>NC_142582.1:116284610-116596277 GCF_965207765.1 Zootoca vivipara | reverse complement strand
TCGGATGAAATCAAGCAGCGAGCTTAAGGAGGTCCTCTGGGAGAGTCACTAAGGACCATGTTTTTCACCTTGGTCTTTGGGGCTATGTCCTTAATTGGAGCTTAGTGTCCCATTAATGATTCGGCCCTCCGGGACGGCCAGGACCATTTCGGCACTGCAGTTCGTCTGCCTAATGGACCGCCAAACAACTACGATCCCTTGCAGTCTTCTCCCAGAGGGCCCCCACCCCCATTAAATATACAGCAGTCCTCAATTAACCTGATGTTTATAAAACATTGTGGCACAAAGGCTTAAAGGGCCATTTCCTTAGGAAGGTCTCTCACTTAAAAGAGAGGGAATCTAATTGCCCCGTGGTGCGTGCATGTCCTTATGCAAAGACCAGCTTGCGCCTGATGCTAATGGGTCAACTGCTGCACCCTTGCGAGCAAATGAACAAGAGCTTTTCGTGCCACTTGAGTATCGGTTGCATGGCATTAGGACACTGCGGCCTGACCCTGGACGAGGGCCATTTCAGGGTGATGATTCCAGGGAGAGGAATTCATTGCCGCAAAAGCAGAAACAGACTCCCAGCATGTTCGAAACTGAACTAAGCATGGTGTAAGCTTTCACAGGCCCGAACCCACTTTGTCAAAAACATGAAGGGGTCTCAAAAGTAGTTCCTTGGATGCTGCATACACACCATTTGTTTAGAGGGTATTTAGAGCACATGGCTTTGCCCCCAAGGAAACCTGGGAGCTGTAGTTTACCCCTCGCAGAGCTAGTGTTCTCAGCACCCTTAACAAACTCCAGTTCCCAGGGTTCTTTGGGGGAAGTCATGTGCTTTAAACATATGTTGTGCATGCAACCGGAGGAGAAAGGCGAAGGAAAACAATTGTTCGTGGTTTGTTTGTTTTTTTAAAAAAAGCAATGAGATCTTTGGATGAAGGGTGTTATACAAATATAAAATAAAATACGCCAACTATTCCAGGTTCAGTTCCTGGCATCCCTATCTAGGGATGGGTAAGATTCTGCACCTGCAACCCTGATAACTGCTACCAGTCAATGTAAATGGTATTGAATTAGATGGAACAATATTCTGACTAGATACAAGGATTCTTTCCTTGTTCCTGTATGCCATATCTACGGGAAAACATTTCCCCTGATCTGTACCTGAAACCTGAAAGATTTTTGCCTGTGTGCTACTGTTAACTTGTCTTTGAGTTCAAGTCCTCCCAGAAAAGAGAAACATGTTTACTTAGGATATTGCACAGAAGGCTCTGTAAAAATACATTATCAAATGGAGGGGGGGAAATTCTTAGCAAACAAGATGTCATTGCAATAGTACAAATGTCAAATTTAAATTCGTTTTATTAAGATGTATGGCATTTAATGGTGGGCTCTGAAAATGACTTTATAAACAGAACATCATTTTCCTATAAAAGGGATGGTATATTTTTAAATCGAGCCTGTAAAAACTCAGTCATCAGTGGTTTATGAAACTTGAGTACACTGATGCTTCAGTACTCAATTAATGTCAAGCAATATGGATTTCAATCTGGCCTGAATATATTTAAACAAATGAACTAGAGACAAATGTTGGCTCTTTGGCCAGCCAGAGCTAAAAATCCATTTTCTACCCCATTTGTAATAAGAACTAATTTGAATGCAATTTATCTAAAGCACAATATGTTTCCTAATTTTTGCATGGAACCATTACTTACAGTTTAAGTAATAGGCATATCCTTGGATCTCGGGGCACTTAAGTGAAATTTCATGGAATTGAACTGCAACGCACAATCTTTCAAAAATAAAAAAAGTATTATCCCAAAGAGTAATTGAATACGGAGAAAGTATTTGGTGGGAGGGCTGGAGAGCAAGGCCATTAAGCTGAAAGTTAAGATAAAGAAAACGAGTCTTTTGTGACACTTCTAAAACATATATTTCAACGCAAACATTCCCACTCATGTCATTTTTAAATGGTATTCTGATGAAATTGGTCCCTGGGGCATTTTCGTTTAAGAAAGGGAAAAAAGGCAAGTGAGGCAAGGTATGATAGAGATGTGGAAGATGATGCATTATGGGGAGAAAGTGAAAAGGGAGAAGCTTTTCACCCTCTCTCGTACCAGTAATACTAGAACTTGGGGACATCCAATGTTGGAAAATTCAGGAAGTATTTGTTCACAGTTGAACTATGGAAGCCATGGCTACAGGATGCCGTGATGGGCATCAACTTGGACGGCTTTAAAAGATAAATTCAGGGAGGATAAGGCAACTATAGCTACTAGTCCACCTATCAGTTGCTGGGAATAACTAAATGTAAGGGACTGGACATCGGAGGGTGAATGGTGTAGATTGCATCCCCCTTCTCCTGAACCTTCCAGAGAAGAGGAGGGCAGTATAGATTTACAACGGTGGTTTTCAGAGGATCACAGCTCAGAGATACAAGAGGGGCAAAGCTGGGAAATAATGGCAGAAGCCAAGCAGGAACAGCTGGCTGACACATTATCACTAGGGAGCAGGGGCGTACCCAGGATCAAAATGAGGGGGGCAAGGGGCGGGGGCAAGGGGCGGGAGGGGAGGGGCCACAGTGTGAATGTGGGCAGGGCTACGTTGCCTGCGCCGCCCAGCTCTTCCGAGGAGGTGGCCCCAGGCTCCCGCTCCCGGCGCGAAGCTCCAGAGGCACGCGGGGAGCACGAGCTTGTGGCTGCCTCCTCCGCCTCCCAGGTCCTCCGAGGAGGCGGCCCCAGGCTCCCGGCGCGAAGCTCCAGAGGCGCGCAGAGAACGCGAGCCGGTGGCTGCCTCCTCCGCGCCTCCCCGGTCTTCCAAGGAGGCAGCCCCAGGCTCCTGCTCCCGGCGCGAAGCTCCAGAGGCACGCGGGGAACGCGAGCCTGTGGCTGCCTCCTCTGCTTACGCTCCCTGCTCCTGCTTAGCGCTCCTCCACTTACGCTCCCCGCGTGCCTCTGGAGCTTCACACCGGGAGCAGAAGCCTGGGGCTGCCACGCCTGCGCCCCTCAGCCTTTTGCTTCTAGGGGGGGCAATTGCCCCCTCCTGCCCCCCTGCCTACGCCCATGCTTGGAGCATTCCAGACCCCCCCTTCACGGCAAGCAATGAAAGTAGGAGAGCAGAGAGCCCAGAGGCAATTGTCCCTAAGCAGACACCGTAAGGGGCTTGCGGGCTGTTGCTGACTGAGAAGGGAACAGGGGAGGAGATTACTCGGAACAACGCCATTACCCGAGAGGTGACATTTCTACATTTCTCTCTGTGAATATTGAATAAAAGAGCTTCTTGTCATTCCATTACTAGCAGCCTGTCGTGAGGTAAGGCGATCGGGTTCCTTGAAGCCTGACACTAGTGGGGAGAGTTGTGTTGCATTCAGGTCCTGTTTGTGGACTTCTCGTAGGCATCTGGTTGGCCACTGTGAGAACAGCCAGTTAGATCTTCTGATTCCTTTACTCCTATCCCAGTGCACATGGAGTCGTTTGGAATCCTGATTTTCCAGGGTTTCAAAATACATGAAAGCCTCTATGAATACAGACATTCTCGCTTGCATTTGTGCCTGTTCAGCTGAGCCACATCACAATGTCTGAACAAGACTTTGGTTGATGTATCAGCTTCTATGAAAGAAAGAGTTTGAAGACACCCTTAGTAGCAACAAGAAGCTACTGCCTCGAAAGTAAAGAGATCAGTTCCACTTTATGCTCCATTCAAAGTTCTTCTCTATCTGTGTTCTTGGATGAAATTTTAAAAATAGGCCATATATTTGGATCATCTGTTTAACAAGTTCTGGAAGGAATAAGGTTTGCCTTTCTGATGCTTGAGAAATGTTTTGTTTTGTAAAGGGATGGCTAAGGGGGGCAGGGATGAATGCCTCACACCAAGATTTGTATGACAGAAGATTTGCTTTTCATTCAACAGTAGAGAAATGGAATAAAACTGTTCAGTTACTTTCCCCAAAAAAACAGGGGTGGGGAACCAGTGGCCCTCCAGATAGAGGCAACAACTTCTAGAGAAACGGGGGGGGGGGAGAGAGAATGTGATGCCCTGACATCATGTGTGCTATGTTGCGCAATTTCCTGGTGTTGCATGTGCAATATTGCGAGGAGCCAGGGCATGGAGCCAAATGCCTCTGAACATTGAAGGAGCCTGGCCCCCTAAAAGAAGAAAACATTTTGGGGGGCAAGGTGCTTTGGCCCCCAGAAGTTGGCACCTATTCCTCAAGATGTTGTTGGATTAGTTTCCATAATCCCTGCCCTAAAAGCATTACTGTACTGTCGAAACAGGCACAACGTGAATTTGTTTCCCATGGCGGACCTCGCCCATTTCGTACTACAGGTCTCCTTTTGAATTTTGCCAAAACTTCTTTTAAACTTGCTATACTATAAGGCAATGCAAAAGATGGTGTTAAGAGCAAATTCGCTGGACGTTTTGGGGGTGAAATCTTAAAGAGGGATAAATATGTTTAAATAGATATCTTTAAATCTTAAAGAGGGATAAATAAAATGTGTGTCTTAGACAGCTTTATTTGTTTCTTGAAATAGTTGAAGCATAAAATTAATATCAAAGTCTTTATTTGCAAGTAGTCCAGGATAAAGGGGGGGGGGGAATCTACCACCACCTGAAAATGAACAATGTTTCATTCATATTCAGATATAAAAACTCTAAAGTTGCTAGGCTATCCGTTCCATTTAGACAAGCTAAGAAGGAAATAAAAGAGACCTACTTTATATCTTTGTTTTTTAACCTGCAGAATTAGAGGTGACTAGATGGTATTCAATATATAGAATGGCTTGTCTGGCAGCTGAATGGAGGCTCTTGTTACCTTTAATCTTGAACTTCGACTTGACCTAAGCCAGTATCAAGTGATACCAGTTTGCCATCTGTCCTTGGTCAGCCCGATGGAAGACTTCAAAGGGTAGCTTTAATAGCATATAGCTTGGCCTTGATGTAGAGGCTGTATCTGTTCTTACTTACCGAACAATAAAACCCTGTATTTAGTTTCCCATCAACAGATGGAAGGCCAGCCCCTCACTCCATTTCGTTGCCCCATCTGGATGCCTTAGAAGTAACAGAAAATGGAAGTCGAGGCCACCGAAACGCCCTGGTCAAATCCAGAGAGTGAGAAGGGGAACACCAAGGAGACTGAGGGCTGTGCTGGGTCATGGCAAATTAAATACATTCCAGGCAGCCCTAAGCAATTGTCAAAACGAAATCAATATTGGCTCCAGGATAATGGCAGCGAAATCAGATGATGTATTGATGGGAATGTCCTGATAAGCAATTTGCCATGAACCAGGTGCACCGCCATTTTAAATTGGTCAAAACTCTCCTGTAAGGCACAATATTTATTTCTCTCAAAAGAAGGACACAACTCTCAGGAGACACAATACCTCAAGGACTGTCTCTCCCTATATAAACTGACTCTGACTCTGCGTCCATCATCTGAGGCCCTTCTTCATGTGCCTTCTCCACATGAGGTCCAGAGGGTGGCAACATAAGAACGGGCCTTCTCTGTAGTGGCTCCCTGCTTCTGGAATGCTCTTCCCAGGGAGGTCCGCCTGGCGCCTTCATTATAAAGTGGACCCTCGACTTACGAACTTAATCCGTTCCAAATGCACATCCATAGGTCGAAAATTTCGTAAGTCGAAAAGCGGATTCCCATAGGGGAAAAAATATTCGGGAAAATTCGCAAGTCGAGGAAACCGCATTAAAAAATTCGTAAGTCGAGGAAACCACATTAAAAAGCGCCAACAGTTTCCGTTCAGATGTAGAAAAATTCGTAAGCGTGCAGCCATTTGTCCCGTTCATAAGTCGAAAACATCGGATGTCGAGTAATTCGTAAGTTGAGGGACCACTGTATATCTTTAGACACCAGGCAAAAATGTTCCCCTTCAACCAGGCCTTGGGCTGTTGAATATTCTACAGCCTTTCAATATTCTGATGAAAATTCCACAGCCTTTTAAGTGTGTTTGTGGGAAAGAGGGTTATTGTTTCGTTGCTTCTGATTTGACTACGTATTTGTGATTTTATCCTGTGATTTTCATCTTGTGAACTACCCTGATATCTCTTGATGAAGGGCAGTATCTAAAACCTCATAAATATACATACCGGTATTTATAAATCTGTGTTTGGCTAAATTTTAAAATCAGCCTCTCCCCCTCTTCTGAACTTGCTGTTTTTGAGACCGGTGCTGTTTTTCTAGAAAAAAGAGGTGCCGGAACTCACCATGAATGCCTCCCATGTTCTCTTATAATGGCAATGGCACCCAATTGAGAGGTGCCAGAACTGAGTTCCAGCTAGTTCTGGCTTGGGGGGGGGAGCCCTGCCCATACCTATTGCATGATTAGCTGGTGGGAGTTCTCCGACACAAGAGATTATGATGGTGCTAAGGGCTTGAAATCTACTTGTAGTCCAAGTGGCTTTGCAGAACATTAATGGTCAGAGGCAACATGCCACTGAGTGCCATTCGCTGGGGAGCAATAGAAGGAGAGGGCTTTGGCTTTCAAGTCCTCCTTGTGAATTTATTGGATGCATCTGATTGGCTACTAGGATGCTAAACTACATGGATCTCAGACTGATCCAGTGGGGCTCTTCTTGCGTCCACATCCCATGCCAACCTTCTGGCTCCACCTCTCATTAGCTGCAGCCAGCATGCCTAGTGGTCAGCAACCATTGTGGGAGTTGCAGTCCAACACCATCTGCAGAATGACAGGTTCCCCATCCCTGCACCAGCTGGGGTGCCCTGGTTATCTCCCGCTTGGACCACTACAATGCGCTCTACGTGGGGCTACCTTTGAAGGTCACTTGGAAACTACAACTAATCCAGAATGCGGCAGCCAGACTGCTGACTGGGGGTGCCTGCCGAGACCACATAACATCGGTCTTGAAGGACCTACACTGGCTCCCAGTACGTTTCTGAGCACAATTCAAAGTTTTGGTGCTGACCTTTAAAGCCCTGAACAGCCTCGGCCGGGTATACCTGAAGGAGCATCTCTATCCCCATCATTCAGTTTGAAGTTAATCTCTGAGGGCCTTCTGGCGCTCTGCAAGAAGGGAAGCTACAGGGAAGCAGGCAGAAGGCCTTCTCAGTAGTGGCGCCCACTCTGTGGAACGCTCTCCCATCCCATGTCAAGGAGATGAGTAACTATATAACTAGACACCTGAAAGCAGCCCTGTATGGGGAAGCTTTTAAAAATGTTTTATTCTGTTTTTATATATGTTGGAAGCCGCCCAGTGTGGCTGGGGCAACCCGGTCAGATGGGTGTACAAATAACAAATTATTATTATTATTATTATTATTACTACTACTACTACTACTAGCTGGAGTCTCTGAAGGCACTGAGTACGAAATAGCCATTGAGAGCCCTGTCTTTCTCGAGCCGTGTAGGCAGAGCAGTTTTGCACAACATACAACAATGCTTGCTTCCGCAACCAACGGTGGAATGTTTTCCATGTGAAACAATATTTAAGATTAAGGAAAAAATCACAATAATAAAACACAGGCCAATGACAACAAGGTCAACTTTATTATCCTCTGCAGCAGAAAGCAATGGGAAGGTAAAGATGGAACACTTTAGCATGCATAGCAATTATTCGGCTTGATTACCTCCTGCCCACCAGCACGGAATGTACACTTCCAGAGGTTACGTTTAACGTTGATAGATCTAGAAATGCTGGATATTGCCGTTCCCTTCCCTCACAATGCTGCTACATCTGTGGGAAGCTATTTGCCAGCAATCTAATTTCCCCCCCGCAATTTGAAGAAATGTAGCACAATATTTATTTTTGTTTCCTCTCGAAAGAAAGGAGAGAGAGAGAGAGAGAGAGAGAGAGAGAGAGAAAGTAGAGTACAGCTATTTTATTAGCATTGAAAACAAAGCACCTTCCATTTGAAACCTAACTTAGATAAACAGCTGAAAAATGTTGTGCTTTTATATGCTATTATGCTCAATAATATTATTGGTTATGCCTTTTTATATATATTTTTGTAATATATTGAAGAACTTGCCGGTGTTTGTTCTCTCTTTTTGCCCAGACAAATGAATTCCTCGCAGCCATAATAATACTTCGAAAAGCTGCCAAATGAAGAGCCAGTTGGGTGTAGTGTAGTGGTTACAGACTGCTGGACTAGGTACAAGGTAAAAGGTAAAGGACCCCTGGACGGTTAAGTCCAGTCAAAGGCGACTATGGAGTTGCGGCGCTCATCTAGCTTTTCAGGCCGAGGGAGCCGGCGTTTGTCCTGGTCATGTGGCCAGCATGACTAAACCGCTTCTGGCACAACAGGACACCGTGACAGAAGCCAGAGAGAACGGAAACGGCGGTTACCTTCCCGCAGGAGCGGTACCTATTTATCTACTTGCACTGGTGTGCTTTCCATCTGCTTGGTTGGCAGGAGCTGGGACAGAACAACGGGAGCTCAATCCGTCGTGGAGATTCGAACAGCTGACCTTCTGATCAGCAAACCCTAGAGGCTCAGTGGTTTAGATCACAGCAAATCCCCAATCACTGCCTCTCAGCCTAACCTACCTCACAAGGTGGTTGCAAGGATAACACTGGGGAGTGCAAGCCACCTGGAGCTCCTTGGAGGAAAGGTAGGATATAATAACAACTAAACAACAACAACAAATTAAATGATTGAAGGAGAAGACAACACACCTCCCTATCCAGGCTTGCTCTACGTGACTGACATCTGATGTCCTTTCAAATGTGTTGTGGGAGGGGAATTATTGGTTTGTTGTTGTTCCTGGCCTATGGGACCGCCTCTCCTGGTATGCCCCGCAGAGGACATTAAGGTCCACAAATAATAACATACTGGAGATCCCGAGTCACAAGGTGGTTAGACTGGCCTCGACCAGGACCAGGGCCTTCTCAGTACTAGCCCCGACCTGGTGGAACGCTCTCTCTCAGGAGACTAGGGCCCAGCAGGAGTTGTCATCTTTTCGTAGGGCCTGCAAGATGAAGCTGTTCCACTTGGCCTTTGGACTGACTCAGTCTGACCCCGGTGTTACCCTCCCCATAGGCTTTATCCTACAGATTTTTAAATGAGGTTGCACCTGTAGATTCCTAATTTTAAAATTGAATTTTAACATTGTATTTAATCTCCATTTTAATTGAATTGTTTCTTTTATGCTTGCTTTGATATTCTTGTTGTTAGCCGCCCTGAGCCCGATCTTGACTGGGAAGGGCGGGATATAAATATGTTGTTGTTGTTGTTGTTGTTGTTGTTGTTGTTGTTGTTGTTGTTGTTGTTGTATTTTTTATCTTGTATTTTTATGTTACAGATTGCTCTGAGATCTACGGATGAAGGGCAGCATGCAAATTGAATAAAGAATAAAGAGGAGCAGGCAGTTCTTTCCAGGGTTGCCTCTACCATTATTGAGGAGCAACCGAAGGAGAGTGAACCATTAGGCAGACTGAGGCAGGTGCTTGGTGTTGGACGCAGCAGTGAGATGGTACAAGACAGAGCAGCATTGGCCAAGTGGCCTCCACTGCGCTCCCCAAGCTAATCTGCTGCCTTCAAGTATCACCATATTGGATGCTGGGTCCTCACTAGTGTCGAAGTAAGATTCAGCTGCCAGCTTGGTTGGCTTCTCTATACACAACAGTGGCCAATGTCTTGAGATGACCTAGATTCCTATTTCGGACATTCAACAAAGGTTTTAAAAGCTCAGGAGTCCCTATCCTCCAGGCCCGCCTTGTTAACCACCAAGGTGTAAGTCGCTCATCTCCACTTTGCTGTGCAAGAGCTACTACCAAGATGGTTGCAACTCCTTGGCTTGGGGGGGGCCTCCCAACTTCTGCAGGCTCTGCGCGCATCTCATATGCAAAACCCACACCCCAGCTGATGCTTTAATTCAAACGAGAGGACCCTGGAGTCTTCAAATGCATCTATTGGCAACCCAGGGATTTTCTCTTTCTCTCTCTCTCTCTCCCCCCAACTCCCTCTCTCTCAGTACATCACACTTCAAGCCAATTGCAGAGTTTAAAGCTTGATTGCAGAGTTTAAAGCTATCTGGAACAGGCATTCCCAAGTGATTCCGGGCACTTTGCAATCGGTGACACGAGGAGTATCAAAGCAAGGCATGAACATCAGGCCAGAAGACTGACTGCTTCAAATGACACTCCAGCCTCCCAACAGCAGCGAGCAGGCAGTGCTATGGAAATGTAGCTAATTGCAGCTTTTGTCATTTGCCAGTCCCCTTTTAGCCCGCAATAGTTTCATTTCAGTAATTGACTTCCACACGCTACTTACAAATGCTCGTTTTTTGCAGGTGGAATCTCAGAGTGGTAGGAACACGTGACGAAGCCTGGTCACGCATAGGGTTAGGAAGAGATTTCCAGCATTTCAATATTCAGGCAGTGTTAACCCAAAGCGATCCGTCCATACAAGGGAAAGCGGGCATGCAGCCAAACACTGTGTAGGGCTACGTGAGATGAAAATAAGGCATCCTAAGTCAACAGGGAAGCAAAACCCCAAATACTGACAGCCTAGAATGTTTAGTCAAAAGATTTTAATAAAAAATATATAATAATTTCAAGATGTGACCCACAAATCAGACCTGTGCTCTGTCAATTCCCCCAATGAGTTTGCATTCAAACTGGCCAGAATAAGATTCTAGTAGATTCTGGCTTCCTTTCATTGAGCAATTTGGTGAAAATGCCACCTGTATATTTTGGGGTGTATGGGACATTAGGGGGGGAAGAGTACCTCTGGTGGGGGACACATCATGCTCCTTCTGGGGTAGTTTATCCACCTTTGGTCCGCACCCTGCCCTCAGATCTCACCTGTGGCTCCTAAAAGCTGTCAGCATGCGACAGCATCCACACCCTAGGATCAGCTTCGACTGGCCAGCTAAACCAGGTGAAGGTAGCTGATGAGTCTCAAACCCTTTGTGTGTTAGGGACTTCCTCTGCATATGAAGAAAGGCTCCAGAGGATTGGGCGAACGGGACACAAGACGTCAGTGTCTCTGCACATGCTATAGAGGGATGTGGGGGGCACATGGAGCCCCTCATCAGCCCATCTAGGAGAAGAAAAACTCTGATCCTAAACCTCCACTGCCTTGCAGGCTACCTCCGGAAGAAAAGGCTAAGGAGTAAACCCTACACAAATCCAGAGCGGAGTCCTTAAGACAGTTGGACTGTGACTTGTATGCCTCCTTCAAGCAACACCTGCAGCCAAGCTCTGCTTTCCTTTGGACCACATTAGAGAGACCAAGAGTCTTGTTCTTGTCATCTGGGCAGCCCAGGACCTCCATACACACTGCCCAGGCTAATGCAGCTGTTTGACTTCACCCCCTGTGAGAACAAATGGATGATTAGACGGGCGATTTGCCTGATAAAGTAGGCTCTTGTTTTCATGAGCTAGGGGCAGAGTATTTCTTTTTTCATGAAAACAAAAAAGGCAAGGAAGGGGCAAATAAAATAGCAGACGAAGACGGGGACCCCTTTCCTCCTCCCCCCCCTCTCTTGCACAGGTCATTTGAAATGGGCCAGTCCTAGGATCATGACCATAAACATATTTAAAAAGGTAGAGGGACCCCTGACCATTAGGTCAAGTCGCGGATAACTCTGGGGTTGCGGCGCTCATCTCGCTTTACTGGCCGAGGGAGCCGGCGTACAGCTTCCAGGTCATGTGGCCAGCATGACAAAGCCGCTTCTGGCGAACCAGAGCAGCGCACGGAAATGCCGTTTACCTTCCCGCCGGAGCGGTCCCTATTTATCTACTTGCACTTCGATGTGCTTTCGAACTGCTAGGTTGGCAGGAGCAGGGACCAAGCAACGGGAGCTCACCCCGTCATGGGGATTCGAACCGCCGACCTTCTGATCAGCAAGCCCTAGGCTCAGTGGTTTAACCCACAGCGCCACCCGCGTATTTACATATTTACTGGGGCATAAATCCTATTGATTAAGATTGCACTAATTTCCAAGCCACTTCTCCCATGTCATTAGCAGTGGATGAAGCAGGAGAGAAAAGGCTGTGAAGCAGGAGTGCGTGAACTGTGGCCCTCCAGATGTTGTTGGACTCCTGCTCCCATCGATCGCAACCAGCAGGGCCATCAGTCACACATAATGGCAGTAGCAGCACAACATCTGCAGGGCCTCGGGTTCCCCAACCCTGTTGCAAAGGAACGGCCTCCAGAACAAAACCCAAATGCCCTGATCCGCCAAAGCAACAGCCATGTGCAGAAGGGCTTCTGGGCACAGCTGAAAGAGACGCTGCATTATGATGCATATCCATGCACCGCTGAACTGGCTGGATGCGCCCATTGTCTAGAGTTGCCTCAGTTGGG
Organism: Zootoca vivipara; assembly: GCF_965207765.1. Taxonomy (NCBI): domain Eukaryota; kingdom Metazoa; phylum Chordata; class Lepidosauria; order Squamata; family Lacertidae; genus Zootoca; species Zootoca vivipara. Next base: position 116,584,009 of record NC_142582.1, on the reverse strand, counting down.
ACAGAGGTCTTTAATTAAGGAAGTTGCATCCGCTGACTGCAAGCTGGTATAAGCTTCCTCTTTGACTTCCTGGCAGGGTGTTTTGCAAAGTAATCTCTGCAAGATTTACCGCCCCACCAGAAGGGGCTTCGGATGTGTGTGCTAACCATTTTGATCAACTAGATGAAACAGAGGGGAAACCATCATTCCTCTGATTAAAAAATAAGTTAAAAAAAATCAAAACAAGACTCCAAGTGGAGAATTAGCTAGTTGAGCCTTGACACCTCCACCTCTCAGCTGCTGCCCCTCCCTCCCTCCCTCCCTCCTTCCATCTCTGAACATCTTTGGTTTCCAAAGCTAACAGTGCAATCCTTTGCATGCTTATACTTACAAGCAGGTTCCACTGTGTTTATTGGGACTTACTCCCAGGTACATATGCATGGGATTACAAACAAAGCCTGTGGACTCTCTGGCCACATCTGCACCGTATATTTAAAGGACTATTATACCTCTTTAACAATCATGGCTTTCCTGCAAATAATTCTGGGGACCATAGTTTGCTAAGCCTTAGCTGCCAAGTTATCCCTTTTTTTAAGGGATTTTCCCTTATGCTGAATAGGCTTCCTTGCGAGAAAAGGGAAAACTTGGCAGCTATGGCTAAGGATGCAGAGATTTGGTAGGGAACGCTGTTCCCCACACAGAGCTACAGTTCCCAGAGTGGTTTAATGATCAATCCCTCCTCCCAGGGAACTGTAGCTCTGTGATCTACTAAAAGCTCTCAGGACCCCCAGCCAACCATCGTTCCCAGGGTTCTTTGGGGGAAACCACGACTGCTTAAAGTGGTATAATAGTGCTTTAGACATGTGGTGAGAATTTAGCCTCTATGTGTTTCCCACTCAGAGCAATGTGGAAGGCACCCCTTCCAAAATTTCTACTGAAATCTGGCATTGCGAGAGCTGCAAACACAAGCACTGGCTGCCATATATTGGCTTTTTGCTTTAATAGCCTTTTAACCAACTTTCTTAATGGACTGAATACAATTTAGATATGGAACTTGGCTAAAACGTAGTTTCAATTGGCTATTAAAATTTAAGAGCCAACTAAGACAGCTAATTACAAAAGAGAGAGAGAAAGAAAGAAAAAGAGCTCCAGTGATAATGCTAAGCAGAATTAGTAATAGCAAATGACAGTCTGTCTAGTCTTATTCCCAAAGGGAAGCGGAATTCTTAACTGAGAAGTCAAGCAGACAATGTGAAACCCCCTCCCCACCACCACCACCAAAAATGCCCCCCTTATATTAGTGGTGTTATGGCATCCCAAATCTGGTAGCTTCTTGGGGCAAACCATGTTAGCATATCGGCAGGGGTGCGCTGCCAAAGCTATTCAATTCTGGGCTGTCAGAGTCTTAAGAGATTATATATACACACACTCATTTAAGAATTATTACTGGGGGAACGGGAGCAGAGAGAAAATGAAACCATCAAACCAGCAGAGTATTTGGGGTGTGTGTGTGTTTTTAAGAGAGAGGGAGGGAAAGGACAGAACCCAACTCCTTACGCCTATAATTAAATCAAAGTCTCCCCTCCAGATATTTTAGATTAGAGAGGGAGGGGACCAAAGTACACAAGGATCTGCCTACTGAATGTTTTGGCACCAAGAGGTGTTGTACGCTTCATTATCAATACCCTCATTACACCATCAGCTGAAGTACATACAGTACTGGTTCTCCTGTGAAGATTTATCATGTATGGTGGCTACTTTGAAAGGGGTGGGGAGGTGGGGAGAGAGAAGATGGGGGAGGGGGGAACCCCACGTAGGTAGTGGAGTCTTTAACATTCCCGACTCAAGTGTCTCCCTGCTGTGCCTGTAAATGTCAGTCCGGTTTTTTCACGGCTGTGCGCACAGATTAGAAACAGCAGGAGAGCTCGGGAGTATGACTACAATACCGGTAAGGACTCTTGTCTTCGTGGCAGTGCTCAAGTGATTCTTGGAATGCAGGACCCTGCTGTTTTCTAATATTTACACACAACTGGAGTCATCAAGAGCAGTAAATGCAGTCTATAAGGAAGCTTGCTTCCTTTGTGTAAGGGACTTTACATTCAAATCAGGACGCCCCCCCCCCAAGTGCTGCCACCCTCCTTCTGTGCTCCCACCCTACAGACAACAGGATAGGGCAATACTTTTTAACCATGTCGTCATAGCAATGCACTTCCTATCTTCTCCCTGGTTCTTTAAAGCAGTTCCGAAGGAAAGCCTCTCCCTAATGTTGCAGGTTTTCATTGAGCGAACCAACTTCTTGCTTTCTAAAAATAGTAACAATTGCCTTATCTCTCTCCTTCTCTCCACTCTTGGATCTGAGGACATCCATTTTTGGAACCTTCCCTTGGTCAGTTCTGCCATCCTCAAGTCACTCCAAGCCCTGCTCCCAAATGTCAGTCCTCACTTATTCTCTTGCTGCCCCTTCGGCCTGGAACTGCTTCTCAGAGACACTTTCGTGCAAACAAGCTCCATTAATTCTTTCAGCTCTGTTCCTGGACCTCGACCTTAGGATGAACAAATACCAAACTGGACCAAACTATAGTGCCTGGGACTGAAATGACTGCATATCCTTCCTGTTCGTTCTGGCCTTGGTCTGCTCGCCACCCCACGAACCTCTTCTGTGGCTTAAACTGTAAACTCTGTCGGCAAAGATTTGTCAAAGCTGCTGCTAGTATAGCTCCAGCCATGTAAGTATGTACATCGGGGCAGGGAACCTTTCTGAGACTGTGTGCTGCATTCCCACCTGAGTAATCTTCCAGGGGCACATAAGTTACCCTAAATAAATGTATATTGCCAGTCTTTTCTTGAGCTAGCAACTGCAATCGCACCCCAGTCGGAAGCACATTTATCTTGCATGTACAGCACCTGGATCCCAACGCAACTTGCACCCAAACACGCTTCTACTTCAGCCTCAGGTTTCATTTAAACAGAGACCAGAATTGTGACTTTATTTTTATTCAAGTTTGACATAAACTAAACAGTTAAACGAGCAAGTGCAAAAACAGCCATTCAAGATTTTTTGAAAATTTCTGTACTAGTAATAAACTGTACATAAAAGCTTAAAATACCCCCTTTCCAGTTTCAGCTACATAATGCAGTGCCGCATTATGACTGTCTATAGGCTAAACACATACAGAAAAAGGGGAAAGCCCATGATTACTGGGAAAAGAATAGTAACTAGTAAAAAGCAGCAAGCACTCATCATTTAGACTTTCCTATTTCTGGGTCCTCTTCCTGGGGGTCAAGGTTTTCTTGGCTTTGGGAGGGGTCTTCAGTGCCTTGGGTTTCGTGGCTCCTGCCTCTACAAAAACAATTTAGAGATTAGAAATATTCACTATGTTAAGGTGGTCAGGATATAATCAGAACGTTTTATATTAACAAAGGAAAATCCACGTGAATTTGCCACTGATTTAGACCAGACATTTAAAAAGGGGGAAAGGAAAGGGAACCCAACCTGCTCACATCAGCTTTAGGACACTCTTGAACCCCACAAAATTAATTTATAGCAGTAAAAGTTGTAGAAGCAGTTTATAGTATTTCAAGCTATACAAACTATCTAGTTTGAAATGGCAGCCTATGGGCAGTACCTAGTCCTCTACGCGATTTCATCTGGCCCCTGTTAAGATTCCTGGAGAGTGATCCCTGTGTGTCTACATTGCCAAAGGAGAGGACTATGCGAGGCAGCTCTTAGGCACACAATGGGTCCTTTCCTCTATTCCTGAGTCCAGTGGTTAGCAGGGATGCTTGGGGAGCATTCACTTGTTACAGTCCTGACACCAAGAGCATTTCCCCAAGCATCCACATGAGCTGCCGAGGCCTGGGGGTTAGGGAGGGGAAGGATAAAAAGGTGGGAAAGAACGCATAGAGTCTCTTCCAACTCTATGATTCTATGAGTGTGGTGGAGTCTCCTTCTTTGGAGGTCTTTCAGCAGAGGCTTGACAGGCATATGTCAAGAATGCTTTGATGGTGTTTCCTGCTTGGCAGGGGGTTGGACTGGATGGCCCTTGTGGTCTCTTCCAACTCTATGATTCTATGAAATACATTCCAGCTTCAAGTGAGGAGGGAGGTGCCTCAGGTTAGCCCCCTATCTTTGCATGAACCCCAACCTCTAAAATGAATACTTTCCATGTATGCTCCTGTACTGTAATATTGGTAATAACAATGTAATTTCATGTAGAATGGTCTCACAGCAGATCCACAGCCAGGGACCTGCAGCTGTATACATAGGTGTTCACACACAAAAAGTTCTTTATTTGCTGTTGTTGCAGCACCCCTTCCCTCCCAGCTGCTCGTCTTATGTCTTCAGAGACCAATAAAAATACCCCACAACTGTTTAGAAATCTGAGTTGCATGTAGGGCAGGGAGAAAAGAGGTGTTTGGCTAATGACAATGAATCCTCAATATATATTTGCAAGCGTGTAAGTCCCTCTGTGAGAAACTGATGCTCCAGTGCGGGAAATACATTTTTGGGTAAAGCAAGGGCTGTTTGGACAGTGGTGCCTTAGCAGGTAAAGAAGGAGCGTAGGTGATTCTTGCATTGGTTGTTCTCGCTGATATTCCATTGTCTAAATCACTTAAAAAACACAGAGATCTCTCCCCTTGCCTGCTGTCAGATCTGATCTGTGTATTCCAAGACTTTTTCAGAACACAAATATGACTGCAAATGAGATCCATGTGCCAGTTAAGTAGAGTGCAGTCAGTTCTCCATTCTGCTACTCCTATCACCCTTATATCCAAACTTGCTCAAAAATGAGCAAATCAGCTTCACATCCAACAGTGAAAGTAAAACAAAGGGAAATGAATTGGGGCAATTTAATATTTCTAAAGGGGACACAGAAGGCAAGGTCCAGAAACAACTAATGTTTCTCAGTACAAAAAAAGATAAAGAAGCATACAAGCACTCATGCAGCTTTAACTAGGGAGTAGTAGGCAAACATCTCTAGTATCTAGTAAGAGCTGGAACAGTCTCCCTTGGAAGGCTGTGGACTCTCCTTCCTTGGAGGTTTTTAAGGGAAGGTTGGGTGGCCATCTGTCATGGATGCTTTAGCTGAGATTCCTGCATTGCAGGGGCTTGGACTAGATGACCCTTGGAATCTCTTCCAACTCTACAATTCTACGATCTCAGCTATTTATTATGTTTTTATATGTGCTGTAAGCTACCCAGAGTGGCTGGGGAAACCCAGCCAGATGGGTGGGGTATAAATATTAAAACTGTTGTTGTTGTTGTATATAAATAATAAAACCGTTGTTGTTGTTGTTGTTGTTGTTGTTGTTGTTGTTGTTGTTGTTGTTGTTGTTGTTGTTGTTGTTGTATTAACACATAAAACATGCACTAGGAAAAGTAAAAACCTTGTACTTCCCACTAACAAGCTCACATATTAATAGCAAACTCATTATCCTGATGTTGGGTCCTCATGTCGCCAAAAGGACACCATCCACACAAAATTAGGAGACATCAGCAGGCTTGGAGGAACTCCAAGGTGTGCAGAAGTACAAATAATAATAATAATCTGGGGGATCTCAAATGCAGGAGCCCAGTGATGACTGACTTTGCTCAGTAGACAAGGAATGCCAATTGGCTCTTAGGAGGGAGGGAATGGAAATTCAGGGAAAAGCAAAATGGAACACAGCATCCTGGAATAAGGATGGCTGGACCTGAGAAGGAGCACCACACACTTTTATGTTGAAATTCCCACTGCAACCTCAGACATTTGAAAAGGATACATGGGAGAAATGCCAGCCATATTTCAAGAAATTTAAAACAGGAGGTGGGGTACCAAGACCAATTCTCAACACCACATGATTGGTTTGTTACTGGGAACAGAAAATAAAGAAACTGCATCTGTGCAAAGTTGTATTGCTGGAGAAACACCATGGAAAATATACATAATATGGCTGGAAACTCTGAGAGATTAGCCAACAGCTTAACAGGAAAAAACAGACCAGATAGTGTGTGGGGTCTCTGACTGAAGAAGGCGCATAATGGATTAGAGGCCTTGAACACTGAGGGCCCAATTCAGCCTTGAAAAACGGAATGGCACTGAAAGAATGTGCGCTCAGTGGCATAGAAATGGAACACTTGCAAGTTAACACTTCAGTGCCGGGCCAACTGGATGCTAGCCGCTGCTGAGAAAGCTACATGCCTATGTTTCGCACCCTAAACAACTTCGCTCCACACACTTTTCTTCCAGTGAGGCTCCAATTCAAAGTGTTGGTGCTAACCTTTAAAGCCCTAAACGGCTTCGGGCCAGTATACCTGAAGGAGCGTCTCCACCCCCATCGTTCAGCCTGGACACTGAGGTCCAGCGTCCTGCTGGCGGTTCCCTCACTGCGAGAAGTGAGGTTACAGGGAACCAGACAGAGGGCCTTTGCAGCAGTAGCGCCCTCCCTGTGGAACACCCTCCCATCAGATGTCAAGGAAATATACAACTATCTGACTTTTAGAAGACATCTGAAGGCAACCCTGTTTAAGGAAGTTTTTAATGTTTGATGTTATTAATATTCTGTTGGGAGCCACTCAGAATGGCTGGGGAAACCCTGCCAGATGGGCAGGCTATAAATAATAATAATATATTATTATTATTATTATTATTATTATTATTATTATTATTATTATTCCACCAACAGGGATCCACTGCAGAAAAGGCCCATTCTCATGTTGCCACCCTATGGAGGAGGCACACGAGGAAGGACCTCAGACAATCATCACAGAGTCTGGGTCAGTTGATATGGGGACTGAGGAATTCCATTCCTCTGAAGTACCTCCGCCACCCCAAAAATAACCATGCAGAAAGTTTTTGAAAGCTTTTTTAAAAATTCCACTTCTCTGATTCCCCCCTCCCCCAAGTAAGCTAAACAATCGACAACTTAATTATAACAGCTTCATGTTTAACAGGTTTAACAGGTGACAGATTCATTTTAAAGCTGGGTTTTCTTCTTAACATGTTTCCACATGTTAAAAAAAGCTCAAAATGAAAAAAATAAAAGTTCCAAACAATTTTTTTTAAAAAAAAAACAAACATACACAAAAACCAAGCAATGGATTTCATCCATCCCAGAGCAGGCCATACCAGGCTAGATAAGCGTAGCAGACTGGGTGGAAGTCGAGTCCTTTGAGTTATGCATAGACCATGCATCTTCACTTGGAAATAGCATCACCTGCACCAATGCCTGTCTCTTAGGGACAGGCTCAGCGGCGGAAGGTGTGTGGGCTCCAACATCTAACCTCTGGCATTTCTTGCTAAAAAGATATTGGGTGGCAGGGGCTGGCAAGTCTTGTTTTCAAAAGTTCTGCTGGTGCACATAGCCTGGGTCGTAAGCTACCAATTATGCCGAAGCAGCACCAAGGTTCTTTTTCAGTCTATCTGGATAACTCCCTTTTCTTAAAGTAGCTCCACTCACTGTTGAATACGGCGGCTGCGGCGGCTGCTGCTAGCCTCTGGCTGTAACCTGCTGTGACGAATTGGTCCTGGGGAGCGAGCACTTCCTGACAGTGAATTGGACAAGATAGGGGAGGATGAAAATGAGAACAGAGAGGAAAATAAAAGACGGGGAAAGGGGCTAGGGACTACAACCAACCACAACCATCCGCTTTATATGTTGGGCCAAAAGCATATTTCGCATTTGCTGCAGATAGACAGCTGACTACCTTACATTCCCCAGGTTGCCTAGTATAAAAGAGTAGCATTTATTGCAAAACTTGATTTTTTAATTTATTTTTTTAGCAAAATGAAAAATCTATGACAAATACCAACGGGGTACTTACTAGAGGTAGCACGTCTTCTTCTTTTGATGTTTTTCACATCTTCTACAGCTGTTTCGTCGTTGTCTTCATCAGTAGAGGCTGGCTCTGATGCAGCAACTGGTTTTCTTTTTGTCTATTCCCGAACAAAACAAAACAAGAAACAAAGCTGCACTTTATACAAAGCAGAAAAGTACATGCAGACAAGTTAAATCACAAAATGATGGTGCACTGTAGTCAACTGTTTGGCATGTTTCTCCATATTTGCCCTTGTGTGAGTAACTAGATCAAAAGCCCATAAAAGGAATAGTATTTTGTCATAATTAACACACCATGGTTTTCATTCCCTTATTTTGAAAGGTTTTTGTTTTTGTTTACATGAGGTTCCTATGCAAACCCATAGTCTGTTGGAGAAAGTTATAGTCGCAATCATGAGGTATAATACATCAAATGCTGTATCATTAAAATGCATGTGGATTGCATTCAGAGACAAGGGCATTCCCCCAGCCACAGACTAGAAAATGAACTTTGTGGGATTCCTGAGTAACTGTGCCCAAATATTTATTTTAAAGTTTCTTGTCCTTGAGATCACAGGGAACAAACTACACATTTTTTACAATATGTGGACAACATCAGCTAGGAATGCACAAGAAATCTGATTTTTGCAAATTGCTATACAAAATGAGCAGATCTGCACCTCTCAGACCAATACAGTATGTGCAATGGATCTTTGCCATGCACCTGATTTCACGTTTCTCCAAATGTCACGACACAGTTCTTGGCTAATTCAAAGTATGTGTTAAGGACACATTTTGAGAGAAAATGAATACATTTAATATTTTTAAGAATTTCTTTCTTTTTTTCTTTTTAAATGCAAATTAATGCAGAAAGAGAACTTAATCATGTGGGGAACATGTTCAAGTGACACGGATCAGAGACAGATTCCTTCCTTCCTCATCATGGGAACTGAGCCTGAAAAAAATGTCTCTCCTTTATCTCTGCAGCCCCCACCCCACCCCCGTGACACATCACCCTATGGGAAGACCTGGTTCTCAACCAAAGATACATCAGGTTAGACATATTCTAAAAACAACAGAGCATGGAAAATATTTTAAAATAAATCGGGTGTCTCTCTTTTCCCAATCTTTTTGCAATGAATGTCGACAAGCCAGTACGTTTTGCCAGACACACAAACACATATTCGCCCATAAGCATAAAAATAACTGCGAAAGTTCAGCCTGCTTTTGGGGGGGGGGGTAAGTTTGACAAACGTGTAGCTTTACTGAAATAGCTGCTGTAGTGGTTGCAACCTCACATAGCTGATGAGAGAAGGGGAGAGTGCATTACATCTTTCCAAAGTGTTGCTTCATGATTACCATCTAAACCCTGCTGGGCTGAACAGATTGGTTCGATAATTACATACAATAACTGCAGTGGGCAGGTAACCCTCAGCTGGCACAGGGCAGCTCCCCTGTGAGAACTTCCATATGCAAACTGCACTGATGGAGTGCATTAGGTACATCTTTCCTGCCGGTGCACAGGCCTGATTAACGCCAACCAAGACTCCAAGGTTAGCATGTCAGCAGATTTGTGATGCATTAGGCAGGAATAAACACAGACACTTTTGTTCGTTCTGACCAAAATTAAGAAGGAATATTTCACCACTGTATTGCTTTTATATTCAGGATATAAACGCATTCCTCCTGGTTGCACCGAGGAGAGATTTTTAAAAGGCTCATTGCGAAAACAGATATCCAATACTTCCCACACAAAAAGCAAAAGGACATTTATCTTGTTTCCAAGCTTATTCAATAAAAAAGGGATTTCTTAATCTTGATGCAGGTGAGTTACATGGCAAGAGAAGTCAGGCATCATTCTCTGACAGAGGCAACACCCATGTTTGATGCAGAGCGCAAGGCAAACTATGAATCACTAATTCATATTTATTTCACTTCAAATGTTTCCTAACAGTTATCGAGTGCCATCAATGGGCCCATCACTGAGGATAAGACATGCCCCACGGCTTGAGTAGTTTACAGGAACAATAATGGATGCTTTCACTGCACCACAATGAGGATAACTTCTCTTTCAGCAGGAGCTAACGGAACCCATGCAAATATTAAAGTAACATCATCCATTACATATGAAAGTGAATTAGATTCAAGCCAAGTTGGGAACAATGTCTCATTAATAAATCGCAGAACTAGAATCATTTTAAAATTTATAGTAGAGGAGAAAATGTAGATCTCTTAGCGCGAAAGAATTTCAATTAAGGTAGGCAGCAGATGTTTCACAATACTGGCCATTCTGATATGTCATATATACCCTAGCACAAACTGGATTAAAGTTCACCCAACAGTTTAACATTTGAGAAGCCTACCATGTTATATGCATACTTACTCAGGATGCATGTTCCACTGTGATCAGTGGAGCTTACTCCCTAGTAAGTGTGTTTAGGATGCAAATTATGAAATAGCAGAAGAGGAGTCAACACATTTAAATATAGTTCTCGAATGAATTTCATTTTTAGGAAGGGAGAACAACAGCTCATCTCAGAGTTGTCTGAGGTCCAGTTAATACGCAAGACTGTCTCATATTCTAACCAAAGTTAGATTGAAAGTGCTTATTAACTTTATTAACTTCACACACTCCTCTCTCTTCCAATCTAGCAATAGGTCCAACTTTGGGTTTGGAGCCAACTATGCTTAGCATAGGGACCCAGGTGGCGCTGTGGTTAAACCACTGAGCCTAGGGCTTGCTGATCAGAAGGTCAGCGGTTCGAATCCCTGTGACGGGGTGAGCTCCCGTTGCTTGGTCCCAGCTCCTGCCAACCTAGCAGTTCGAAAGCACGTCAAAATGCAAGTAGATAAATAGGAACCGCTACAGCGGGAAGGTAAACGGCGTTTCCATGTGCTGCTCTGGTTTGCCAGAAGCGGCTTTGTCATGCTGGCCACATGACCTGGAAGCTATACGCCGGCTCCCTCGGCCAATAATGCGAGATGAGCGCGCAACCCCAGAGTCGGTCACGACTGGACCTAATGGTCAGGGGTCCCTTTACCTTTACCTTTTATGCTTAGCATAAAATAGTGCCATGCAAGTAAGCCTGAGCTGATATTTTAGAAGCCAACTTGACACTCAGGTAAAGGTAACGGGACCCCTGACTGTTAGGTCCAGTCACGGACAACTCTGGGGTTGTGGCGCTCATCTCGCTTTACTGGCAGAGGGAACCGGCGTACAGCTTCCGGGTCATGTGGCCAGCATGACTAAGCCGCTTCTGTTGAACCTGAGCAGCGCACGGAAACACCGTTTACCTTCTACCGTTTACCTTCGGTTTATGAACACAATTGGTTCCGAAAGTCTGTTCATAAACTGAAGCGAACTTTCGCATTGAAAGTAATGGAAAGTGAATTAATCCATTCCAGATGGGTCCGCGGCGTTCGTAAACCGAAAATTTGTAAACCGAGGTGTTCATAAACCGAGGTTCCACTGTACTTGCACTTTGTGCTTTTAAACTGCTAGGTTGGCAGGAGCTGGGACTGAGCAACAGGAGCTCACCCCGTCGCAGGGATTGGAACAGCGGACCTTCTGGTCGGCAAGCCCTTGACTCTGTGGTTTAACCCACAGTGCCACCCGCGTTCCTTGACACTCAGGATTTGCATGCAATTCAACACCATGCTGAGGAGGCATACAAAGTACTATCTGGTCCAACTGAATTGGATCAATTTCAATTACTACAGCCCACAAATGTCCTTGCAGGAGAGTCTGAGTGACCACTCATGGCTCATCAGGGGGATTGATGGGACAAGAGGGATTAACATCAAGACTTTGGAACCTTAGCATTAGGTGATGTTAGCTGCTTCCAAACACTTTCTCCTCTATTCAAAAAAATAAAATAACCAAAGTCATGCATTACCTAAGATTCCTGCATTGCAGAGGGTTGAACTAGTTGACTCTCAGGGTCCCTTCCAACTCTATAATTCTTTGATTGCTGTTTTTTTAAAAGTGCTGGTAGATTTATCAATCTTCCCTTCCCCTGACGCGTATAACACTCTGTCTCTTCTGAAAAGTAGTATTATAACAATAAACAAAGTGTATTTTTCCACCTATAAATGCTGTTTGACTTGATAATGACAAGTGTTTACCAGAAGTACCTCATAATTCAGAATACCACGATCATTTCTTCAGCTTAACTGAAAGTTATTTTTTACCAGTCAGAAACAGGACAAAACGCTTCTACTTTTGAATTTTTCTTCTAGGAAACTAAGCTTCTGAGAGTTTATCCATGCTTATCTTTTGCCCTGCTCTTTCCAGCCACACGTCCACACTTTAAAGCTCCTTGTCCAAGCACCCTTTTTCTTTGCTCCGGATCTTCCCCCATGAAAACCCACTATTTAAAGCTGAATTGGAACAAATGTTAATTCGGGTTTTTGTGGGGAGGGCTCAAGAGCAAAAGAAAAAAAAAAAAGTGGGGATGCTCAGACATGAAGCTATAAATGGAGACTGTGCCTGGAAAGAGCAGAGAAATGGTGAGTCCCATTCCCCCAGAATGGGAAGTGTAAAAATCAGTGCTGAGCTACAAACAAAATCTTTATCAAGCTGCACTTTGAAATCCAGTCGAAACAACTGCTAAATGCTGAAAGTCCCTCCATACACTGTCCTTTACAAGGATCATGCCGTTCCCACACACCAATCATAAGTAAACTAATGAATCAATTATGAAATGGCTAACACAGCCTGCAGGCATAATACTGTGCTCATGTGATCAGCAGGCTCTTTTAGAATATGAGTTTTCACTCGGAAAAAGAGGTTCTAGTTCTTGGGATGGCAAGGCTACATGCTAAGATGTTGATCCTATTAATTCTCAAAAAGGAGAGCAAGGAAAGAAAAGGTGCAAAGCAAACTATGACCAACTTTTTATTTATAGCTACGACTCTTATTTTTGTAAGTTGGCAACCTGGCAAAGCGTTAATGGAAAGTATTTTTAGCCTAACTTGTTACATCCTGTTGGTTCTTAACCTCTGAAATGGCATTCTTCTAGATAAGCTATCTGAGTCTGGGACAAATTTATGGAGATGTAAGGTTAATAGTCATGATGGCTGTGTTCTACCTCCAGCACTATTAACTGGGACTGAGAGCTGTGATCACATTATAACTGTACTTTGCCAGCTACACAGTGGTGTCTTCCTGTTTTAGTTTTAATGTCATATGACCTTTCCGTTGGCCATCTTGGGAATTTGATGATCTGCACGGTACAAATCTCTAAAAATGAATAAATATTCATCAGCTCCTCAAGAGATTATCTCTATTTTTTAACCCAGTGCTGCTGTGAAGCATGGTACATCTATTCTAAAAAGAGTTAGGAAGAAAAAAAAGTTTTGGATTTGTTTATATATTTATTGTCATTCATTTATTCATTACATTTAGATCCTGCATTTTCGAGAGTTTTTCCTCCTCCCCTATTTTTCATCGTCACAACAATCGTGTGAGGTGGGTTAGGCTGGAAGACAGTCACTGGCTCAACATCTGAACCCTGATCGTTAAGATCCTAGTTCAAAACTAACCATTATACTATGAATGGTCGTAGTCCAAAACTAACAGCTAGACTATGAATCCATTCAACTACATTATGTACAATTCTCCCACCCGCTTACAGATACGTTAGCATACCAAACAAGTGAATGCTGATTGGATTCACGATTCCCACCAAGCTAAATGCCAAGATAAACCAATTGAACAATTCTAGAGAGAGTAGAGCTGAGTGCATTAATATATTAATTGGTTCAATTAACTAAAGTGTGGCTTTTTTACCTGAATTGTAAATCAGAGCACTTCCCTTCCAAAGATCCTCAACACTGAGAACACTTTTTAAATCTATATACAGCTAGCTCTCGATTCAGACAAGGCATTTGAAGATTATCTTTCAGAATACAATTTCCCGGTTTAGGGAAAGGAAAAGCAAACTTACAAATACCATATGGCCATCACCTGTATTTAAAGTCAACTTCGAGGGAAAGATCAACAACATGATCCCAAAGATATTTACTTGGAAGCAAGACCAATTATTTCACTGCAACTTATAGCTTCAATTAACTAAACATCAATAGGCTAACAACCTGAATCATAGACAAAAATCAATTGCCAGGGTGGGGGTTGAGGGGGATGGAAAGAGAGTCACCAGCTAAGATTAATTCTTGTTTGACTGAGGCTTTATTCTCCAACTGCCTGTTTCAACGCAAGAGCAATCACATCAATTTACACTGAAAGAGACTCAAAAAGTGATGGGTCCCAGATATTTATTTAGGTAGATTTATATCCCGCCCTTCCGTTGCAGGAAAATGATAGTATCAGATGAAAAGGATCTTACAGCACTGCTACGAGATGGTCTATGCACAACTGCTGCGCTAGTGCAGCAAAACATCCAGTGCAGTAAGTCAGGCCCATTGAAATCCAAATGCAGTATTTGCTTTCAACATTTTAATGCATTTCATAGAGATGTGCTAGTGTATAGCTTCTGCTATTGTTTGGCTCAGGCAACAGAAGCCAATTGATTGCCTGTCCTTAGCAATATTCCCTTGAAGTCTCTGGAATAATGATTTCTTGTTCCGGAACATACGTTATGTGAACAGAATGGAAAGATAACAGCTTCTTCTCTAAACTATCCATTTTTTTAGTCCACTTCAAATTTCACTCCTCTTTGTTAAAATATGGTTTGACTGAAAGATTAAGAAACTCTAGCTTTTAAACATATAGGCTACACCAGTCAACATGTCAAGCACGATCTATTAATTTCAAGTATACTAATGAACATTGTAGACAGTGCTTCCCGGTGACAAGACTTCAACATACAATACTGTTAATTCCACAATTACTGCTATGACTATTCCTATGCAGTGGTACCTCGGTTTAAGTACACAATTGGTTCCGGAAGTCTGTACTTAACCTGAAGCGGACTTAACCTGAAGCGGACTTTCCAATTGAAAGTAATGGAAAGTGGATTAATCCGTTCCAGACGGGTCCACGGAGTACTTAAACTGAAAGTACTCAAACTGAAGCGTACTTAAACCGAGGTATGACTGTACAGTGGTACCTCGACTTACGAAGACGATCCGTTCCACGGCCGTCTTCATAAGTCGAGGTTTGCGGATGTCGAGGTGCACAGTTGGCACATGAGCAAAGCGCAATTTCTCACTTCTGTGCATTTGCCGACTGCGTGCGCCGGGCCTGCGCGGCGAAAAAACTTCCGGGGTTATCAACTTCGGAAGTTGAAACCTTCGGAAGTCAAAGCATTCAGATGTTGAGGTATGACTGTATATATTTCAAGCTGTATTAGCCGACAAATCAATATTGTTTTGCAGTAAACCCCTGGATGGTTTAGTCCAGTCAAACCTGGCTATCGGATGTGGCGCTCATCTCGCTTCAGGCCGAAGGAGCTGATGTTTGTCCACAGACAGCTTTCAGGGTCATGTGGCCAGCATGACTAAACTGCTTCTGGTGCAATGGGACACCGTGACAGAAACCAGAGCGCACAGAAACACCATTTACCTTCCCACTGCAGTGGTACCTGTTTATCTACTTGCGCTGGTATGGTTTCGAACTGCTAGGTTGGCAGAAGCTGGCAGGGTGTATGGGGTGTTAGAGGAGGAGGAGTACTTCTGGTAGCAGACACATCATGTTCCTTCTGGTGTAGGTTGTTGACTTTTGGTCCCTACCCTGCACTCAGCTCCCACTTGTGGCTCCTAGAAGCTGTCAGCACATGACAGCAGCCACACCCTGAGAAATGGCACATCCGAACCATCTTCCTATTGGCACGTCCCATTGGTTGAAGCATTGCAGTGCTCAGTCTAGTACTATCACTTCATCCTTCTCTTCAGCCAGTTGCTCTGAGCACAGCCATTTGGTGCTAGTACTTTCCTTCTTATCCAGCTTCCTTTTGCGGCTCTTGCTTTCTGGGTCATCAGCATTAGCTGAAAAACCTTCCTCAGTCTCAACTATCAGTACATCACTACCTTGAGCTGTGGATGCTGATTCCTGTATATACACAGCAGACTTCAAATAAATCTTACACTTGAATCATAAATAATGTCATTTCATGACATCTCTGTCAATACATATATTCACTGAAGGTTTTTCCTGTTTATGAATAACAAAGCAGTCAAATGTGCTTTTGCAAAGAGATGGCCTCTAAAAAGGAAAAGAAGGAACTGACCTCTCTTTCTTTCTCTGCCTCTCTCTCTCACACTCACACACTTGTAGATCGAGTTCTGTTCAGAACTACAGGCATTAAAATCAGCATTTATACAGAGTTCATACGAAAAATACTGAAATACACGCATTTGGTGCATCAATGTTTTACCCATGGGATACAACTAAATAAATATCCATCATAGAAATGTATTACTATGGCAAACCCCAAATCCCACTTCTAATCTTTTTAATTACTGTTCATGAACAGCATTATGCTAGTACTCAGTAATTATATTCTGATCAAATAGCCTGGTTGCCCAATACCAATCTTATGGATAAAATTCTGATAAGGAAAATATTGGATATTATATAGAAGTAGACTGAATGCTTGGTTTACATGCCATTACAGGAGTAACACATCTGGTGGTTTATCTGTAGAACAGTCTCTCTCACTGTTCAGCTATCATGTCAATTACAGATTTGATAGCCCAGCAGGGATGGGGAATTTGTAGCCCTCTGGTTGTTGTTGGACTCCCCACTCTCCTCAGCCAGCCCCAAACAGTACAGTCAACATTCAGAGATCGTGAGAGCTGTAGTCAGCATTATCTGCGGGGCCACGGGTTATCCATACCTGAGCCACACAATGACTTCCTGCATGAAAATTGTATCTGCCATGTTGAAATGCACAAAAAAAGAAAACCTTCTGGGTAGTCAAGATCCAAAGAGCTTTTTCCTAGCTGTCACATGAGTTCCAAGGAGACTTGGGTGTATGTGTGTTTCTCCACTTCAGCCACTTAAACTGTGTAAAGAGGCATTTCAACAGTGGTTTGTGATGTGGCACAGAGGTCTCCATAAAAGAAAAGGGGGGGGGGAACCCTCCCAGTGGCACACGTGCAAGCTCTTGGGAAAGGCTAAAGTAACTCTTTGGACTCAGGCCAGTGACAATAAGATGGAACAAGCCTTTTGCTCATGAAATATAGTCAAGTCTCAAGTGTGCATTTGTTCCCTTTCCTCTTCCAGTCTGGATTTCACCTACGTGACACCCATTTCCAACAGCACTCACTCGCTTTCCAGCTGAAAAGAAGAGGCATTAAATACTGATCTGAATTAAAAGATAAAGACCTTAAGTGCAGGCTTTGCTGGAATGTCTCCATTCTCTGAAACATCCAAGTCCAGTATACCATCATCCTTCTGACCAATGTCCTTGAGACCCCGAAGAAGTATTTCTCGTAACTGCTCGTATGGTGGTTTCTCAGCATAAGTCAGAGACATCACTGTTTCCATGTATTTGGCTATTTCATCTGAAATAAACAATAAGTGTCTGTCTAAGGAGATTGAATTATACTACAAACACATTCTAAAGCGACTCACCTAGAAAATTCACTCAATTCTATGCTACCACTTAGCCATGGCTGCTGTGCAGAATCTGATTTCAAGGGTTTACTCGGAGTAGGGCTTACGTTGAATATCGCCCTTCGTCATGAAAAAGCCATCCTAGCATTTCAGTAAGAAAGCACTACAAACAACCCTGCAATTTTGCTTTAGAAGGAGGCGTTTACAAAATATACTAGTCTTGCTCGGGAGGGCTTATTTCAATGAAAATAGACTTGAGCCCAATGACTTACAGTTCCGAAGTCCAATTCAATCAGGAGTTTTTAAACTTCCCAGAAATTATGTCATGTTTCCCAGTATTTTAGACATAAAGTGCTTGTTTTGTCTGCAGGCACAAATACACACATCTCTCAAACAAGCAAAAATTGTCATGATCTGAAAGCCAGACATGTTTCACGTGTGCTGCATGCTATGACTGAAGAATCTGGATCCCTCTGGCATCCCACTGGCAACTCAGATCCCATTGGTGGTCTATGTGTGAACGCTAAACGATCTTAATAGCTGTGAATTTTGCCCCCCTGCATTAAAAAGAAAAAATATTTCCTTGCAAGCCAATCCTTTCAACCTGCAATTTCATGACAACCTTAACTATATTTGCAAAATTCAAAATGTACAAATATGAAGCAAGTTGTTCAAGCGGTCATTTTACTTTTGTTTGGAAAATGAGCACCAGAAGCTCTCTAAAAACAATCAGATCCTGGACACCTTTTGTTTCAACAAAACCCCTTTGAATTCTTTTTTATAATTCTTGTAATAAAAAATTTACAAAAGTTTCATTATGGGTTAATATGAAATTTGAATCTTCCTACCTGGTTTATCTTTTTTAGAGAAACACTCACTCATCAAGTCTGCAATATTATCTGTATACCTGACAGGGGGAGAAAGCAGACAAGTTATGTTTAAGAGATTAGCTGCTAGTATTTTTAGTGAATTTTCTCCCTTGTGTAAATAAGTGTGTATCAACACAATGATGAGAGTAAAAATGGGGCAAATCCCTTAAAATTTTAAAATGATACTTTAGTACTGAATAAAACATCTCATTTTCTAACATAGTACAATCTCATTTAGTAACATTTGCTCAAAATATTCAGGCAATCAAAACTGTGGATGAATGAAAAGATTATTGCATTATATTTTTGATGGATGTGTTACTATATCATGAAATTCCCAGAGAATCATGCATGTATATCAACTAGGAAAGCCGGGGCCTTTAATTGGACCAACCTGTATTGGGAAAGTAGAGAAAGTCTGCTTATTATTTTAAGCAGAAATAATAGGCAGATTGAAATTACAATGACCAAAGAGGCCGGAAACATTTTCAGAGCTGAGGGCCACATTACCCCAGCTGAATGCTGTGAAGAGGCCCCACGCCAGCAAATCTACTTGCAGAGGATGGAGTTGCAACCCCACACTTTGCACAACAGCTAAGCCCCTTCCCTTCCCCACAGATGGTTGAAACAGGACCCAGAGAGCTAGATGAAATCTGGCTGTGGGCTGCAGCTAGCCCACAGGTTCCCCATTTGAGCTATGCAGAGCAGGGAGGGGTGATTCACGAAAACAAGGGCTGCTAGCTAATGAGGAACACCGTGGTAATGATTCAGCATCTAGGTTATTTCAGGGCAGCTTGTCCAAAAACACATCTGAGCACATTAAAAAAAAAACTATGGTCATGCTAATCATGTCAGGAATCTGTTGCAAACTAAGAGGGATGTGGGATGAGTAGGTAGTATGTACTCAATGTCTAGAAATTTTCAGCAGTAACAGATTATACTATGCCCTTGTTTGCAGTTTCTGGCAGTTTCAGATGCAGTTTCAGATGTCAAGGAAATAAGCAGCTATCCTAATTTAAAAGACATCTGAAGGCAGCCCTGTTTAGGGAAGCTTTTAATATTTAATGCTGTATTGTTTTAATATTCAATTGGGAGCCGCCCAGAGCGGCTGGGGAGACTCAGCCAGATGGGCGGGGTATAAATAATAATAATAATAATAATAATAATAATAATAATAATAATAATAATATATTATTATTATTATTATTATTATTATTATTATTATTATTATTATTATTATTATTACCAAGGCCCCACCAGACTGTTGCAAACAACAACAGTAGCAGTGCACAGGTGGGTGCATTTAATGGGATTCCTGAGTTTGGATGGTATGTGCAAGAGAATGATGAAAAGTGGATGGTGAGCTACTTGTTCAACAGCTACGCTTTCCATTTGCTGCATGTTCAGTATGTTCACCTGTCAGGGCTGGCCTGCCCATCAAGCGGTTGCCTCGGTGCAGTAGGCTCCTGTAGGTGGCGGTGCAGCTGTGTGCCTGCTGCTCACTGCTGCCAGATGTTCGGCACCTCCTCCTGCTCCTTTGCCACTGCAGCCATGCGCCACTGTCTTGGTCACGCCCCTGCAGCCTGCCTGCTGCTGCACCTCCTTGACCACCACCCAGGGAAGCCTCAGTGTGCTGGCAGAAGCGAGGGGTTTTGGAGGAGGGGGTGAGGAGTAGAGCAGGGTTGCCTCAAGCGGCAAAATGTCCTGGGCCAGCCCTGTCATCTGTTTTCTTTTATGTAAAATGAGGAATACTCAAAATCAATGTGAATACCTTATCGTATTATTTAAATAAGGGCTTTTCGTTCAGTTAGGTGGGTATTGGAAAATAGAGTTATCTCATTCCTTTTGGGTAGTCAAGCCCCAACTATACATCTGGCTAATATTTTGAATTTGGGGGCCTCACTATCAGCCAAGCTGAAAGATTACTATTTTGAATAAGCCAAATTTGTTTTTGAAAATTAAAAATAAGAGTTTTACCTAATTTTTGAGTCTTTGACATAATTGGGGTCTTTCAGGTTGTCTTCCCAAGGGAGTTTACCACAAAGCCAACAGATCATACAATAACCCAGAATTTCCAAGTCACCACGCCTTGATGGAGCTGCAAACAAAACAGAGCATTGAATTCACAATTATGTTTTATAGTCAATTTAAAGATATATAGATGATTTATAGATCAAGCTTGGGAACTATAAACATTTTTTTCTTAAGAATCCAAAAGGAGCCATCAATATACTGCAACAGGTTTTTTTCAAAACTGATGGACTCTTTGGAGTGTGTGGAACATCGGCAAAGATTTGGCATGGTACTATTGGTCACAGGCCTACAGGCGCTCATAGTTCAGGTCATCCAGTGCCATCAGTGAATAGAAAGATGAGGTATGGAGAGTCCCCAGCTGCTGTTCTGCCTGGCTGGAGATTAAATGGTGCAGGGAGAAGAGGTGTGTAATTGATGAGGTTTCTAAGTGGTGTCAGAGATTACAATGGCTGGGATCCAAACAGCTACTTTAGTGGTACCCAAGGATTTGCACCTGTCCAGTGGGGTTTCTTTTAGAACAGAAAACCCCATGCTGTCTCACAAATTGCTTTTGAGACTATCCTCAGCAGCATGACAAGAATGGGGAGCCACTCATTGCATTAGCACAAGTCCAAAACCTCATTGGGTTCAACATTTTCAAGATCCTGAACCTATTAAACTTAGAAGACATGTACTTTGAGGCACAGTGACCCATGCCACACTTCCTGATGGGACCCTTTTTAGTTTTAAATTATTATTATTTTTCACCATTGGTGTCTAAATTAATTCTTGATATGTAAGCGGGCTACCTTAGACCAGTATTTCAACATGGCCACATTTTCAAGCTCATTACCTTGCACAGCAACCACAGGAAAGGTTATGCAACAAGCAAAGCAGAACTACTTACCCACCCCCTTGTGAGCATCAATGCTAGTAAATTCAAGAGTTCCATCATGACACCTCTTGGGATTCTCTTTATAATCTTTGTGGTTGCCTTCTGGACAGTATCGATAGGCGAGGCCATAATCCACCAAGTACACCTATTAAGATTCCAAATGCACCAAGATCAGCTTCATCCAGGAATTTAAAAGGACCCTTTTACAATACTTTCAAAAATTCTCTTATCATTCAGACTTCAAATGCTTAGGTTATACTTGAACTAGCATCTACACATTATTCATTTTTACTTATTGCGTTATTAAAGTAATTTATATACTGTCATTTATATACTTCTAAGCAATGCACATAAACATAAGCCACGCAGAATATAAAACAATAAAAAGTCCTCATAAAAAAGAACACTAGCTTCTACTGCCATGCATGTAAAGTTCAGCAAGGAGGTGCCTGTCTAATCTCAGTCAGGAGGGGAGCTCCATAGTTTTGGGCCCACAGCCCTGAACACATGGCTTCTAGCAGTCACGAGCCATGCCACCTGAGCCACAGGGGATCGCCAACAGAGATGTCGCAAAAGATCTGTGATCAAGATGGGATATAAGGGATCAGGTGGTCCTTTGGATACTCTGGACCCATGTTGCTAAAGGCCTTGCAAATTAATACAATAACCTTGAACCTGGCTAGGTAACATATGAGCAGCCGGTGCAAGTTTTTAAGCACCAGGATTATCTGCAGGTTGCAATGGATAACCAGTGCCCCCAATACCTATCCCAGAAAGCCACCCTTGTCAATTGTATCAAAAGTTGCAGGTGGTTTGAGAAGCAGGAGCAAAAGATGTATCCCCCCGTCCCTCTATCAATCCAGGTCATCTATCAGGGTGATCAAGGTTGGTTCAGTCAAAAATACGAACCTAACCCCAGAATGAAATTGATCTAGCTAGTCCACATCTTTCAGGAATCTCTCCAACTGCTCTGCCACCACTCTCTCCACTACCTTGCCTATGGAGGGGGCATTCATGACTGGGTGTGACTAATCATTGATTCCACGTACTCCAATATAACACAATCCCATTGTGAGATACTTGCTTTTTGTTGTTGTTTAAATAAAGGAAGAAACTTGGCAGGGGGTTGGACTGGATGGCCCTTGTGGTCTCTTCCAACTCTATGATTCTATGACGTTAAAGCAAGTCTACCTATATGCTGTATTTCTATCTAGAGCAGGGATGGGAAGACCATTGGATTAAAACAACCTTGCAAACAAACCCACAAAAGTTAGGTAAAGTAAAGGTAAAGTGACCCCTGACCATTAGGTCCAGTCGTGACCGACTCTGGGGTTGCGCGCTCATCTCGCATTATTGGCCGAGGGAGCCGGCGTATAGCTTCCAGGTCATGTGGCCAGCATGACAAAGCCGCTTCTGGCAAACCAGAGCAGCACATGGAAACGCCGTTTACCTTCCCGCTGTAGCGGTTCCTATTTATCTACTTGCATTTTGACGTGCTTTCGAACTGCTAGGTTGGCAGGAGCTGGGACCAAGCAAAGGGAGCTCACCCCGTCACAGGGATTCGAACCGCCAACCTTCTGATCAGCAAGCCCTAGGCTCAGTGGTTTAACCACAGCGCCACCAAAGTTACTAGCCTGTAAAAAAAAAATGCTATCCTGCTGGGGACTGGCACAGGAAACTTGTCCAGGTATCCCCAAACTGCGGCCCTCCAGATGTTTTGGCCTACAACTCCCATGATCCCTAGCTAACAGGACCAGTGGTTGGGGAAGATGGGAATTGTAGTCCAAAACATCTGGAGGGCTGAAGTTTGGGGATGCCTGCTCTTGTCTCTGTATTTCTATGATGGGCATGGAGGAGGGCTCTTTTCTCTTCTGTCAGCCTGCCTGGTTTCTATGGACACAAGGCAGGGAAGGAGCACTCCATCTCTCCTCCAACAGCCTGTTTGCTCACCTGTATGCAATTCTTTGTCACTTGTGGCTACCAGGCTAGGGCTTAAATGCAAGGCTGGGATTCAACTCCCATCATCTCTGGCCGTGCTGGCTGGGGCTGATAGGAGCTGAAGTCCAACAACAACGGGAAAGCCACAGATTCCTGGTCTCTGACCTAGAGCAATCCAATACGAGCTTTAAAAATAAAAGGGGTGTATTTTAAACTATATAGGTAAATACTATATTGTCTCATAATCCTTGAAAAAGAAACATTTGGTTGGCTGCATGGATCTGACCAAATTGCCCCAGGTGAGCTGGTGGAGACCCGAAGGCTCCGATTTGCATCAAGAAGTCACCAAGATAAGTTTGATCTATAATTTATTTTTAAAACCTATCACGAATGCTCAGTTGTTGTAAGTGCTTTCACTCAATTACAGAAGACTCCTGCTCATTTTTTAACAAACAGACACTACTCCACTCAGATGACAGAGGAATGTTTTGCATCTGTTTTGAGACTCACTAATTGGCATAGTGACTCCAGTCAGTATTAGCGCCATCTTCTTCCCTATACCTTAAATTGAGAAATTCTGCCCTCCCTTCCCCCAATAGGACCAAGAGTTTTCTACCCTCTGGTTGAATACTTAATTTGATAATAAAGGATTTAACAAATTGTTCAACCGTTTTTAATAATTATATTTTCATCCTACCTTTCGGACAAAAATATTGTCTCCCAAAGCAGCTCACATCAATGAAAAATTCAATACAGTCCTGGTGGGAGGCACTGTACATAAATTAAAATGAGACACAGGCCTTGACCTCAGGCTGGCAGACTAAAAAACACAAGACATCCAAGGGAAGGGAAGGGAGGGAATTAGGTAGAGGATGGAGATCAGTTCAGCAATGCCAGAACAGCAGTGAACTTTAAATGGGCATCTTTATTAGATGAGGGCAAGAGCTGATCTTTTCTTGCTGGCACTCCTACTTGGGTATATATATAAAAAAGCAATTGCCCAGTGACATTTAGACCTCTGGCCAGTTTAGTCCATATACATGTGGGTAGCTAGTAAGTGTCACGAATTCATTTGCAAGGCTAGTTGGGCCACTTTAAAAAAAAGTATAACATTCACTTATTCACTCCAAGATAAGCACTCAAACAAGGGGAAATTATGGACTTTGTATGTGCATTTGCCAAACACTAAAGATGTAAAATAATAATAATAATAAAATTAGACAGCTACAGATATTTCTGTAAACCAATTGATTTGAACAATCAACATGTTAAAAATCAGGTTTTCCAAGTAACAGAACACTTATGCTTGATGGATTCCTCAAACAAAGGAAATAAAAAATTGACAAAGCAGACAGGCAAATGTAATTCACCGGTGTACTATATAATTTTAAACTTCCACCCCCAAATAGCTATTTGAAATTCATTTTGTATCGCAAGCATTCTCCTGAATATTATTCAGGGCAGAATAGCCAATTTGATCAACTGCCAGCAAAGTGAATAAAAAATGTACAACATTAACTAGATATAAATGTCAAGCAGAAATATTAATGCTGTACACATTCATAAAGGCAAGATTTCTGCTGAGGTTCACAGCAGCTCCATTAAAAAAACAACAATAGGTTAAACAATGAAGAAAGAAAAAACCTGGAAGTTACCTGATGTGGAGCCTTGTAGCCCAGGAGAAGATTTGAGGCCTTGATGTCTCCATGCACATATTCATGTTCATGAATGTATTCTAAAACATCAAGCTAATAAAGACATAACAGAACAATTTCAGCATATATAAACCACACACAGCAGAGGGCAACTACTCTTTACAAGTTAATTTAAAGCAAAGAAACTACATTAGATAACATTAATAATACTTAATTTTTGACTTACTATTCTCAAGCCCAACAGTAATACTGTTTTGCGGGTAAAGTGCTTTCCTCTCTCTTCAAAAATCTTCTGGAGATCTTTCCCAAATCTGTCCATTACCATAAATCTGTAGCTGGTTTAAGAAAAAGAAAACATAGCCTTTAAGATAATCCATACGAGATACCTTAAAAATATATATACCTTTTTAGTGTAAGTATTTTAAATTTTAGGTTGCTTTCCAGCAAAGAAAAAAAGCCCCAAAGCACAGTACAAAATGAATAAACATGCACATTTAACAACAGAAATTTAATATCTACCATAGATACATTAAATGTATTTATTTAAATTATGTGGCAAAAAAGATAACACACAATCTAAGCAATCTGAGCAATCTAAACAGGAGAACAAATGAACAGTGAAGGACTGTCAGAATAAGACAGCGAGTTTCCTAAGGATGTTTCCTAAGCAAGTTTACTAAGGATGAACAGGGACAAGACTAGGTTCCTGAGGGAGGGTGTTCCAGGGTCTGGTCTCCTGTCCCATGACAGCGGGAGAAAGAGATGTTGGTGGGGCAGAGGTCTGGGCCTCACCAAAATATCTTAGGAGGCAGGCGTGATCGTGTAGAAGCAGATCATCCATAAATACTATGATCTCAAACTGAAAATGTAATTCTTTCAAGCAGTGGAGGTTGATCCATTATAGCCGGTGGGGCACTGCCCCACCAACCTCAATAAGATTCAATTGCAGAAACAGGAAGCAGTTGACTAAATGGAAAGGATAATGCTCTGCGTCAAATGACAAGGTTGGGTCAGGCTGCTTCTCTCTCCTCTTCTACTTTTTTCATTTAATAATTTGATGAATGGTTGTTTCCTACTTTCCATTTCTACCTACTATTCCTAATGAAGGGCCAGTACTTTTATTTAAGACACACATAATTGATATGAAAATAGTTGTATAGTATTTAGGATTCAAATACCCAGAACATTGTATAGAGGGGCATGAAGTGAGACACAGGCAGGGGGCCCCATGGGCGTGTAGCTTGCAAACTGTTATCAAATGCCTGCCTTTCTCTTAACGCCAAGTAAAGGAGGAGGAGAGTACAAGCTGGGTTCACAGGACCAGATAAGGGTGTATGGCATTTGGAATACATGCGTTTTTGTAGTTAAGGAAATAAGGTGTTGGCCTGTTTTTGACTGTATAAAAGTATTGTAATTCCACAATTCTGTGTGCAGGTTGCGAGCTGATTGCACTGCACCATTTACTTAGCATATGCTGAGCAAATAAATCTTGTCGTATCCTGCCTGGCATGTTGCCTCTTTGTGTGGTTCCATTGCTCCTAATACCCGGGTGGGACTTAGGTCCTACACTTCTATATTTTCGAATTGCTCATTTAAAAAACAAAAAACTGAAGAAGTTAAAAAATCATGCTGATGTTGAGCTGCTTTTCCAAAAAAAATGCCAAAAAGGCCCTATAATGCTTGTGAATATTCCATGCTCTGAGAAAAAGATGGCTGTAGAGGAAATAACACATAACTGACTCACTTTTCTTTTGCTTTGGTGCTAATGCCCTGCAATGAAGTCTGAATGCCCTGATCCCACCGAGGACTCTATCTGGTTCACAGCCATTGAAAATGCACTTTTAACAGATTGCTTAAGTTCTTATTGCTTTTGAGCAGCAGGATACGACATTTCAACATTTTATTAAAAATGAAAACACCACCATGGAACCCACAGCACCCACCACCCTTTCGTGGTGGTACTCATAACAAGCTGCTGCTGAAAGCTGCAGAACATTCAAGCAACTATTCCAAAGAAAGGAGTTCTGGTCAGAAACCAGAAAGCAAAATTACGGAAAGCGTGGAGTCCACACGGGAGGGCTTTTGTGACTCACATAGAAATTAGAAACTGTATTAGTTGACTGTGAAAAGTTGCTCCTAGAATCACAGAGATGGAAGGGACCACGAGCATAATCTAGTCCAACCCCCTGCAACGCAGGAATCTCACCCAATGTGGGCCTCAAACAACATGACCCTGAGATTACGAGTCTCATGTTCTAACGACTGAGCTATATGTAAGGGTGTGTCTTCAGAAACCCTTGGTTTTGATTTTTTTTTTTAAAGAGCCACAAAAGATAGAGGGTTATAGACAAATTCAGTCCCTCCCCAAACAAAAGGGCTCTTTGATCATGTAGAATCTTCTGTGAGCTGTCTGAGTGGGTGGTTTTTTAAAAATAAAAAATGCCCCCTTTCTCCTGCAGCCTCTTGGGCTACTTCCCCAACCCTCTGGAGAAGACTTTGGGAGGTGAAGGAGGTTCCAGAAGGGAAGGGAGAATCAGTTAAAATTGTATTTCCAGCTACTACTCAGTGCTTTTTTTCCTATTAAAAATGTTTAGGGGTACTCTTATTTTCCTACTCATATAGAAATATTGCCCCTCAATGAGGCCAAACTTAGATTCACAAAATGTTTAGGGGTATGCATACCGCTGCGTCCCCCCAGAAAAAAACAACTGCTGCTACTACATTCAAGAGCTTCCCATCAAGTAGAGGGACACAACTGAATACAATTCAGAAAAAAGTTCTAAAATTAATCTAAGAATGCCTTTTGCATGTATCTGTCCATACATATTTCCAGTAACATTGATCTGTTCATCAGTAACATTAATTTAACTGTTAGTACAGGTTTAATTCTCTATATAGAGTTTATTCTCACATGGCAATACCTCCGATATTTTCACATTGATGAACTTTTAAGTCTGAATGCTGACATAACACCAAAGGCCATCCGTTACTGAGATGTGGTAAGAATGTGAGAAACTCACATAGGGGAGTAGTGGCTATGAAAAATCCTATAAACTCAAAAATAAGAAAAGGTTTGTACCTTTTGCCGTTCTTTTGATGCAAGCCAGAACCCCAGTACTTGGGTACACCTAAGTATTTCAGTTTGTGAGAAGAAATCCATTTCTTAACTGAAACAAGAAAAAAAGTTTCCAAATATGCATTGTTACAGCTTTCTGCAAAGCAATTATTGCCATATTTGTGTAAGGATGTGATTAGTTAAATCAGACAGAAAGCAAAATGATGAACACCTATGGATAAGTACTAAACATTTACTACTAACTCACTAAGGGGGCAATCTTATGGCAAGATCTGCCAGGTTGAAAAGATTAGGACGCACTGGCTCAACCAGTGCTAAGTCCCCAATCATGGCTCAGCTAAGGATATGCTCATATAACTTGCTCATCCCAGCTCGGCTGGCAGAGCCAAGGTCAGTGTACCCAAAAAAGTGGCATTCTGGGGCTGTACCAGAATGGAGGGGTAAGGGACTTAGGAGGGCTCCTAAGCCCAATCAGTTTGGTCATGTGACCTGGCGACCCAGCACAGAACACTTTTTTTGAGGTCTGTTTTCCATCTGCCAGGCTTAGGCAAAGCAGCAGCCCTGCCGCTGAATGGCGCTTGGATCTGGTGTAACTTTAACTTACACCAGCTTGCCTTAGGCCAACCTGTTTGTGCATAGGATTGCTCCCTTAGTTACTAAGCATGTGACCTAATCAACGCTAAGCATTTTAAGGCTCAACAAGATCATAGATTTAGAAGGTACCACAAGGGTCATCTAGTCCAACCCGCTGCAAGGCAGGAGTCTTTTACACAATGTGGGCCTCAAACCCATGACCCTGAGATTAAGAGTCTCATGCTCTAACAACTGAGTTAGGCGTGTGCTTAGGTCTCTCTCACTGAAATTAGTGGGATTTAAAAGGGCTCAATTTAGGAACTGCATTGTGCCCTTTCTATCATTTATGCGTTCCACGAGTTTCTTTCTGCCTTCTTGGCAATTTTAATATAGCAAACATCTCGCCTCCTAGCAAATTCAAGTATATTATTTAATTAAAATTGCTTATGCTTTCTCCCCCCTTTGAACAGCCACCTTGTGCTACGGAAATTCCACTTTCCCCTTGGAAATTAGTGGCTGCAGCCTCAATGGGCTGTGACCTTCGAGCATAAAAAAGGACAAGAGAAAGTGTTCCAGTTCAGTAGGCCCTGTTTATAAACAAATTACCTTCAATAACTACCCAACACTGCACCATTATGAAGAAACACAGAGTTGTAATTAGGTATGCCCTCAAAGTTACCATTCAGAGTCCTCCGAGAACTATGGTTTTTGTTGCCCATGAATCATTAAATATATTATTACACCTCTCCCAACGTCTCACGTCAGGATATTCAAAAAGGTTTAAAGAAGTTGTTTTGTTGATTCAAACACCAGTAGATCACTTACTTAGGTCAGGTTTAGCAGTTCGTGTGTAGAAACTCAGTTCTGTAAAGAGTGGTCCATTGTCACTGGGTTCCTTTGAAAAACACACATATATATATTTAAAGTGAAAGCTTTCAAATCTGTTGGGTACTCTCCTCTCTCTAGTAAATACTTTTTAACAAATAAAGCTTTCTTCCCCTGTCCTATGCAGAATTCTAACAACCTAACCACTGTAAATTCTCTTCCTTTTTCTTTATCTTCTTAATGACTGTTACATAAAACAGCATTCAATTAAAAAATGAACATTTTTGTAGATTTCAATGCTGGGAGCAGGGATTGACTGAAAACTTAAGTGATATTCTGCGTTTCAGTAATATTGTGGTATGCAGAAATAGCAAATTACTAATATATACATTTTTGCTTGACCCCCTCTTAGAGGAAATATGTGTTTGTAACAATGGAATATACCCTATAACAGGTCAGATCACTAGTTCACCTAGCCCCAAACTGTCTATTCTAACAGTCCACAGCTCCCAAAGATCTCAAGCAGAGATCTTACCCATCACCTGTTCCCTGATATTTTTGGTTGAGGACACAAGGAATAGAACCTGGGACTTTATGCAGGCAAACCATGGGCTCTGTTACTGAGCTATGGTCCCTCCAATATATACAAGGGATACTTTTTTATCATAGAGTTGGAAGGGACCCCGAAAATCATCTAGTTCAACCCCTTGCAATGCAGGAATATGCAACTGTCCCATATAGGGATTAAACCTGCAACCTTGGCATCATCAGCACCATGCTCTAACCATCTGAGCTATATTGAATCAGTTCCTATGACAACGAAGGCTCAGATCATCCCTGACCACTGGTCATGCTAGCTAGGGATCATGGGAGTTGTAGGCCAAAAACATCTGGAGGGCCAAGTTTGAGGAAGCCTGGCTCAAGAGCACAGATCATTTACCACTAATGGCAGTGAGTGAGCTTATGCACACCAAAGCCTAGTAGGCATGGGTGATTAATGTTGGTCAGAAATGTTCATGTTAGTTCAGCCACGTCCTGCTGAGATCTGACGCAAGTTGAACGGTATGGTAGGCCTTCCCTTGCCAAGAAACCCATTTCAACCTTGTTTTCTTCTCTCCAAAGTACAAACTTTGCCCATGTCATATACCACATTATTTTGTCCACATGAAGTTGACTTAAGCAACTCAATCTTGATCCAGGGTAAACTGAAATGTACACAAGTACTTCTCATATCTACATCTGGGGTCATACGTCCCCATCTCTAAGAGACATTTACGTTTTCAAGCTGTCTATTCTATGTAGTCAGAGGCATTCATTTATTAACACAATTTGTCTCCATTATGGTTACACACTAAAGCAAGCTACAAAGTACTGATATTCTGTATAAATAAAATGTTTATATCAGCATCCTCTTAAAACCACACATATATCACCGGCATGAACTACGCATTAATGCTTTTCAATACATTTAGTAGTCAGGGGCATGATGTATAGGCTATTTTTACAAACATAAACGTAATCGATTCATAGTGTCTATAACTCTATAAATAACAGGCAGCCCAATACAGGCAAATTCACGGCACTAGCTTACTGCTACCAGGCAATAATACTTGCAACTATGCTAAATGGAAACTTAACAATTTGGCTTAAATAAATAAAAAATAAAAATAAACAGGCTTCCCTCTTACTGTCAAAATGGGCAATAGTCTCAATAGCAAGCAGGGTTTCAGCAAATAGGGCCAAATCCTATTCGCTTCAAGGGGTGCCATCTCCCCCGCCCTCCAACTTTCCAGGGATGCCACATCCACTCCTTCTCAAGGGGTGGCGAGACTGTGGAAGAGGGAATGGAGAGGCAGCAGAAAGGAAGTGGCTGCACAAAGCTTGCACTCTGTCCTCGGTGACACGTTCACTTTTTATGGGGAAACGGGCTGTATCAGAAGCAATCCATGGCTCTCTTTCCTATTGTTGCTGGTCTGGCTGGTGTATGGAGTCAGAACGCCCCAATATAGCAGAGGGCTCTGAAACAAGTGCCCAATCATCTCCCAGCCACCTCTATATCGACAGTCTTGTTCTGTGAACCGCCCTGAGACCTTCAAGTATAGGGCAGTATATAAATTCAATTAATAACAATAACAAGGTCAGGCAATAAGATGATGAGAGGTACAGTTGGACAGCAGTCGGGGACTGGACAGGGGGGGGGTGATCTGGCCCTCCACTGTGTATAATGGCTTGTAGCCAGAATTAGTTGCCAAATAAGTAATTATAGCTAAGCACCTCTAATACCATAATAAGGACATATACAATACCAAAAGTTATAAGCCCGTACTCCAGCTCCAATCTGTCACAGCATTAGTAACTGTCCATTTCTTATGCGATTGATAAATATTTCAGGGAATCTTAAAGCAGAAAAACAATCCCAGCAGATGAATGCAGTAGGGTAATTTGAGACTATAACCGTGCAGTTATAGGAATGTAGGTCAGTATGTGTTCAGTTATTTCAGCAACAGGACAATGTTTGTGTTTTTTAAATGTATTATGTATTTATTTATTTCCATTTATGAATGTTCATATGAAGTGGTTTAGCAATGCGTAAGGAATTCTAATGGCAGAACAGAATAGAAAGATTTTAAAGCAAGGCTTCAACTTATCTAAAATTATTTCAACCTACTTGTAATTCATGGGACATTGGGTGCCTAAGGATTTTCTCTCCACAAAATTCCACATACCTACTGAAAGAGTCTTTCTAGTTTTCCTAGGATATTCTGTGCATACTACCGTACTTCAAATATATACTTACCACTTTTATAACATAGGGTGCATCACTGGTGACTGATTTTGAAGAATTAACATCAGCTGTTAAAATATGAAGGGTTTTCTTATCAGCATGGTGAAAGAACTATTTGCTTAATATACAGTTAGTAGTAACAAATAAGTATGTTGGACGCTTAAAGTTAAGTTTTCAACTTGTTTCCTAACCAGTGGTTTGACGCTGGCTTGTTTTGTAACTGACCAAATTTTGTGACAAATCACAGTTCCTGGTTTTCACACAATGGCAAGGCAGGATTAGAGGAAACTGAAAATAAATGCTGGTGAAGTTCTCCTCCTGGCAGAAGGAGATGGTAGCACACAAGACTGTTTTGTTCAGGCGCATTGCAGCTCCTGGACACAGCGCTAAACTATGGTTTAGTGTGGCAAGTGGACATGGCCTGTGTGCACTGTACAATAATACTGGTGAAATCCTTCTCCCATTAACACCGAAGGAGGAACGAATAGGCGACTTCGATTAGACTCATTCCAGCTCATACACACTGCGCTAAACCATAGTGATAAACATGTGCTTGTTACACTTAACATTTAAATTTTCCGTGCACATGTTAAATTGTACCATGAAGTGCCTCTCCGGGAATTGCTTGTCACTTCCAGCAGGCACTTAGCTTCTGCAAGTGACGAAGATAGTGACATTAGCCTGTCTAACTCTTGCGAGCCAGAAAGGGACCGTGCCCTCTGCATTCCAATTATTGCTAGTCCAAACAGAGCAAGATCAGTACAGACAGCACAGTAACGGTACCACTGAAGAGCCACAATTGCATCAATTGCTGAAACTAGAAACTACACTGTCTTTGAGGTACTTCCTGTTGCAGGTCTTGTATTAATACTCTGATCACCGTAGAAGCGAATGCTCTTATAACACAGAAAGGCTACTTTTTATATTAAGACTCTGCTCATTTATATTTCAGCTCATAAAGGAATCCTGTGGCTGACATACTTATCAGAAGTTTAGAAAAAGCAAAAAATATATGCAGGGATTAGAAAGTAAGAGCCTCTGGCTTCAACCTGGCAGGAAACAAGTCTTGAGACAGAAATCCCTCCCTCTCCTTTACACTATGGCCATCAATTTCAACTTTCTGTTCCTAAACCAGATTACATACACACACACACACACACACACACACACACACACACACACAAGAAGAAAACTCATTAGGCAGTGATGAGTAGGTTTTACATCATAACAAATTTGAGACACAAACTCCAGGTATTACTCTGGAAATCTCTAGCTGAAATGCATTATTCATTTTTACAAGCCATGCCCAGCCAACAGCCAACTGTGTCCAAACTTACACATAACAAAGGACATAAGAACTGCCTTGCTTAATCAGACTAGGGTCTGTCAAGTCCAGCATCCTCTTTCCAAACAGCAGCCAGCCAGGTGCGTCTGGGAAGCTTCCAAGCAGGGCATGGAAAGTGATGAATAAAATCCAGATCAGCAGCAGAAACTTAATAAGCTAAGCAAATGAATAATCTAAACAATGCAGAATGTTAAGTGTGTCTTTGGGCTCATCAGGTGATAATTTTGAAGGAAAGGAGGGAAATCAAGCTGCCATTCTCTAGCCAAATTGTGCCCATGATAAATTGATTTCACTGTGTCCATGTTTTTGGATTATATGTTCCCCACACCACCACCCCTGGCCTAAAGAAAGGAATGCAGTGCTCCAACTTTAACAGGCTTCTTTCTCAGGCTTACCAAGATAGAGGCAGCCAAAACCACCTTTGCCTATAACCGGACCAAGCTTCCAATCTTTCTTTGATAGGTCAGTAAAAACTTCTCCTGGAGGAAATTCTTCTGCAAGTTTCCGTTTTGCAGGGCCTCTTTTCCCAGCTGCTTTCTTAGGCATATTCTAAACTAAAACAAAACAAAAAACAACACACCTGTTAAGAGGTAGGTTATTCCACACAGTCACTTGCTTTTAGTTGTTTAATATACCAGTTCTCTTTCTTCGACATATGCTGCCTCCAACAAAACCCAAGTACTAAAATAAGAACCAAACAAATTCTCACTCCAGAATGAAGATACTTGAAGTGCTGTTTTCTCCCCCTTTTGGGACAAAATTGCCTTCTCCTAATTGAATCTTAAAACCATATTCCCACATGAACAACATTAAGAATTCTTTAGTTTGTAAATGGCATATGTATCAGCGACCAAACTCTCAAACACTCATTATGACCATACAGGTTATTTTAAAACACTTTTACCCTGCTCTTGAGCTGAAAAGACTTCCAGATCCATTTTAAAAAGCGTGCGCGCACACACACACACACACACACACACACAATCCCTGCCCCCAGGCTTACAATATAAAAGCCTCAACACGAAAGGAAAAGGGGACGAGACAGCGGAAAAAAGCAAACTCAGGTATTGTTATCATTTTAAATTACAGCTCTTATAATGAAGAGCTGGAATGGAAATTGCTCAGGTAACCTGATGGAATGGGAGATAAGGGAGAGCCAAAGGCAGCTGATCTTTCAGTACAGCCAGTTGAAGATCCATACTTCCTTTCTTTCTCTCTGCTTCAACTTGGTGGCTACTGCAAGGTGACAGCTGAGGGACAGCCAAAGGCAGCTGGTCTTAAAAAGGGATTGGACAAATTCACAGGGAATGAGGTTATCAATGGCTACTAGTCCTGCTGGCTATGTTCTGTGTCTACTGCTGGGGGCAGTATGCCTCTGGATGCCAGTTTCTGGGAATGGCAAATGAGGAGAGGGTTGTTGCACTCAAATCCGGCTTGCAGGTTTCCTGGAGGCATCTATCTCTTGTGCTGCTGTGAGAACAGGATGTTGGACTAGATGGGCTTTTGGCCTGAATTTAATCAGCAGTTCTCAATCCTTCATAAAGACTGAGTACATCTGAACAACCAGTTTCAACACTTCTATGTGAGCAAAGCTCTTTATGCTGCCCTGTTATAGACATTAATTGTCTTGTGCTCTAAAATGTGTCTTAATTATCTAGCCTCACCATAACTATGACCTCACTATCCAGTACTGTAGATGGAAATGGCAACAGAGCAAATTGGAGATGTTGAACCAGGGGGGAGGAGAGGGCTGTGTTGATGGCCAAACAACAGTTAAAATTTTATCCAGAGTTTCTGCACCTCATTCTCATGAGTGCAGGTAGAAATAACCTACAAGTCACAGCAGCAGCCTGGCAAGCCTCGATGGCAAGCCTACTTTAGATGTGGCAACATATTATATTACCTTGTTTCACAAACATGGGCAGAGGGAGTAAGGTAACCTGGCTGAAAGGGTGGTACTGTATACAATTGCTTATACAGTAATAAATAAATATTATTGTGCAACGTATTCTCAATTGGAAGGAAAGTGCTACACAGTTATAAATGCTTACTTGCAATGCACATGAAGGGAGACTACTTAACTATGAAAACTAAAAGCAGGACTCTTTCTAGGAATCCTACTGTTATGCTAACTGCACAGGCTCCATTTCCTGGCCGAGAATGCCCACATCCATCTGCTTATGATGGCACTGTGCCTATTTGCAAGGTGGCCAAACTATTACTAGGGCCTTGATGCCAAGCAATGAGTCTGAATGGGCAGAACACAAGTTTCACAGTATTCATTCACTTCCAGGCAACCTGCTCTTTGTGAAGATATCAAATCTTGCACAACCCTACTTATGACTACCCCTACAGCTCAAATTTAACTCACTGCAAACATCCTTTAACCTGCCCCGAGACTCAGGAAAAGGTACTTCTGTCCATTGGGATTTAAGATACAGCAGAGGCAATTTTGTGCAGGCATCCATGCACGTTTCCACCCAATTTTCCTACAGAAAAGTCAGGTTAGATATCTAAATAAATATGAATATGCATAAATGACTTGGAGATGTTAGCATGTGCAGTTTCACGGATGGCATGCTGACAACAGTGAGCAGCAGACTGTCAGATAACACAAATAGCAGCATCTAGTTGTTGTTTTTTCAAATGGCTTAACTACCATGTGAATTAGAAGTATAGGAAGCAGCCTTAAATTGGGTCAGACTATTTGTCCATCAAGCTGAGCAAAGACTATTCCCATTGGAAGCAGCTCTCCAGGGCCTCAGGTCTTTACCATCAGCTGGTTTCTAAGTAAAGATGCCCAGGGATTGAACCAGGCACCTTCTGCATACAATGGATGTGCTCTGTCACTGAACTACAACACCTCAGAAATGCGCTGGATTAAAAGGTATAACTGATATAGTTAGCTGTTGGCTATTATATTTGAGAAGACTTAACAAACAGGGTTCTCCTCTTTTTGCCCCTTGAAAATAAACTGTTCTGTTCATTAACTAACTATCACCCCTTGCTTTTAGAAATGTGCAAATATATATAAGGGGGGGCTGTAAGGTGCAAAAGCTTAGGAAAATTAGCTAAAGCAGTTCTATTTGGGCATTCTGGCATAAGGTAAAGGTAAAGGGACCCCTGACCATTAGGTCCAGTCGTGACCGACTCTGGGGTTGCGCGCTCATCTCGCATTATTGGCCGAGGGAGCATGACAAAGCTGCGTCTGGCAAACCAGAGCAGCACATGGAAACGCCGTTTACCTTCCCGCTGTAGCGGTTCCTATTTATCTACTTGCATTTTGACGTGCTTTCGAACTGCTAGGTTGGCAGGAGCTGGGACCAAGCAACGGGAGCTCACCCCGTCACAGGGATTTGAACCGCCGACCTTCTGATCAGCAAGCCCTAGGCCCAGTGGTTTAACCACAGCGCCACCTGGGTCCCAAAAGGTGCAAAAGCTTAGGAAAATTAGCTATAGCAGTTCTATTTGGGCATTCTGGCATACCTAGTTTTTATCCCCACTTTTATACACTGCCCAGGCATCTTCTGATAAAAGGTGATTAACAAATGAATAGATAAAATGGAGAAGGGAGGAAGTGGAACTGTGTTGGTGGTCCTGACAACCTACAATACCAAAACTAGAATAGACTCATTATGAAAGCATAAGAACCACAACTTTAATTATTTTATTTGTTTATAAAAATATCCTTGTCTTTCCATAAAATGCTCCCGGCAGTTTACAATGACAAAATCAAAACAAAGCTAATGTTAAATAGAAACATAAAAGAAAAAGCAGTAACCGCAGTCATAAATAAATTAAATAGGCCACTTTAAATCATTACAGTTTCTTCTGAGAAACTATATTTTGGCCACAAAACAAAAAGTTCAAGATTATGAAAAGGGCCCATCTTTTGTTCCCATCCACTATACTCCATATGGTGGAAGATCGCCAGGAAAGCCTCAGTTATCAAAGTTCAAGGTCACTTGGTGTAAGATCTCATAGTGAGAAGGGAGTCCAAGATGGATGGGAGTTTCTTAAAGCACCCCCTTGGTAGGTGTAGGTCACAAGGCTTCTGACTCGCTTTCCAGCCGACCTGACACTTGCATGGAGTTTGTATTCTGAAAGCAGCCTTTCTTCCTAATCTTATTTAAGTGAAGGGGTCAGGGGAGAGAGGCAAGTTAAGCAGTCCTCGTGATTTTGTGAGAAGAATCTGAAGATGCGTGAGCTACAGAGGAAATAGGTCATGACTTTGTTGCCCAGGGTCTGTAACTTTGCGAACTAAGATACTGTATTTTCCTGCATATAAGACTACTTTTTAACCCAGGAAAATCTTCTCAAAAGTTGGGGGTCATCTTATACGCCGGGTAGTCTTATACGCAGCTGCAGAAGCGATTTCAGGTGCTGCGGACATTTTGGAAATGGGCAGCGCGGCGCTGGAAATCGCTTCTGTGTATATCCAGATGCGATTTTCGGCTTCCGGACATGTGCAGAAGCGATTTCTGGTGATGTGGACATTTTGGATATGGGCAGCGTGGGCATGTCCGGCCCACGGACGATTGTAGGAAGAGGGGTAGTCTTATACGGCGAGTATATCCCAAACTCTATATTTTAACTGGGAAAGTTGGGGGTCGTCTTATATGCCCAGTCGTCTTATACGCCGGAAAATACGGTAGATTCTCCTCTAGTGAAAAAAACAAATTCTGAACACAGAAAAAGTATGCAAACTAATTTATGATATATTCTATCCTGAAAATGGAGGGAAGGAATGACATAGAAACTGGACTTTAAGGCTGATTTCAAAAAGCTTAAGGAACTACTGGGTGAAATCCCAGTCAGAAATACTCAAAGAGAAAGGAGTCCAAGACAGATGGGAGTTTCTTAAAGATAAAATATTTTAAGAAGGCCCAAAGGTAGACAATTTCAACAGAAAGTGGGAGGCACCTACATAAACCAATGTGACTGCATAAGGAGCTTGCAGATGAACTGAGATGTAAGGAGGGAAGGTATAAGAAATTGAAGAAAGGAGAAATCACAAAGTAAAAGTCTATACAAGTAGCCAAGAGTTGCAAGGAGGAGGTCAGGTGGGCCAATGCTCATAATGAGCTCAGGCTTGCAAAGGAGGTTTAAAATAATAAAAAATCTTTCTTCAACTATGTTTGAAGCAAGAAGAACAAGCAAATAGTATGGGCAAGTATTATAGTTGAAATAATGTTCAGGTGGCGCACTTGGAACACCTCTCACTAGGCAACAGTCTTTTTTGCTCCATTACGGTATATTCCTCAACAGTGTGTTACAATGATCTAACTTAGACATAACTAGGGCATGAATGACTGTTCAGTGTCATTGCATCTGCCATTAATTTTTCTCCCCCCCTCCCTCCCTCCCTGCACACTTCGTTTCTTAGCAGCCATTTCCTATTATATGTTTCCATCCTTGCTGAACAGAACTAAAATGAACATGCCTCTAATTTATTTTGAACACAAAGTTTCTGCTGTGTGGGAACACAGAATGATTCAACAGCTGATGTCCTTCCTCATTTGGTAGTGCTCTAATCCACCACAAACTGCTGTTTATTTCAGCAAGGTTGCTTCCTTTTAGTGATCAGGCAATGCCACTAAGTTTGTAACTACTGCATAGTTGAAATTTTCTAAGAAAACCCAAGGAACAGGGGACATACCACACCCACGTTCAACCTCAAAAATAAAGAAATTAGATTTTCCTCTTATTTAAATGAGGAGGCACTGTTTATCAAATAGGAGAAAGGGGGGAAATGAATATGGATACTTTAGTAATTTACAAATGGCTGTAACAAAAAAAATATGAGCAGTACTTTGCCCATGCAGCAAAGCTTCACTGCCTCTTTCCTGCTTAAGACCTGTGTACCCAGAAGCTCTTATAAAGTTTCATGGACTGACAATGGATATGGTGCTAAGGTGGTTGTAAGGAGGCTGCAGCAGAAAGAAGAAACTAACAGAAAATGGGGAGGGGCTTACATAAGCAAAAGTGCTTTCCACTTGTGCAGGTTCTGTTTAGATGAGAGCTGAAACAAGTGCAAATGTGACATGAAGGCTGGGAACATCAACCCTGCTATGTTGGAATCCCTTGCAGACTACCACAATGCCTGGAGACAGGCAGGCAGGTCAAGCATCCAGCAGTGATCAGAGGAGGAATGACCACTGGAAGGAGCGCAGAGAAGAAAAGCCATAGCACACTTGCAGCAGCACAACCGGATGCCTTCATCTGCCCCAGCTGCAACAAAACAGGTCTCTCCAGCATCAGTCTCTACAGCCACAGCCAGCGCTGCAACCTTTGACTTCACCCCCAAAGGAGCACTCCTCCAACGACAGATGGATGCCAACCAGAGTTGAAACAGATAATTTCCAAAGCAACTAACATCTGATTATTTATTAAATTTATATGCAGCCCTTCATCATAAGATCTCAGGGTGGAAACGGAATAGAATTCTTCTCAGGCCTTTAGTACACTTTGGGGGGGGGGGGGGTGAGTTACCAGAAGATGACATGTAATGTCAGGTTCTGTGGGTTTATATGCCACAAACTCCATAATAATATATGAGAAATCCTTATTTAGAACTCATTAACAAAACTCCCATTAAGCTATTTCACCTCCTCGTTATTAAAAACAGGTAAAATGGAAGTACAAAACAAAGTCCACACACATTTTTACATGAGACAAATTGCTTTTGAGATTCTCTTATGCATTTAATGTGAATGTGCAAAAGCAAAATAATAATAATGCAGAAATACAAAAGAAACGCACGCAGAAGGTACCAGATTCAAGTCCTGACATTTCCAGTTTCAAAGAATATCAGGTAGCAGAAAAAGAGTCCTGCCAGTCAGAGTAGACAGTCCTCTGGGCTAGAGATGAATCAGTGGTGTGACAGCACTAATCATTCAGAGCACTAGAACCACCAAGTGAAACCTAAACAGGATATTGACTTCTAAAAATATCTTCCACCTGGTTATAGTAAGACACTTTATTATATGAATGCATATAAATAATACATAATTTAATTCCGCTTTTCCACAGCTGCGGCATACTGGGTTGACCTTTTCACATTCAAGTATCTACAACTCCTAAAATCTCCTTCCTTGTCAGTCACTCATCAGTGCAGATCCCGTAAGTATACAGTATATTCTCAAATTGTTTATATTTAACTTAATTTATTCAGTTACATGACTACATTGTTGCTATTCTAGCCTCACAGCAAGTCTTCAAGGTAGGTTAGGAGGAAGACAGCCATTTATTAGAAGAGCCCTCTGAACTTCATGGATAGAAATGTGAACCTGGATTTCCAAGACCCAAGAATATAGGATAGTTTACCATTTTTTTTAAATGGTTTGCAAGATAAGAGGCACAATATAAACCAATTATGGCATAAGCTGTTGTGGACTACAGTTCACTTCATCAGATCAACACTAGCCCACAAAATATTGCCCTGTAATAAACATGAACCTTTAAGATGACAAACTTTGCTTGTGTGGCAAAAGACGAACATACCATAGATCCCACTCTGGAAGAGATTAAGCTGCAATCCTAAACAGTCTCACTAGAGAGTAAGACCTTTCACTATAGAACTTCCTTGTGAGAGCATTGTACTGTCGATCATGATGGCTAAATGGAACATCTAGGTTCAGGGGTAGTGTACCTTCCAAATAGCTGATACCAAGGTCAAACAACGGGACAAATTACAAGATGACATCTCACTGCCCACTGTGAAAAGCAGAGTGCAAAGGTGTGTGCATCTTTTTGGACAGATTCAGCATGGCTCTCTTGCAGTTCTATTGGTACGTGACAGCTCTAAAAACTCCGCCACTACAATGCCTTTGTTTTGCATTAAAACTTGTTGACCTGGAGTATCCTGAGCTGGAATACAACCTGCCACATTTACACCAAAGGGAATTCCCTTTGGAATGGGCTTCAATACAAAGTGAGATAATGAAAAGGCCTCCAGCAGGTGATGGTTGTGTGTGAGATAAAGTGTGCAAGAGCACACAACCCCCTTCCCCTATCTCCAAAGCCAGCATGGTGCAGTGGCTGGTGCAGTTTTGGCTGATTGTCACCAGCAGCCTTCAAGATGTGTCGGATTGCCACTCCCATCAGCTCAATGCTGTGGTCAGCAGTAATGGGAACCATAGTCCATAAACATCTGGAGGGCCAGAGGCTCGCCATACCCAGGTGAACATCCCCACTTGCAGTCCAGCCTAACCACATCTATTTAGTTGCAAAGTTGCTTTGGGTTTCCCTGGGCAAGGCAAAATGACAAGAAATTTAATAGATAATAATAAATCCACGGGGCTTATACCCAGCCAAGTGGGGTTAGGTTTTATAATAAATAATAAATCCACGGGGCTTATACCCAGCCAAGTGGAGTTAGGTTTGCACCCAGCCACACACTGAGCGGCCTTGAGCCCTGTTTAAGGAAGTTTTTAATGTTTGATGTTTTATTGTATTTTTAATATTTTGTTGGAAGCCGCCCTAGAGTGGCTGGGGAAACCCAGCCAGATGGGCGGGGTATAAATAATAAATTATTATTAGTAGTATTATTACTCCCTGCCTCTCTCCTGAACAGGCCTCCCTCCCAATGGTTCCCATGAGGACGAAATGGGCCGCAGATACAGCCACCTAAGCTGCCTCCAGCACCTCCAAGGATAATGAGCGCAGCTATAATAGTGATTTTAAGGAGTCTCAATAATGGGGAGGAGGGCAAGGATTGGAATGAGATGCAGACGCACTTTCTTCTCCCCGTTTGTATCTGATAAAAGTGACCCTAGCCCACTCTATAATAATAATAAATAATAATAATAATGTGCCACAAAACTCCCTCACAGAAAAGTCCCCCCTCCCGAGTGGCTCCGCCTACCCCGCAACCTGCCAGCCCACGTGTAGAACCGGGAGGGGTACCCCAAGGATCATCTAGTCCAACCCCGCCTCACTTCGCCTCAGCAGAGTTGCCCTCCCAGCCCTACCCTGGAGGCTGTTATTTCTTATTCTTATCATCATCATCATCATCGTTATTTACACTGTGCAGCTGGGAATGCCGAAGGGGGGGGGGGGGAGAGGAGCGAGCAGCCTGGGCCTGCGGCGGCCTAAGCCCGCCTCGCCCCCCTCACGGGCTCGCCCGCCTGCCTTCCCTCAGGCTGCAGCAACGGCCTTTCCTTACTTTTGTTTTTACTTCTGTAATATACCTCCCTGCTTCCCTCCTCTGCTCGCTCGCTTCCTTCCGCCCGCTCTGAAATTCCCGCCGAGTCCCTCGCTCTCTCCGCTTCCCTGTCAAAGTCCGGCGCTCGGCTTCCACCCTTTCCCGCCCCCGCGCGACGCGGCACCTCATTGGTTAATTAATCCACGCGCCCTTCCTCCTGAAAGCGACGAGGCTTCTTTTTTGT
This sequence comes from Zootoca vivipara, assembly GCF_965207765.1. Classification (NCBI taxonomy): domain Eukaryota; kingdom Metazoa; phylum Chordata; class Lepidosauria; order Squamata; family Lacertidae; genus Zootoca; species Zootoca vivipara. The sequence goes on along the minus strand of NC_142582.1, from coordinate 116,541,350 downwards.
GACGTTTGCCCCTCCTTGGCCGCCGTCGCAAGGCAAACGCCTCGTTTTTTTCTCTCTCTCTCTCTCCCCCGACACCACCGCGTGCTGCAATGCATTCTGGGAAGTGTAGTTTTATTTCCCGCGTAGGAACGGCGCGCCGCCGTTTCTCGCTTATTCCCACCCCGCCCACTCCTCTCGCGCATGCGCCTTTGAAGAGGGGGGTGGTGCTAAGTTTGAATGTACAGTATTTTAAACTACCGTACTGTACATTCACTGGTAGATGTTATATATGTTGATTTGTGGTTGTTGTTTTAATGATTCCCCCTGCGCCTCGTTTATGTCTTTGTGGGTCTTTTTTTTCTGTAAGCCGCCTTGAGTCCCCTCAGAAGAAAAGCTGGGGTGTTGTTGTTGTTAACACCCCACCTTTTTCTGTTATTCTATTAATAATAATTAATTTGGACAGTGTTCTCGAAGCTACGAACATGAGTTTGACCAAACTGCGGGAGGCAGTGCAAGACAGGAGTGCCTGGCGTGCTCTGGTCCAACACGACTAAACGACTAAACAACAACAATTAATAATAATAATAATAATACTCAATATGCCAGTACCCCAGTTCTGGGTGACTTATTATGCAAATCATGTGATGGGAAAGGGCTAGGCAATCCCCTTGTTTAAGATTAGCTGCCATTTGCATTTTTTTCAAAATAAAAAAAATGCAATAGGTTGGCAAGAGCTTCATGCAAAATAAGTAGAATGCATATTCATGGAATAAGCTTGTTCATATTTTCTAGGTAGGCAGAACTGTGCGCGCAAACTCATTTCAGTCAGTACAGAAGTGGGAGAAAGTGCATCAGTGGTCAGCAAACAGCAAATGTGTTAGAAAAGAACAAGAACTTATAGCGCAGCCGTAAGAAAAATACTACTGCAGCATTTGGGACTTTGGTTTAGAGAAAAGGTGAGCAACGTGGTAGAAGTTTTTTTAAAGTATGCATTTAATGGAAAAAGCGGATAGAGGAGAAATGTCCCTCTCTCATAACACTTGAACTTGTGGTTATCCAATGAAGCTGAACGTTGAAGATTCAGGATGGAGAAGAGAAAAGACTGCTTCACACAGCACACAGTTAAACTATGAATCTCACTCCCCCAGGAGGCAGTGATGGCCAACAACTTAGATGGCTTTAAAAGAGGATTTGGTACAAATTCAGAGGATAGAGTGATAAGGTCTACTAGCCATGATGGCTATGCTCAATGCTAGTTGCTGGAAACCACAGAAAGGGAGAGTGCTCTTGTGCTTAGGTTCTGCTTGCTGGTTTCCGTCAGGCATCTGCTTGGCCACTGTGAGAAGAGGATGCTGGACTAAATGGGCCACTGGCCTGACCCAGCAAACTCTCCTTCCATTCTTAAGTTCAATGTTAAGCATACCGTATATAACAAAATAGTATTGTGCACTTTAAAGTCTATCAAATTTATTCTGGCATAACTTTTCCAGAGGTCAAGCTCGCTTTGTCAGAGGCATGAAATGAAATATTAATTGGCAGGTATATGAAGCAGAAAATTATGAGATGCAAAAATTACAGGCAGTGATCATTGGGACATATATATATATATGACTCCATTGTATAATTAACAGCTTCTTGATTCCTGTTCTTATGTAGCTGCATTGTTTCATACTTTCTGGATGTCCAATGATTATATTATAAAGTATTTGTGTTCTATGTTGCAGTTCAAGGACTGCTAGGAGTTGTTTCTTTTTGTTTCCCAATGTATTTCTTATCAATAAAAAAATTCAGTGTGGCACGATAACATTTTTATTCTGAAAGTGCATATCCTCTACGGTTCCTCTGACGAAGACAGGGACGTCCTACCATACCCTCCAACATTTCTCCATTGAAAATAGGGACATCCTGGGGGAAAGTGTGACATCTGGGGATCACATCAGAAACCGGGAAGGCTTTTGTAAACCCAGGACTGTCCTTGGAAAATAGGAACACTTGGAGGGTCTGAAAGTGTGGCCCAGGGAAAAGAGTTTGAGAACCACTGTGTCTCCTACGTCAGTGGGCAACCCTTCTATTTATCTCTGCAGATTGCTGGTAAGGTGCTCTGGGGTAACTGTGAGCAGTTAGCATGGCAACTGCCTGGCAATCACTGGAGGAGTTCCAGAAAAGAAGACGCCATGTGTCAGAAGCAGAGGGCCGTCAGCAGGTGCCCAAGGGTGCTGACTGCTGTTGTGAACCCTCTCCAAAAGGGCTTCATATATATCAGCCGCTCGCCGAAGGCACGCTTCTGATTCTGTTTTTAATATTTGGGTGGAAGCCACCCAGAGTGGCTGGGGAAACCCAGCCAGAAGGGCGGGGTATAAATAAATTATTATTATATTATTATTATTCTGCGTGTGCACAAAGCACCAATAGAGCACTTCTGCGCATGCGCGCGCTGCGCAGACCGCTTCTGCGCATCCGAGCGCCGCGGAACCCGGATGAAAACACTTCTGGGTCCGCGGTGGTCGGAAACCGAAGCGGTCGCAAACGGAGGCGGTCGCAAACCGAGGTTTGACTGTATAACCTTTCCGCACATATGCATCCCTGGAAGTTTGGAATCACTGGTGGGAGAGAGGGTTGAAAATATTCATTGTAGTTGCAGAAAGTTACACGGGAAGCAGGCCAACAATATTTTCCCCAGTGATATCAGGAGGCGGATGAATGATTCACTTCAGTAAGTTCAACTTGGGAGTCTCTTAAAGAGTTCCAAGCCTGGGAAATTATTTTGTTGTTGTTGAATGACATCAATTCAAATTAAAAGGATTCTTGTGACTTTCAAAGTGGTTATGCTTATTTATTTTATCGCCCCAATTTTTTTGTTGATGAGAGTGCTTTTTACCCTCTTACCTGGCCCATCATTAGGCCTACCTTCTAATCACCTTCTGGAATATAACATATGATGCCACCCACCATATACCTAATACAGGCCCCCACAAACGGTACAGTCTTGCTATGGTTGTACAAAGGACTTCTGTTTATCATCAAACATTTCATGAATCCCATTACGTGTGAAAGAATTATTATCTATCCTGCTGCAGCAAAAACACTTTTCCCTATAATGGAATTTTTACTCTGGAAATTTATTTTAGTATTAAAAGGTTCCACTTTATACTGTCTACAGTTCAATCAGTGATCTAAAAGGCACTTACATGCTTTGAACGAGATACATAAAAAGCTTTTATTGCAAAAGCTTTGCAGTATCTACCAATTTTGCCATTGATCTGTTTCCATGTAAGGCAATCCTGGAAGGTGCCCAGGCTGTATAAAACCACATGGTGGGTTTTGATCTCCAGCCGGTGATTAAAGCACATTATGGAGGTTTGAAAATTTTCTTGTGGCTATTAGCATACCTCGAAACATCACTGTATTAAATGCTAGCGGTGTTCTTAATACATGCTATTTAAAAACAAGAACCCCAGAATCTATAAACTCCTTATTTATTACTCTATTGCTGGGAGGACGTAAAGCTCTTGAATGAAGTGAGTTTGGCCTTTAGTGATAGAAGCTTTGCTGATCAAAGAGTGATTTCCTGAGGTAATTAGGAACAGGCACAATGCAGTGAGGTGGAAGGTAGGTGTATTTTTAAATCCTCATTTGCTACTAATACTACTAATAGGCACAACCCCAGACACTGAGGGACTGAAAGGCTAGAGTGAATTCCTATTAGGGGTGAGGAAGAAACTTGATAACGTGTGCACTTAAAGGTGAACGTACCTAATTTGCAATTTCCCAAAACAGGCAAACCCAATGACAGCTGTCCTTCAAAATATGAAATGCTCCTAATTTTGCCACGCTGTTCTCCAACCAAATTTGAATATATTGGGTTAAAGTGTGCATAAGATGCATTATATTGTGGGATAGTTAAATGTGTGCATTAGGCAAATTTGCATTGTTGTTTAGTCGTGTCCGACTCTTCATGACCCCATGGACCATAGCACGCCAGGCACTCCTGTCTTGCACTGCCTCCCGCAGTTTGGTCAAACTCATGTTCGTAGCTTCGAGAACACTGTCCAACCATCTCGTTCTCTGTCGTCCCCTTCTCCTAGTGCCCTCAATCTTTCCCAACATCAGGGTCTTTTCCAAGGATTCTTCTCTTCTCATGAGGTGGCCAAAGTATTGGGGCCTCAGCTTCACGATCTGTCCTTCCAGTGAGCACTCAGGGCTGATTTCCTTAAGAATGGATAGGTTTGATCTTCTTGCAGTCCATGGGACTCTCAAGAGTCTCCTCCAGCACCATAATTCAAAAGCATCAATTCTTCGGCGATCAGCCTTCTTTATGGTCCAGCTCTCACTTCCATACATCACTACTGGGAAAACCACTGCTTTAACTATACGGACCTTTGTAGGCAATGCCTTTGTGGATCAATGACTTGTCGTGGCGAAGGGACTTGAATAACTCAGAGAAGCTATGAGCTATGCCATGCAGGGCCACCCAAGATGGACAGGTCATAGTGGAGAGTTTTGACTAAACGTGATCCACCTGGAGAAGGAACTGGCAAGCCACTCCAGTATCCCTGCCAAGAAAACTCCATGGACAAAGACAACAGGCATACTGGGTTAAAGTGTGCATAAGATGCATTATATTGTGGGATTGTTAAATGTGTGCATTAGGCAAATTTGCATTAAAAATGTGTATATTAGGGAGGGTGAGTTTTCATGAGCGCGCACATGCATACACACACACACACACACACACACACACACATATGCTAAGTGATGTGGAAAAGTGGGTGATCAAGTTGAAGATTAAAAAAAAAAGAAACAGAGAAAGAAACCAAAACTGGCAGATTTGCCCATTCTTAGTTCCTACCAACAAGTTGAGTTAGGTCTGCTGAGTTTATGACCCACCAGCCATGTAAGGTGCGGCATCTGGGGCTTGCTCAATATCCTAATTTTGTTGCATCTGGAACTTTGAAAAGAGGAGAGGAACACCGAGCAGATTGTCAGGGTTGGAAGATAGGAAGCAGCATTGTGCCGGGTCAGTTCAATGCTAAACAAACCTCAAAAAGGGGAGCGGTTGGCATTGAAATTGCCCACCAACGGCTGCCACACAGGCCTGTATTTCTATATAAATTAGAGTGGTTATTTCTAAATTTGCACCTGTTCATCATATGCCAGTTTTAACACAATCTGCATCTTCTTTTGCTTTCTTCTTTGGTGATATATAAGTGGTCACTCCATGCCACCAGACCATGCTGGTGGAAGGATGCAACCCTGGGCAGTGTGTATGGAGGTCCTGGGCTGCCCAGACAACAAGACCCCTCTCTCAGCCTCACTGATGTGGTCCAAAAGAAAGGAAAGCAATACATTTGGCAGCAGTTTGCTTGCAGGAGTTGCTGGAAGGAGGCGTACAAGTCGCCACCCAACCGTCTTAGGGGCACCACTCTGGATTTTCGTAGGGTTACGCCTTAGCCTTTTCTTTTCCTGAAGGTGTCCCGCAAGGCAGCGGAGGTTTAGGATAAGAGTTTTCCTTCTCCTAGATGGGCTACTTCCTCAAGTTTTTAAAGGTGCTGACCTTTAAAGCCCTAAACGGCCTCAATCCTGTATACCTGAAGGAGCGTCTCCACCCCCATCGTTTAGCCCGGACACTGAGATCCAGCACCGAGGGCCTTCTGGCGGTTCCCTCACTGTGTGAAGCAAAGCTACAGGGAACCAGGCAGAGGGCCTTTTCGGTAGTGGCGCCCCCCCTGTGGAACGCCCTCCCATCGGAGGTCAAGGAGGTAAACAACTACCTGACATTTAGAAAACAGCTAAAGGCTGTTTAGGGAAGTTTTTAATCTGTGATATTTTAATGTATTTTGGTATTTGCTGGAAGCCGCCCAGAGGGGTGGGGGAAACCCAGCCAGATGGGCGGGGTATAAATAAATAATAATAATAATAATAATAATAATAATAATAATATACACAACCATTTTAAAACAAACAAATAATAAGCAACCCCAGTGCTTTTTTCCCCAGGGGGTACCTCAAGGGTACGCAGTAATGGCACCTCTTTTTTCATTGTTAAAAAGTGTGGCTCTTACTGTAACTTCATGGTGAGTACCGACACCCATTTTTCTAGGGGGAAAAAGCACTGAGCAACCCTATTAAAAACAGCACTGAAAACACTTAAAGCCATTTAAAAGTACATACGTACAACATTCACCCTCAGAAGACCCTGTCAGAACAAAATACTCTTTGCCTATCAGAAAAAGGAAAGCAGAGAGGGGTTTAGCCTAACCTCTGGTGGAAGGGAGTTCCACAGTCTGAGAACAGATGCCAAGAAGGCCCATGATATCCTGAAAAGCACACTGCGTCAGGAGCAATAGCAAAAAGTAGAGGATGCAAGGAACTCCGTGCTAGTATATTTGCATGGTAGTTTACATGGCATATAAATAAGGAATTTAGATTATTTATTCACTGATTCCCTGAGTATCAATGTCCTTTCCTGGCTGCTTCTTTTTTATATTAAAAGCAAAAGGTAAACAAAAGGCACCCAACCTCTGAAAAACTCATCATCAGATGTCCCGTTGGTTCTCCTGCACAGGCAATGCAAGCTCAAAAAGTTAACGCACTGAGAGTTAACAAAAATACTGTTAATCACCACTGACATTCTCTCATTCTTTAGACAAGCACGCTAAGAATTTAATCACATGCATTATTGTAATCAACCTGCCAATCACGAATTGAAGTGTTTCATTTTTTATTTTATTTTTTGGACAGAATTATAATACTATTTCCCGCTCCCCATCCTACTCCCACCCCAACCTAAAGCATGGAGATGGCAAGATTAATACTGTACCACAAAAATAAAGGGGGGGGATGGGTGCTTCTCTGTAGAAATTTTAAAAAAAGACTGAGAACTGCTAATTCTTTTGCCCCACAAATCGGTTGCACTGCAGAGACTGTCAAGAACTTGGTTTATTGCAATAGAAAGGTGTCTGATACACAATCAGACCAGGGTTTCAAACAGGGACTCTTCCTCCAAGCCGTACCTTGAGATGCTGGAAATTGAACTTCTGCATGCAAAACAGCTGCTCTGCCATTGAGCTACAGCCCTGTCGAAACCCAAAGTGGCTTATATATTAGGCGTCTAAATGCTATAAACATTTTGAACAGTAATTATTGCGTTGCTCAAACCCTGATGTGTTTGCTGCCCTAGGCTCCTTTGAGAGGAAGGGTGTGATACAAACGTATTCAAGCAATAAATCTTGAATTCAAATGCAGCTTCCCATCCAAGTAGGCTGAGGTCCACTTAGCTTCAGCAATGTGCTGACCATAAAAGCCCTAAACAGCCTCAGCCCTGTATACTTGAAGAAGTGTCTCCAACCCCAGCGTTCAGCCTCAGACTCTGAGGTCCAGCTCTGAAGGCCTTCTGGCGGTCCCCTCGCTGCAAGAAGTGAAGTTACAGGGAACGAGGCAGAGGACCTTCTCGGTAGTGGCACCCACCCTGTGGGATGCCCTTCCATCAGATGTCAAGGAAATAAACAACTACCGGTATCTGACTTTTAGAAGACATCTGAAGGCAGCCCTGTATCAGGAAGCTTTTAATGTTCAATGTTCTACTGTGGTTTTATAATAGTTGGAAGCTATCGAGAGTGCCTGGGGCAACCCAGTCAGAGGGGTGGAATATAAATAAATTATTATTATTAGTGTCCGTGTCCAAAGGACGCTGTCATCTTTCTCCTCTCTGAAGAGGACAAAATGGAACATGCCTACGATGCGGACAGCATGCTCACATTGTAGGGTATCACTACCTCTCCCGGACAACACCATTACTGGCCCCAACAACATCAAACATACCAACTCAGGACTATTTAATTGCTCATCTTCTAACATTGTGTATGCCATCAAATGCCAGCAATGCCCTTCAGCTCTCTATATTGGACAAACAGGCCAAACCATAGCTGCCAAGTTATCCCTTATTTTAAGGGATTTTCCCTTATGCTGAATAGGCTTCCTCGCGAGAAAAGGGAAAACTTGGCAGCTATGGGCCAAACCCTACGCCAAAGGATAAATGGACATAAATCTGACATCAGGAATCACAAGACAGAGAAACCAGTAGGAGAACACTTCAATCTCCCAGGACATTCTATACAAGATCTCAAAGTAGCTGTCTTATTACAGAAAAATTTCAGAAACAGACTGGAAAGAGAAGTTGCTGAATTGCAACTCATTACCAAGCTTAAAACCATGGAGAGACCTGGTCTGAATTGGATTCTTATCTCATTATACATGATAAAGCTTTCTTTAGCACCTCACCCATTGCTTTTTCCTGCAAGACCAATTGCAGTCATTAACAGTCGTCAACAGGTTTACCACACCTATCAGCCAATCAACCATTCCCACCACCCTTCTGAGTAATACCCCTCCCCACCCTCTGACTATACATAAGGGTCTGGTGACTTCTGTTTCAGTGTATCTGAAGAAGTGTGCATGCACACGAAAGCTCATACCTATGACAAACTTAGTTGGTCTCTAAGGTGCTACTGGAAGGATTTTTGTTTGTTTGTTTCAACTACGTCAGACCAACAAGGCTACCTACCTGTAACTAGTACTACCTCTCCTTGACTGCTTAGCCATTGTGTTGGTGTCAACACCTCTGTTGATTATATCTACCTATGCACACATATTGGCTTGAGCTCAGCAGAGCTCTTTTGCTTTAAATATAACTGCAAAGGATGGACAAAGGCTTCTTGCATCGCAAGGATTGTAGCCAAGATATCAAACACAGCTTTCTTCAAAGGGGTTTAATTTCCAAGGATGTTCTGTAGTAACCAAGAAGTCATGGGACGTGTATACTCAGGTTGTTGGGGTGGGGTGGAGGAGCAGCCTCCCTGGGTTTCCGACTACATCAAATTATTTCTCGGGAATGTCTTCGTCTTTGGCTATTACAAGGCATAAAAGGTATCAAACAATGGCTCTTAAAATACAGTGAGGTGGTTTTTGTATCGGTGTTTCTTTTTAGCATGGTGTAGGACAATCCTGTTTTCATGATACCTCTGGAGGAAGTCCTTCTGTGTTCCAAGGGCCTTTGAATTGTACAGTTGGAAGGGACCCGGAGAATTATCTAGTCTAACCCCATGCAATGCAGGAATGTGCAGCTGCCCCATACGGGGATCAAACCTGCAACCTTGGCATGATCAGCTGCACACTCTAACCAACTAAGCCAACTCCATGGCAAGTGTGCACAGGATCTTGCAAAGGCCTTGGCTGTGACTCTTGCTCCTACCAAGGTTATTTGTAGTCCCTTTTAAAAACTAATATTAATTGCAAAATTGCAAATACATCTATAGTACTATTTGTATTTGTCTGTTGTATTTAACAAGGTTTATATACTGCTTAATGATAATAAAACCCTGAGCAGTTGACATAAACTAATATAAAATATTCATTTAAAGGTATGGATAAAATAAAACTTTGTTTTTAAAAGTAGCTATAATACAAACAATCAAGTTATGGATGAAACCAACAGTTTTAAAAGCGAATATAAGTAAGATTACATGTCTGGAGAGGTTTGCCCAAACAAAGAACTTTTTAGCACGTGTGGAAAAGAGGACAGCAATGTCACCTGCCTGCTATTTATATGCAGTTCCAAGGAATAGGCGCTGCCACCACACTAAAGGATCGATTTCTTGCAAGAGCAGAATAAACATGCTTTGGCATTTGCAAAAGTGGCAGTTCCGCAAATTGAAGCGGTCAAATGGGCACATATGCAATAAGGTGATCCGTCAAGCAAACTGGTCCCGAGCTGTGGAGGGCTTTATATGCTAGTAGCAACACCATGAAATTGGTCTGGTAACAAAGCAGCCGCAAGCAGAGGTCTTGGAACAGGGGTGTAATATGCTGACAGGGTCTCACTCCTGTCAGCAATTGTGCCACAGCATTCTGTGCTAACTACAGTTTCCAGATCAAATGCATAAGATGCCCTGCATATCTACCTACCTACCTACCTACCTACCTACCTAAATACTGATAAAACCTTGTGTCTACTAATGCTCAGAAATATCATCCATGTGCATGAGAACATCTGCGCTAGACCATTTCACTGTTTTTAATATTTGTTGGGGGGGCAGTTCATGTGGTTGAGGACCTTTAACTAAGAGGTTGGGGGGGGGGGGTCAAGCTATTTTAATAAGTAAATATGCCCTTCCCTATCAAACCTGAAATGCCCTCCGGAATACGAATTTATTGGTTCAGGGTGGCAACTGAAAGGACTTCCAGAATCCACAATCATGAAAGCAAATCTGTACCACAGAATTCACATCCAGAACACGATCAAATGCAGAGGGTTGTGTGTGTGTGTGTGTGTGTGTGTGTGTGTGTGTGTGTGTGTGTGTGTTTTAATGGTGGAATTTATGGTATAGCATATTTTTATGCATTTACTCATGGCTGTACTTCATAATAGATGAAAAACATAGAGAAGCAAGATACTGTTGACAGCTATCCATCTGTCAGTGAAGAGAAAGCTTTTCCTGTTCGTGAAAAATAACTTTGCTATGACAACTTTATAGAGGACAGAACTTTCCCCACGCTGTAACAGGGCAATGGGTCACATCAGAACTAAGCCAATAATAGGAAGGACTTATATTGCTATCTGATGACCACCTCAGTGGCCTGCAGGATATAATTCCGTCATCCCACTCCAGATTTCTCTGTAGACAGATGTCCCCTCTCACATAAACAACTGTCACAATTGGCATCAGTGTGCTTGTTGGCAGCCCCAATACCAGTCCCCACAAAGCAGCCTGGGTACCGAACGGATTGGAGAAGATCGAATTACATCCCACGCCTTATTCACGAGGGTCGGCATTTGCTCTGCCAATAGCTGGGGCAATACCTTAGAGGATCTGCAGCCATAGACCCTTCCGAGACTGTCACAATTTCCCCCCACTTTCATTTCTGTATTTTAATGATCTTACATGGTTTAAAAGGCAATTAATAAATCCACGACAAAGACGATATTAGATGGTTTGAAAATATTTCCAGATGTTTTAAATGGCTTTTCTTCTTCTTGGTATCGTTTTGTTGTCTGCTGCCCTGGGCTTGCTTTGGGAAGAAGGGCAGCATAGAAATTTAATAATTAAAATAAATGTCCACAGGTTTGCAGTTAAATCTTGGGGTGGCCAGCAGTCTTACACACTGCAGAGGGGCAACCTATGTGGGTCACATTCAAACTTTGCATGCTCACATGTGCAGATTTCTCAGATATGCACCAAATCGTCTTAAACCCAGCGGCTCATAATGCTTGCTTCAGATATGAGGCAAGCACAGTGGCCCGATCGTCAGCCCAATATATCTTGCCGCTTATGGAGGACCAACATTTCCCACCTGGCTGCAACTCCTGCTGCCTCGACATCTTCCACTAACACCCACCCACCCACCGCCAGTGGACTCGCAGTCCCTGATCCTCATTGTTCCACCTCCCCTGCCTGGATGGTGCAGCCACCTCATAGGCAAACGAGTGAGATTGCCTTGGAGAACCCCTTGCACCCCCAATTTCTCTCTTGGATAGGGGCCATGCAGGCGGTCTTGAGCAATGGGGCCTGCAAGGAGCCGGCAGCAGCAGGGGCAGGAGGAGATTAGATGCTGTGGGCAGCCAACGGAAGCAGCACCAGAGTGCATGCAAATTGCAACTCCTCTTGACCCACCTGAGCCAACCCAGAGGCTCTTTTTGATTTGGCTAGACCTGATAAATCTCAGCTGGAGCCCTTCCTTTCTCTGCTGCTTCCCACTGCCAGTGGCAGGGAGAAAAAGAAGACTCCCTTCTTTCCTCTTTGGCATTTGCAAGCCTAGCAACTTGGATGCTCTAACAAGCACTGAAGGGATTGACGGAGGGGTGGGATCCCATCTCGCTCCCATTGACATCAACCAGGGTCTGATGAGGTCCAACCTGCTCACTGTTGAACCTGGAATAAACAAAAGCTATTGACTGATTTGGGGGAGGCACCGGTGGGTGGAGGGGTGGGGCTATGGGGGGTTGTGGGTCCACAACGCTGAACCGATTCCCTGTGCAACCACTCTCCATACAGGCTGCGCTTGTAATAGGCTGTTTGGAGTAAGGAGATTTCCTTTGGTGGCAGAAACGCTGGGTGGTTTTGCAGCACATTAGCTGGCATGTACCGCTGGAGCTAATGTTCCCCTTAATGGACCGGGGAACACGCCTGCTGCAATCTTTTTTGTAACCATTTCTACTGCATCCTTGATATGGGATAAATAAACAGAACTGGCAATATTGCTAAAACCTTCCACTAAACATTTTTTCCTCATCTCCCTCCCCACCCCATGCAATATCAACACATGCTGAAATTTAAATATCACTTCCATCTGCGCTCTTTTCTCTGTTAATAATCAAATTGCAGCCATCAAGTCTTCATTTGGAAAAAGGGGGGAGGGGGGAACCCTCAACTTGCTCTGGAAAGTAAGCATGGCCATTTGAAACCTTTATGTGTGTGTGTGTGATTTTGGAACGGCATGCCAATTCTTAAAAGTGCTGAATTTGTATCACCGCCGCCTCGTCAACATATCATAATGTATATTGGCCTATTTTATCAAACAGCAAAAATAATAATGTACTTTTAAAAAGAGAGGGCAATGTTTCTTCCAAGATATAAAGCAGGGAAGATGAAGTAATATGTGAATATATATGGCACTTGGTTTAATGGAGGCTCCCAAATACTACATCACTTGAACCAATGACGAAATGGGCAAGACTGCATTCACTGTGAGGGTTATGAGTATTTCTTAATATGCGCCATGTTTCCCTTCCCCATCCCTTATCTTGGAGTTCTTACAAGAAGAAAACCTCACTTTTCTCTATGTCCCCATTCGGCTTGTTAGCTATGGATGAATAAGCCAATTTTGGGTTCCCTCAGCTGGTAATTTTATCAATGTTCAGTTGTCCCCATTTCCTCAACAGCTTGCAAATGTTTTAATTTATACATATTCCCATGTGCATTTCACAAAATATTACATACAGTGGTACCTCTGGTTACAAACTTACTTCGTTCCAGAGGTCCGTTCTTAACCTGAATCCATTCTTAACCTGAGGTACCACTTTAGCTAATGGGGCCTCCTGCTGCCGCCGCGCCACCAACGCACGAGTTCTGTTCTCATCCTGGAGCAAAGTTCTCAACCCAAGGTACTACTTCCAGGTTAGCGGAGTCTGTAACCCGAAGTGTTTGTAACCTGAGGTACCACTGTATTTTTGCACATAATTTTGTCTAATGCATGCATTTTTGCAAGCAAATTTCCCTGGCATAATGCTTTTTCCTACATTATTTTCACTAACAAGTAGGGTCTTGCAAGGCCTTCCATCAGGGGCTAAGCCCTAATTAAGCATGTGGCTGGCAGCAAGGAGAGGGGGAAGAAAGAGGCAAGGCATTGCTTATTAAAATTACCAGGTGGCAGGAGAAGGAAACGACTTCTGCTTGAGGCCGGGAAAGCTCCTGCCGTTCAGAGTAGGCAACCTTGGACTAGATGGAAAAATAGCCAGACCTGCTCTAAAGCGCCTTCCTGCAGATCTGTGCTTGTGATAACTTATGCCTTGAAAACATTGGATAAGATATTTCAAAAGCAAACTTCAACTTTGAATTTAGGTATGTCGAAGAGATGCAATAGCAATTAAAAAGGGGATGGCAGGAGGGAAATAGCTGGGGGCAGAATTTGCATGCACAACCCCCCTCCCCAGGATGGCACACACAAAGCAATGTTTTTGAAAGGGCCCCACTGATCAGCTGTTCTGGAGTGGGGCGAGTGGAGGGCTGCACCTGCTCACTCTCATTCTCTCTTTCCTGACAAACAGTTGACATTCCCACCTTCCTTCCTTCCTTCCTTGTATAGCTGTGGCTTTCTTGTGCACAGTTTCTGGGATGATAGTCTCTCAATATATCTCCTGTTACAACTTCAAATCACACGCTACCAAGTGCCCCAGGAAAAAGCCAAGACCTCCTGGTTTTTTTGTGCAAGATTGCAACAGCCATTTTGGGTCCCACTCACTTGTGCCGCACTCTCACGAGCCTCCCCCAAGTGTTTTTTTTGGGGGGGGCGCGAGAGCAAGATGTGGGTTGTGTGATTCACCTGGAAGCGTATCCCGGAAGACCCGGATCCCGGTTTAGAGTCTCCCCAAGTTGGATGGTATGTAATCAGGGCCAACCCCTACCATTATACAGAGTGAGGTAGGTGCCTCAGATGCTGGAGGGCGGAGACTGATGCTAAGAAGCTGGAAAGCTGAAATGCGTGTGCCATGCAGCTTACCTGACATCCTCTGAACTGCCATCACAAGGGATGGTTTCACCAGTGCGGAAGATTCAACACCAGCCAGCTTCAAATATGTGGGGAGTAGGGTGATGGCTTTTTTACAACCTCATTTCCCTGTATCATAATTTGATGAGCTTTCATTAAAGATTAGATAAAATCTTACTTCCAAAGAGATTTGATTAAAAAAAAAAACCCCTCACGCACAAAATGATTTAAAAAATTTTATTTATCAGTTTTTTGAGCATTTTTGAAGTCACTGTAAGCAGATATAAAATTGAACCCAAGCTTTAGAGTCACATATATACAACATTATATAGGGTCATCAAACACACAAGGAAGCTTTTCTTAGCTGCAGTAACAGTATAGACGCCGCTAGAGGACGATGTTTTGCTACCTGTAGGTTCTTTTCCCAGCATGCCCGGCAGGGTCTACTGGCTGAGTTTTGAGGTCCCAAAAAGGGGGTTTTACCTTGCGCAGGTGTGACATTTGTATACCCTATGTTGCTAAGAATACTCCCCACTGTGGAATGTGGTGTTGTGTCCAAATTTGATATGAAATATATATAGAATTGTTAATACAATTTTATGAAATGGTAAAACGGCATACAAAAAAATTAAAAACGGTTTGTGCATAAGCTTTTTTTAATATTTCAATGGAATATACCTCATTTTAGTCATTAATAGGCAAAAGTTCATCCATTTGTACTACAGGAAATAATTTTTGAGAGAGAAAATGAAAAAGTCATCACCCTAGTGGGGAGTCAATGAGATGGGATGCCATCTTGCTGTTTGCCGTAGGCAGCCAGGCTCTGCTTGCACTGCGTTTACTCCAGAAGTCTTGAGAGCAGAGCTTCTGAAACTTCAGGAGTACTGTGCCTCACTAAGGATACTCAAGGTTGCTTTGGCTGCTATCAGAACACAGATGGAGAAGAAGATAACCTAATCTGTTGCAGCTGGGAGTTCCCCCCAGGGGTGGGACCACCACAGAGAAAGCCCTCTTGAAATTTACCACCAACAATGGTTCAGAAGTCTGCAAACCTAACAACAACAACAACAACAACAACAACAACATATTATTTATACCCCACCCATCTGGCTGGGTTTCTCCAGTCACTCTGGGCTGCTTCCAACAAAATATTAAAATACAATAGTCCATCAAACATTAAAAGCTTCCTTAAACAGATGTCTTCTAAAAGTCTGGTACATAGCTGCCAAGTCTCCCGTATTCCCCGGGAAACCCCCGCTTTTCCAGCCGTTTCCCGCTGGCAGCCCGGATTTTTTAAAAAAACTGTAAATCCCCCGGATTCTTACCGGCCCGGGGAGGCTCCTTCTGCGCATGTCTAGAGTCTCTGGACATGCGCAGAAGCGATTTCTGGCGCTGCAGCCATTTTGGAAATGGGCAGAGCATGCGTAGAAGCGACTTCCGGTGCTGCTCTGCCCAGTTCCAAAATGGCCGCCGCATGACTTCCGCTGCCGCTGCTGGATTTTTCAATCTGGGAGTTGGCACCTATGGTCTGGTACAGTGGTAGCTCGGGTTACAGACGCTCAGGTTACAGATGCTTCAGGTTACAGACCCCCCCCCCACTAACCCAGAAATAGTACCTCGGGTTAAGAACTTTGCTTCAGGATGAGAACAGAAATCGCATGGCGGCAGCGCGGCAGCAGTGGGAGGCCCCATTACCTCAGGTTAAGAACAGTTTCAGGTTAAGAACGGACCTCCAGAACGAATAAAGTTCTTAACCCGAGGTACCGCTGTAGTTGTTTTTCTCTTTGACATCCGGTGGGAGGGCGTTCCACAGGGCGGGTGCCACTACCAAAGGCACGTTAAACCAAAGTTAGCTGGGAACTGTGACCTACTGCCAGTTTACTAAACAAATTTCAAGCTGTGGCTTACGGTCCCAGATAGTAAGCTGACATTAAATTATACTTTCCCATTTTGGAGGATATGGCTAACCCGTTTAATTAAATACGGTAATACATTATTTATTTATTTGATAATATTTAATAAATGTTATTAGGACAGAGGAGAGGAGGGGAAGGTCAAGGGGGGGGGGGAGCTCACAGTTCCCTTATTCATTCCTAGCTCCTCAACTACAGCTGTGACCTAAGCATCCTACAAGTCATCTTGCATTTTTTTTTATCTTCTAAAAACCTTTCCGCTTTTAAGAGAGCTTCTGACGTGAAGCAAGAGGGGTGGGGGAGCAAGGAAAAAAAAATCTGGTCCCACCTGTAGAGATATATCTCTTGAATATTCTATTAAATCAAAAGTTTTAGCGTAGGGAGGACGCGGCTGAAATTTAAAGAAAGTAATATATTTAAAGATTGGACAGCGATTGAATTAAGCAGTCGTTAAAGAAAATGAATGAAAGAAACAGAGGGTAACAGTATTGGTTAGAGCCAGATTTCGTTCAGATCAGCAAGACAGACTACTAACACAAAAGAGGAACATCTCGGGGGACACGCCTACAGACCGTCTGTTCCTACCTCTTAATTTTAACTTCCAGTTCCCAAATTTAATTTGATCTATGCTTCAATAAAAATTTGCCCATTACAGTAGTTTTGGCCAATGCCTGTCTCCAGGGACACACCCCAAACAGGGGTGGGGTGGGGATCACTGTTGGAGGCAACAACGCTTCTGAAAGCCACAGGAAGGGAGAGTGCTCTTGTGATCCCATCCTATGTGTGGATTTCCCACAGGCATCTGGTTAACCACTATGACAACAGGATGCTAGACTAGATGGGCCATTGGCCTGATCTAGCAGGCTCATCTTGTAGGCTTATTTTCTTCCACTACTATCTTTTCGCTTGGTCTGCCACATTTTGCAAATGAGAAAGAGCCATCCACACTTGATATACAGTCATGCCTTGGATCCCGAACGCCCTTGAACTCAGACGTTTTGGCTCCTGAACGCCACAAACCCAGAAGTAATTGTTCCAGTTTGAGAACATTCTTTTGGGACTTGAACATCCGATGTAGCCGCGATTTGGTAGTCGAACGTTTTGGAAGTCGAACGTACTTCCGGAATGGATTCCATTCGACTTCCAAGGTACAAGTGTATGTTTATTTTTAGCATGTATTCTGTGCTTTTATGTTGCATTTTTTAATGTTGTGAACTGTCCTGAGATACTTGACCTTGCTATAGCTACTCTTGGTGGCTGTATTCAGGACCAGGTAGGAATTTGCCCAGGGGACTTATTGGCACCGTCCTTTGGTTATGCCGACCTCACAGCAATTGTCACAACATTGTCAGTTAAGGCACAGGGTAAACCTTAGTTTTGGGTGGAGGGGAGGTTGTAGCCTCTGCCTGCCCCCCCCCAAAGCACAGGGTATCCCTGTCATAACTGCCATCTTCAGGGGGCCCTGGGTGCCTGGGTACCCACATAATTTTCACCATGGGTACCCAGCTGGGCGACCCAACATGTTGTGCACTGCAGTGGGGTGCTCTGTTGGGCCCTCCCCACTGCAGCAATGACATGTGATATCACATGCTGCATGTGACATCACACACGGGCCGGGCACCCACAATTCTGGGTGGAACCCGGCGCACCTGATCCCACCAAAGGGATCCAGGAGGAGCTGCTTCTCTCCGGAAGCCCAAGCAGGGGCAGGGGCCATAGCACTCCTCAAGCTGGCAACTCTGTGGGTGGTACCTACTTGATGCGTGTCATCAGACCCCCCCTTTGACTCGGGTTGACCCCAAATTGTTGTCAGGGATTTGACTCAAGGGGGTGGAATGGTGGAGATCACACACACCCTTCTCTTGACGCTGCAGGAGAAGAGGAACGCAGCATTGATTTACAGCAGGGTTTTGAGGAAGGTCACAGCTCAGAGATAGACAAACAGAAGAGTTGGGAAGTGTTAGGAGAAGAGGGAGGGGAGACAGAGGCGGAGCAGCCAGCTGACATGTTGTCACTGGAGAGCATTTCTGAACCCCCTTCTCCCAGAACTCGGCTCTCATTAAGAGTGCAGGAACAAAGGACTCAAAGACAATTGACCACGAGCGGCCACAGTAAGGGGAAATGCTGTTGCTAGGGAGGAGGGAGGAGGAGTTCAGTTGGAGCAAAGCATTTATCAGGGCATACTGCATTATTTTGTCTCTCGCTGTTATGAATGAATAAACTCATTAATAAGGACTCTACCTTGCTTCTTGCTGCCACCATGGAAGGAATAGAATTCCTGAAGCCTTGACAATGGTGTGCCTCAGCAAGCAGGCGGGTGCTCAAAATGGTTTTCCAATGCCTTGCCAAACCATCTGTAATAAATAAGAGTTGTAGCCTTATATGACCCAAGCTACATGTCCTGTGTAGGGACACGGGTGGTGCTGTGAGTTAAACCACTGAGCCTTGGGCTTGCCAATCAGAAGGTTGGCGGTTTGAATCCCCACAAAGGGGTGAGCTCCGGTTGCTCGGTCCCAGCTCCTGCCAACCTAGCAGTTTGAAAGCATGTCAAAGTGCAAGTAGATAAATAGGTACCGCTACAGTTGGAAGGTAAATGGCATTTCCGTGTGCTGCTCTGGTTCGCCAGAAGCGGCTTAGTCATGCTGGCCACATGACCTGGAAGCTGTACGCCGGCTCCCTCGGCCAGTAAAGCGAGATGAGCACAGCAACCTCAGAGTCGTCCACGACTGGACCTAATGGTCAGGGGTACCTTTACCTTTACCTTTACATGTCCTGCGTAATCAATGTGGGCGGTCCTGGGGTGGGTGGGGACGCCTGGCTCACACAATTAAATACATTTAATTTAACATTTCCATGTTTCCAAGTTAGCCATAGCGATTCATAACAAAACTCTCTGCAGCCAACTGTAGGCAACCAACCATGCAATGATAACTAATAAATGGATGGAAAGAGAACCTTACCCATGTGACGCTGACACAACAACCTCACACATATAACATGTAAAAGAACAGAAGTTTGCTCCAACCTTATACTGAATTGCAACATCACAGTCTCACATTGATTAGAACTGATCTGCAGAAAGGACTTTACGATCTGATAATAGAGAGGAGGCGTGTACTTTTGTAACCCCAGAAAATCTTTAATAATAAAAACAATTTAAAAAAACATTTCCGTGGTAGACTTCTCAGGAAGTTTAATCCAATTGATTGATTGGTTGATTTTTGTGCCGTTGGGATTGTTCCTTTCCCTCCGTTATTCTTTCATTCATTCATTTAGCAGAGTGGAAATATTGCAAAGTAATGTGGCGCTGTGGTTAAACCATTGAGCCTAGGGCTTGCTGATCAGAAGGTCAGCGGTTCGAATCCCTGTTACGGGGTGAGCTCCCGTTGCTCGGTCCTAGCTCCTGCCAACCTAGCAGTTCGAAAGCACGTCAAAGTGCAAGTAGATAAATAGGAACCGCTACAGCGGGAAGGTAAACGGTGTTTCCATGTGCTGCTCTGGTTTGCCAGAAGCGGCTTTGTCATGCTGGCCACATGACCTGGAAGCTGTACGCCGGCTCCCTCGGCCAATAATGCGAGATGAGCGCGCAACCCCAGAGTCGGTCACGACTGGACCTAATGGTCAGGGGTCCCTTTACCTTTACCTTTTTAATGTTACCAAAATCCTGCTGATATTTTTAAAACCCAAACCTTTAGGAGCGACAGGGAAATGTGAACTTTGAAGAGGCTTCTTTGATGCTGCATAAGCACTGATGGTCTCAGTGTAGAAATGCCTTGTTTGTAAAGTTGGCCTAGACTTTCTGTTTCCAATCCATGTCAGCTTCGCTTGTTTTCACTCTCAATTTCATTGCATCTCCAAACTCATCTACAATTTAAAAAAATAAATACTCTCATAATAAGTATTTAAATGCACATTTTCACACATATCTTAATATATATGTAAATACGCATCTTCTCTCAAAATACATTTTTAAAATGTATATTTTGGTACATTTAAACTGCCAGAAACGGCACTGCAGCATTTGGAGATGTGTGAAATCTGGTGGACAGCCAAGCTCTGATCCGCACATTCGTCTGAGATGCACGGATCAGGTATTTCTGTATCAGGATTTGTGAGGCTGAAATTCCTCAAGCATCTCTTCTTCGTGCTGTTTCTTCCTTCCCCCCTCTTCTCAGGAACTATCTTTCTACGCAACGTTCAGCAAGCGCCTCTATTTTAACCTGGCAAAACGGGAGCGACTGCTGTTACCACAGGTCCTTTGAAGCCTAAACTTGGAATTCCTAAAGCTGGGTCACAGACATGGGTTCATTAAGTCTCATTCTCATGAGATTCACCTGCCATATGAACCGACCCGGCTCCTTTGATCATCCTCTGAGGCCCTTCTTCATGTGCCTCCTTCATGAGAGTCCTGGAGGACGACAGCATGAGAATGGACCTTTTCCACGATGGCTCCCTGTTTGTGGAATGTTTCCCCCCGGGGGGGGGGGGCTCACCTGGCACCTTCAGTATATATCTTTAGACACAAGGCAAAAACTTTGTGTAGCAATGCCCTCCGATCAGTGTAATAATGACACGTGACACCGAATTTAAAGGTTAATTGGGTGGTTCAGGCCACAACTTTATTAAATATGCATGTTGAGCGGAATTGGCTTAGGCGTTGGAACCTATCAGACTAAATCTGACTCCAACCCGTGTGTTGAAGTCCGTGAGAAGTTAACCACCAGTAAGGAACCCGGCGATGCCGATCAACCGGAACTCCTTCTGTGGCCACCGTACGGGGCGTGCCTTACGGCCCTGGCGACTCCAGGCTCTGGACCAAGCCTCGCCCCCGGAATCCTTTAACGGAATTACTTCTCCAAATTTGGGCAGGTGATGACGCAATCTGCCCCTCCTCCATCTTATTGTTATGCAAATTTCCAACGCCTAACCGCCTAACCTAAGTTGTGACGACATGCTACGAGGTAGGCGAAAAACCCATCATGGCTAGCCCAGTATGGGAAAAGTCCTACCCGGTCCACTGACTAACCAGGCAACCGACCAGGTCCGCAGCAGCGCCCCCTATTCTCTTTTTAAGGGGCGGGTGGGCGGGTGCTTCTGTTCGCTCCGGCGAACTGGGAGAAAGAGAACGGGCCCCGGCCGCGCGAAGGGGTTTAAACGCTGCGGCCCCGCCCCTCATCCCTATTGGACAAGGGGGCGGATGACGCAGGCGGGAACTACCATTGCGTAGGGGCTGACACTGCAGCCCCCACGCAATGGGCTCGTCGGGCTGCCCACAACTCCACCTCCGGCAAAGGCACGGAAGTGGCTTTCCTCAATAACCAAGCCTCTGGCTATTTAAACAATCTCTGGCCTTTTAAAATGTGCGGAGGGCTTCTGTTTTTGTTTGCCGCTATGTTGTGTGTTTTCGTTCTTTACTGCCCTGTGAGCATTGGATGAAGGGTGGTATGGAAATTAATAATAATAATAATAATAATAATGTAATATAGGGCTGTGCCCCGTACTCTTGACCTTGACCCTCTTCCTTTAAAAAAAAAGTCTGACATGAAAAATTAGCAAGTACTGTAGGTTTTTTCCTTACTAGTTGTCTCCATGTAAGGCAGGCATGGGGAACGCCTGACCTTGGATAAAGGGCGGTACATACATTTAATCAATCAATCAATCAATGCCCACATTCTCCAGAGTCGCACACACACAAACCAGTAGTACGTGAATACAGACACATTTCCACCCGCTTCACAATAGTTTGTCCCCTTGCAAAGCACGACTGGGTTAAGGGCTTAATGATGCAGAATTAGGCCTCAGGAGAAAACTTTCTCCATGTTAAGATTCATTGGTATGGTATCCCTTCCACCATACGCTAAAGATGGGACATTTCACACTTTGCTTTTTTTTAAATAAATATTTTTATTAGATTTTACAATACAAATTTCAATTTAAACATATCATTCAGCTTCACATTTAGAATTCTCAGAATCCCTTGACTTACCACCGCCTTCCCTGGTTTCCGTTGTCAATCCCTTTTTCCTTCAGCTTATCCTATTTTCTCTAATTTGTTAGAAATATTAATAACCATTTTTACATTGTAGTTTGTGCGTTACAAGCATTATTCTAATCCTGCCAAGGTTTTTAGTTGTTTACAGTGTTCTCTTAAATACACTGTACTTTTTTCCCATTCCTTCTTGAATTTCTTCTCTTCCTGGTCTCTGATTTTCCCAGTCAATTTCACCATTTCGGCATCGTCCATCATCTTCATCAACCATTCCTCTCTGGTTGGAACTTTGTCTTCTTTCCACCTCTGGGCCAGTAGTATCATCAAAAAGTACACAGCCAAATGGAAACAATTTCCACGTAAATCATAAGCTCTAAAATTAAAGATACAACAATAATATCAATAACTGTTTTGAAGGCTTGTTTTGCCTCTGCCAGGCTTAAGCAGAGCAGCAGCCCCACTGCTGAATGGGGTTTGGAACTAGTGTAACTGTATACCAGCTTCTTGTACATGGGATTGCTCCTATAGTCTGCAAAAGAGTAATTCCCATTGTATTTAGTGGATCCAATTAAACTAAGTAATACACACACACACACACACACACACACACACACACACACACATACACACACACAGTATATATGGGAGTCTGGGGTACTTCTCCAATGTAAAGCCAACATGTCTCCCAGAGGCATAGGGATTTCTGGAATAAAGGAAAGTCCTTTAAACCAGGGGTGAGCAGACTTCAGGCTTGTTGGATCTCCACCGCACCCAAGAACCCCCAAGATCTACCACAAAGAATGGTGCAGTAGGAGGAATTAAAGAAGGGGGCCCTTCTGAGCCTAGGGAATCTTTTTTCAGTACAAGAACTGAACTGAACTGAGCTAACTCTAATTTAAATGTCTATTCTTGATGAGCATTTTTCATTTCAACAGCCTAGATGGAAAAAGCAGTTTTGTTGTCACTATTGTTAAACAATTGGGAGTAGGAACAACAACAACAACCCCTTGCCGATCTACTGAAGATTACGCAGTTAGAGGTGGAGAAGCTCAGTTCACATTGAGAGGTAAACGTATCTAATTTCCACTTCCTGAAACAATATGCAAGCCAGAACATAGCCATCGTTTGAAATTCACATTTCTCCGAATTTTGCAATGCAGTTCTCCAGCAAAGTAATGTTTACGCAAATTAGGGGAGAGTGCATTTAAATGTGCATGAAACTAGCATATCAAAATGTATTTTGTAAGGCGAAATTGCCAACAAAGGAGTGCATGCCAGGATAAATTCAAACGAAAGCACCGATGAATTGTCACGAGGACTTGCTTTTTTAAAAAAAACAAAATTCACCAACTGATGTGGAAATGTGAAGAACTGAACTTCAGATGGGAAAAATGAGAAACCTTTAGCTAAGGAACAGGCTTTTGCAAAAAGCAATCTGGCAACGCTAGCGGGACAGGAAGAGACAGGATTTCTCTCTTCCTTAGGTCTCAAAATGTCTCTCCGGGGGAGGGGGGACAGGCTTTGCCATTCAGCTTTGGCTCATGCAAATCCCACATTCGGCAAGAAAGGTAAGGAAAGAGAGGTTGTTTTGCTGAACTTCGCCGCTAGAGGGCGTGCCAGGGTCACAGCTCCCAGGCTTGTGCAGAAGGAATAGATGTGAAGAGAGCGGGGAGGAAGGAGGCTTACTGCACGGTTTAATGTTTTTGAGCACAAGAATCTACTTACATAAATGGTGTGTTTATCGATAACATTTTTCGCTTAATGTCTCCTTTTTAACACTGAACCCTGTGGGAACGGCAGCATCAGCTTAACACCCTTCTTTTGCAAATGGGCAAAGGAAAGGAAGCAAGAACGATTGAAACAGACTTTGGGGGCATGTTGTTATGTGCTTGTTTGTGAGGTTTTAAGACACATACTTACACACACACACGTATATATCTGTACACACACGCAGACACCTACCTCGGGGATCACCCAGCAGAGGAAATGAAATCCATCTGTTGCCTTAGAAAATTTTAGTTTTTTTGTTTTGTTTTTTTAAGGCAACATAGTGTTGTTAAACAGCATCTTACTAGCTCCTGTCCATATTGTTCTGTTCCATTTTGAATGTGTGTGTGTGTGTGTTTTATAATTGCAAATGGTTTTAGGCTGTTTTTTTAAAAAATACAATTGTATATTCTATTCTCATAACCCACCATGGGAGTTTACGGTGAAGGGTGGGTAAGAAATCTTATAATTGAAAGAAATGTACCAGCCAAATAAATAAATATTTGTACCTGCGAAACTGGGAATAAATTATCTTTTCAAATTTGTGCTGGCTGCAAAGTAGCTTTTAAAAACTCCAGAGAATGAACGACGGGCGTGAAGTTATACTTGAAATGATTTGGGTCTTGCAAATTGCTTACATGCTCTTACTGTAGAATTGATGAAAATAACTAAAGCTCTGTGTTGTTTTGGGGGGGGGAGAGAAGCTTTTCCTCCCTCCCCCCTCCTCCTAATAAATGAAATGAAAAAGCACCATTATTGTGCCACCTGCTTCTAATTCCTAATTGTGGCAACTTAATTCTGAAATTGTTTGTTAGCTGCATAATATTGCAGCCATTAAAAACATGGAGAAAGCCATTAAGTTTTTTAAAACACTGTGCTGGGTAAGAGGTTGCAGCTTAACATCAATGTTGTGTTTTGATAAAATAACTTTTCTGCTGGAGAAATGTGTTAAAAATTACATTTGCATCTACAGGGGAATGGGAGGGGGGAGCATTCTCACACTGCGGGACCAGAGTGATAAAGGAAAGTTTTTGTGTGTGTTTTTAAAAAAAGCAAAACAGAATGGGTATGGTATTATTTCAACACCCTAAAAAAATATAGTATTCCCAGCTGTTCTCAGGAATGCTTAGTTATATTTTGGCACTGCATATGTGACATTTTGTATAAACATGTGTCAGTGGACAAATATGTATTTCTCAATGACCATTACTACAGTATCTATTTAGTAACACAGAATGAGATCAATAAATAATCTATACCAGTGTGAAACATCTATATTTTATTGCTGCTATGTGTATTAAAACTATCACTCAACATGCCCTAGCAAAGGATGCTTTGAAATATATGCAATCTGGGCATTATTGTTTTCACTTGATAAGCTCTTTCTCTTCTTTCCCTGTCGTATGGGAAAAAAATTAAACACACCACGTGAAATACAGAAATAGATTGTGTTTATTCTCTTTGCCTATTTGCTTGTAAGACATAATTTCTACCTGCAATATCTAGAGAGCTATGTGCTTTGATTTCCTATCTGCTCATCTATAGACAGGGATCTATAGACAGGAGGGGTGTAAGCAAAATCTCATCAGCAAATCAATTGGATTAAGTACATTACTATTATTATTATTATTATTATTATTATTATTATTATTATTATTAAATTTCTCTCTCATCCTTCCTCTCAAATGAGCTCAGTGCGGCAAACACAAGAACAATGAAACAATTATAACATCTGAAACAATTCCAGTACAGATGCAGATTTACAATCCCATTTTGCCTTCCAGGACTCTGTTAGTGGTCCATAGATCCAATGAGATCTCTGGGCTGGAGACCCCTGGATGGGTTCTCTTGGTAGTGGCTTCCCATCTATGGAATGACCTCCCCTTCTGAACTGCCTCTCACCACAACATCGTTGTCATGCTGTCATCAGTTGAAGACACACCTCAGGCTTTTAGGAGTGGGGTGGGGTATATTAGATTGGATTATCATGGCTGCTGCAATGTATTTGAAATTTTGCATGGAATTCACGCTTGCCTGTTTTAGTATTATTGTCTTAACTTTTGTATTCACTTATGTATTTCCACCCTGGGGCATCTGAGTAAAGGGCTATATATATATATATATATATATATATATATATATATATATATATATATATATATATATAATTTGTGTGTGTGTGTGTGTGTGTGCATGTGTTGTTCACCTATTCCCTATGCATTTGGGCACCTCTTAAGATATAATAACCAAATTTTGCAGAATGGTTCCTGCAACCAAGAAGCAGGTTTTTGTCTATGTCTGGATACATCTGGACACACCATTTTGAATCAAGATGGTGGGCTAAATCTTTCAGAACTGCTCTGATTTTAACTGCTCATTTCATTTGTTTGTTTGTTTCTTCCTGAGCAATGCCAGGTAAAAGGCTGCAAATGTAATGTAATATAAATAAATCTTTTGGATCAATTAAAACAGCACCAAGTCCACACAATGGACTTCATGCTTGCAATTCCACACAGCAAGGGGTGCATTTGATTTTAAAATACATATATTTACCAAAAATGCAGGCAGTGTGCACTGCCTTGGAAGAGGTGTTCCTACTTCATTTTCTCAACACCCAAGTCACATGCAATGAGTGTAGCGCAACTACTACGCCCATGAAGAGACTTTTGATCCAGTGGAGGCATCTGCTACTATAGTAGGAGGAGACATGTTTATTGTAGATTCCCCTCCCCTTGCCTCCCACCCGCAAGCACACAGGCAAATCAGTTTCAGAGAATTGAAGGACTTTCCCAAAAAAAGGTGGGAGGTTGTGGGAAGACTGCAGCCTTTTACCTCTTCTTTAGTAGATTGATCACAAGCCCTTCTGGAGTTGTGAAGGTACCACCCAAAGAAATAAGGCCTTTTCCTTCTAAAATATTGTTTTATGAATAAGTAAATAGAATGTGTCATATTTACAGTTCAATCCTCTCTTCAAAAGTAAGACCCACCAAATGGGACTTACTCCCATGTGCAGGATTGAACCCAGTGGATCTTTCCTCATGAGGGAGCCACATATCAATTAATTAATCAATTAGAAACCATACAATTAATCACCTAAGATTTGCTGAATCAGTTCTAATAGGTAAGATGTATGTTCTGTTGTGTCGTGGGTTTCTTAATAGTAGTCATTCAGTTACAACATCTTCATGATAACAGCTCTTTATTTAAGGCAACAAGACAAGACTGACTCTGAGGACAGGAAAGCTACATTTATAGGGACAGGGGACTAGCTAGAAAGGGATACATTTTGGAGGGAACAATATCAGGCAATCACAGTGCTGCCTTTTGGAGGGAACCAATAAGATAGACGATCCAAATACAGCAGCTTAAATGAACCAATAGTAGCTGAGCCAAAAGGCAGTTACTTTACCCTAAAGCACATACAGACAATAGTAATGCAGATATAAAATCCTCAATACACAACATGTTCCACAAGGGAAGTGACAGCAAGTTAACATATCTTCAGCCAAAACATAATTTTTATCACTTTCTCTTTATGGTTGTGTGCTTTTATTTGATGGAAAGATGTAAACAACTCAGTGATTAGTGATTATCTTAGATGCTGTCCTGCCTGTAGACACATGCTTCTATATATATGGGGCATGTATCCAAACATGTATTTCTTTAAACTTCCTTTTTTATTCCTGAATACAAAATACAGGGCAAAAATAGAGTGACACAATTTAAAATGCCTTGCAACATATATCGTTTCCCAACACAGCTTTCCTATTTTCTTCAAAAGAGATGATGATAATGATGATGATGATGATGATGATAATAATAATAATAATAATAATAATGAAGAAAAGAACAAATCTGACTCTTAAAGTTCAGCGATCTGTTCAGTTCAATAAGGAAAGAGTAATTACTTCCCATGCTACAAGTCTTCAGTTGGTATAAAGTCTAAATTAGATTTGGGTAAATCTGTTCCATTTTGAAACAAAATAAAAAAATTCCTTCCAGTAGCACCTTAGAGACCAGCTAAGTTTGCCATTGGTATGAGCTTCAGATGTATCTGAAGAAGTGTGCACGCACACGAAAGCTCATACCAAAATAAAAAACTTAGTTGGTCTTTACGGTGCTGCTGGAAGGAATTTTTTTTTATTTTGTTTCGACTATGTCAGACCAACACGGCTACCTACCTGTTCCATTTTGGTTTCTCTCAGTTTCTTAAGAAATAAAAACCAGTCTTCATTTATTCACATTTCTACATCAGTTTGTGATTTTTAAGTTGTAATGAAAATTCACCTGCATCTCATTGCAAATTTATTGTAATACATACATTTTTATATACAATCCTGTATATAGGATCAAGCATATAGGTGACAGCCTTCTTCTTCTTCTTCTTCTTCTTCTTCTTCTTCTTCTTCTTCTTCTTATTATTATTATTATTATTATTATTATTATTATATTTTCTATACCACCCTTCATCAGAGGAGGATCACAAAGCAGTTTACAATATAAAAGCACACAAATATGTAACATAGAAACAAACAGACACATACCGTTCCGCCCAGCTTAAAAGGCCATATAATGTTTAATTAACCAAAGGCCTGGAAAAAGAGGAATGTTTTTGCCTGGCAACTAGAGATATGTAACAAAGGTGCCAGCTGAGACTCCCTGGGGAGGGCATTCCACAAACGGCGAGCCACCACAGAAAAGGCCCAACCATGTTTTGCCACAGTAGTCCAGCACATCTACTGCCACTCCCGAGGATGTAAAAATAGAGCTGTGTGTCATCAGCATATTGCTAACAATGAGCCCAGTTTCATGTAGACGTTGAACAGAATGGGAGATAAAATTGAACCCTGAGGAGCCCCACAGTGAAGGCTCGATGGAGCCAAAGAGCACTCCCCAAGCATTTCCCATCCAAGCAGGACCAGAACAACAGCAAAGCCATGCTGCCCACCCTCTACTTGGACAGCCACTCCATAGGATGCCATGGTTGACAGTATCAAAAGCTGCTGAGTGGTCAAGACACATTTCCCCCATCTCTCTCCCAACAGAGGGGCAAGGGTCCAGAGTACAAGTGGTGCCCATGTCCACCTCGAGCTTTATGAACTGAAGCTCATCGGACACAACACGTCTAGACAGTGCTCTGGACACCCCTCAAGATTCATCTATTGTAACAATGGAATCAAGGTCCCAGAGGATGCAAGCAACATACCCTGCCAGTGTCCTGGGGGAAAACGGGGCATCTCAGTTTTTTCCTTTGTAAGAGAATGGTGGCCATTTGGGGTGCCTCGATTTCATGCCACAAATTCCCTTCCCCCCCAAAAAAAGTGTTTCTTTGGAGCCATGATCTTGCATGGCACCCTATAACCTGTGTTTTCGGGGGCTGTGCCTGAAAAAAGTGCTTTTGGGGGGGGGGAATTGTACTGGGCCTGCTCTGACTGCCAGGAAGTGGTCATCATAAAGCCAACAGGGGCCTTAGTGGAGGCCTATAGCTCAGTTGAAAGAAAATGGATCGTTGCTTGCAGAAGGCTCCATGTTCTATTCCTTGCATTTTCAGGTAGGGCTGAAAAAGACTACCTGAAGCCATGGGAAGCTCTTGCCCATTATTGTGGACAATACTATGCTAGATGGAGCAAGGGTCCAAGTCAGTATAAAGCAGCTTAATATGGTCACTGGTCGCCTGCTTTGTCCAAATCACCTTCCATGTGATGGCAAAGCAGTGTGCTCTCTGGAAACCCAGCTAATCTGTATCAAGTGTCATCTCACGGAATCTACCAGGAAAGTTTTCAGCCCTGCAGGAATAATGTTTCAGCCTATGGTCCACACCACTGACAACTGGTCCACACCAGCAAACCCTGTACAAGAGTCACATTGCAACTGAGATAAAATGGAAAGGTGCTTCCAGAAAATCTTTTAGGCTTTATGAGGAAGGTCTCAGCAGCTATGTACCACCAACTCTACAATTTTGTATTTCTAGCCTTGCAGCTCAGGGGATCACTGTCAGGTCCTCAACAGTCACTAGCTCTGCTTAACATACCTGAACTGAAGGGATTGTTTGCTTCTGGGCCTCATTGACTCCAGTCGTCCCGTTGGCTTCGACAATGGGAAGCAGGAAGAGGCTGTTGGCTGGGAAGTCAGCAAAATTCCATTGCAGGGGCAACCTGGCTGTGGATCATCAAAACCTTTGCTTTCCAGGTATACACACCTGTACCTAGAAATCTGCTGCTTTTTCTTACCCTGTACTCCCCCTGAGCCTTTTGCTAAACCTACAGTCTGCATTGAATACATGTTTTCGTTTTACTGCAACCTGCTCATCTTGCTTTATGTCCCTGGATCCACTTTCATTGCCTACTGATCTGTCTCGTTTTATTTTTAACCTAGTCCTGAGTGTGCCAGTTCCTCAGCCTGATTGTTTACAGACCGTGGAGTCAGATCCTACGTCCACTTAAGCTACAGTCATGCGGGAACTATCTCTGCTCTCCTCAAAGCAAATTCAGTTCTCATTATTCATACATAACAGAGGAAGCTGCCTTAGACTTCCTATATACTTCCTGGTCAATCTGGGCCTTAGCACAGTGCCAAAATATCTACTTTCAATCAACGTATCTATGTTCAATCTCCAGCATCTCCATATAGGACTGGGATTTTCTCAAATGCTGGAAAGTTGTTGACCTAGATAGACCAGCGGTCTAACTGTATAAAGGCAGCTTCCTATCTTCATCTAGCCCAATATTGGTGGGGAATTTCTCTGGCAGAGGTCTTTTCCACTATCTGACCACTTAATTGGAGATGCACATTAATGAACCTGGGAACTTCTGCACGCTCTACGTCTGCATTATAATTCATTCCTACCAATGTCAATTAGTGAGTCATCAACATAGTCTTGTTTCAGCACTTTTGACCCACATCCTGACGTTCAAACCAATTAAACTGCTCATTGCCACCTGGTGGAACCCAATGACCATGTAACAAAACCCCCTCATTTTTCAACGATTATAATTTATATATATAGATAAGCAATTAAAACACAGTGGTCGGATGTGTGTGAAGAAGAGCCAACACAAATTTAGAAAGATGTGGAAAAATCTGGGACCCAATAAATTTTTGTTCCGAAAAAGCAGCAGCTTTTTGAGAGGGGGGGGGGGCTACCTGCCATACATTTATTGGCTTCATAGATTCATAGAATTGTAGAGTTGGAGGGGACCATGAGGGTCATTTAGCCCAACCCTGTGCAATGCTGGACTTCTTCTATCCTAGGTAGCAATAAGCATCACAAAAAAGTTGTTTAAGGAAACGTATTGCCAAAAAAAGAGGACAAAAATTGTATATGCTAATTTACACAAAGTTAGAAATACTGCACTGTAATTTAAATAGGAAATGCAATGCATCTCACCAGTGTGGAGCCAGTGTGGTGTAGTGATTAAGACTGGTAGTCTCATAATCTGGTGAACCGGGTTTGCTTCCCTGTTCCTCCACATGCAGCTGCTGGGTGACCTTGGACTAGTCACACTTCTCTGAAGTCTCTCAGCCTCACTCACCTCACAGAGTGTTTGTTGTGGGGGAGGAAGGGAAAGGAGAATGTTAGCCGCTTTGAGACTCCTTAGGGTAATGATAAAGGGGGATATCAAATCCAAACTCCTCCTCCTCCTCCTCCTCCTCTTCTTCACCATAGTATGATCAGCTGACCTGTGCGCCTGCTCAATCTGCTCTCCGGGTGTTGAAAACCCCAAGACCCCTGCTGTCCCTTCTGGTGGTTCTGGTGTCCCCGGCAGCCCTTCAGATAGAGGACTGCCCTCTGTGCAGTAGGACATGTGGCCACACTAGATAGCAACCGTCAGCACATTCTGGATGAATTCCATTAATTAAATTGTACACCTTGTGCCAAGTTCTTGCTTTCGCCCTTAGGCATGCACTCGCTCAGTCAGAGGTGGTGCTGCAAGAGCTTGGCCGTCCTCTGTGACCCTCTCCTCCCCTATGCATATAGCCCCCAGCGTGAACCAGGTCTGCAGTGTGAGCACCCAGTCATATCAAGGTCCCCTTTTTTGCAGATGAAGGATTTGTGCAGTGAGTCCGGTTAACACTTCAGGATATCTGCATGGTAAAGGACCACCTACGGTAGTATTTGGCTGGAAGACCCGCAAAATGTACTGGGACTTGCTTCAAACAGGCACAGAAAGGACCAAGCTGTATATGATTACTTTTCCCTGAGCCAAAAAAGTACCAGCTATTTCAGGTGTTCTTCAAGCGAGAGATGCTCCAACCTGCTAACCATTAAAGTAACCTTCCCCCCCCCCCCGCATCTTCTCCAGGGACATTATATCTTTCTTTCTTTTGAGATACAATGATCAGAACTACACACAGCATTCTGAATGGAGCTGAGTCATACGTGTTGTCGTTGGAATACTTGCTGTTTTTTTGTGCAGGAATTGCAGCAAAAAAGCCTCTTTGCCTTCTCCTAGGTTGCTTTCATTGGTGCCAAGGGAGTCCTCCTCACACACCGTGTTTCTGTGGGCATTTTGGAAATAAAATCCAGGCAAAAAAAATGGGGGGGGGCAGAAACCTAGCAGAAGATGGTGTTTACATTATTGGGATGTGTTTAGAGGGTGGTATTAAATGTGATTCTTAATGTCGCTGTATTTGCCCAGGTCTGAATTGCAATGTATTGGAAAGGGGACGGTTCTCAAATCATTGTCCATTGATCAATCCATTGATTTGCCTGTGGGTTTCTGCGGGAGAGTACACTGTTGACTCTGGTTAGAATAATTTAATCTGTACGTGTGTGTGTGGTCAGGCGGAGGCAACGCGCACACAAACGTAGTACTTAAATTATTCTCACTGCATTCCTCAGAGTGCTGCCCCGAAGAAAGCCTTGTGGAGAGACAGGGGTAGTGATTAACCAACAGAAAATTGAATGCTATTACACTAAACTCGGAGCTGAACGTAATGCAAAAAAAAAATCACTACATATAAAGTATAGAGTTCAGCCTGATATCATGCATGCCTCCTCAGGAGTAAGTCCCACCATGTTCAATTGGGCCAACTTATGAGTAAATGAGCAACTGCACTCTTGATAAGGTTCTGCAATTCTTCATTTTCTGTTCATTTCGTATGTGTTTGATTTTTTTCGTTAATTGAAGCATCATCAAGCACTAAACCACAAGCAAAGAATACCACTGGGGCATATTTAATGCGCATGTAGACTACAAATGGATAGTAACACACGCCCAAAATCTATACATCCCTCACTCCACACCACAAATTAACAACCAGCAAACACTCTTCGCTGTCTCCCCCCCCCCCCCAAAAAAAATCCTCTTCAGTGTCATCTTTTAAGGGAAACTTTTCCTTCCATCATCTCTCCCTAAGAACTTCCTCAGAAATCTGTAGGTATTTGGAGTTTCATCCATATAACTGTGATTATAATTATTTTTTATTAAAAAATGAAAGGGAAAAGCAGGGGAAATATTTTGAAAGTCAATTAAAATTTTGTGTACGTTTTCATTTTTTAATGATAAATTAAGTTACTAATTTTGTCCGTGCTCTTTGTAGACACTGCAGGTTTAATTGCTAATTGTTAACTGCGAATGAATACATTTGCATATTAATTAGCTCCCAATTTACATTTTTAATTTGCTTCCTTCAAAAGGTGCAAGATAAAAGGTCGTGTTATTTTAAATAATTTATGCTTTATTGCATAAAATACACTAATATGAAATGTGCCTACTAATTTTAACCCCTTTTCTAAGGAGGAAAAAGAAAAGAAAGAAGAACATTAAAAGCAGGGTGGGGGGGAGGAATAGGAAATATGAAGGTGTTTGGGTAAACGGCATTCTGCCATGTTGTCTTTGCATCACAGAACTTGCTTTATTCCCATAAACTGATCTGGTTGAAAAACTAATGCGTTCTTTCCTTCTTCATCAATTTGAAAAAAATGATTGTGTATTTGAAGAACAAAACAGCTGCCGAAGGGGAATTGATTGTTGTCGTTTCCAGCAGAGGATTAACAGGGATGGCGGGATGGGGTGGGGGTGGGTGGGAGAAGGTTCTCTCTTCTTCCTTAGTACTCAGCTTTACACACACACACACACACACCCCAATCCCAGTAAATTAGAGGCATGCACCATGTCAGAGTAATATTCCAGGTCCTTATTTTGCCACTCAAATGCCCTGGCTTTGAATTAAATAATCAGCTGGGGTAACCATGATACAGGAGAAACAATGCTTTGACTTCCAACATAACAATGTGATGTAGGCTTTGTGAAGGAATGCCCAGTTGTCTTATTTTGAATGACCTTAAGTGTCCTTTTCTTGAAGGGGGCATACAATGAAGCTGATAGATTCTGTTTCTCTGCACATAAACAGAGGCAGCAATGTGATTATTTATCCCTAGGAATAGAGGACCATTTTGTTCGGGCTGCATTTTTAAGCAACCAACCTAATTCACACCTCCTTGGACCAACACGTAGGTTGGAACATAATTATCCTTGGGATGTTGCACCTCTCTGCATTTTGTGATACTGCTTTTCATATTTTAAAAAGTACCAGAATGTGCACAAATGTGTATTTTAGGATATATGGCATGTGGAAATGTGTGTGTTTGCAATTGAATAAGTATCTCAATAGCAGTTTGTGATAAAATGCATATTTAAATGCATAATTTGCATAAATATACATTTAAATAAGGTTTTTGTTCATTTTATTTATTTATTTCATTTTTAAAGAATTCACAGTTGAATGCAGAAATGGGACAGAATAAACTAATGACTAGGGAAGGGAGATCAATTTGATTTATTTCACATTTAAAGGTGAAACTATCAAATTTTCACATTTGCAGACAGTATGTGAACAGCTAATATTTGAAATTCACGCTCCTCCAGATTTTGCAATGCAGTTCTCTACCTAAGCAATGTGTACAAAAATGCATATACTAATATAAAGTGAGGATTCAAGTGTACAGTATATATTAGTGAAAAAATATTTAGTGAAATAATTTTGCAATGAAGATTCTCCGAAAAAGTCGGTCAGAAAACGACACACTTTTTTCTATGACTTCACCGTATGCTTCAGAGAGGAAGAATATAACATTTTTACATTGGTCAATTTTTCAGAATTTCTTTATAACATCCCACAAGGAGCTCAAGGCAGTGTACATGGTTCTCCCCGACCATTTTGTCCTCACAACAAATTGCGTGATGTAAATTAGGCCAAGAGAAAATGGCTTGCCCAAGGTCACCCAGTGACTTCTATGGCTGAATGGGGATTTGAACCATGGTTTCCCAGGTCTAACCACTGAACTGGTTTTAATATTAGGGGCACTTTCAAAAACAAATCCTGTACAGGTAGGTAGCCGTGTTGGTCTGGGTGGAAGTAAAAATAAAAAAATCCTTCACTAGCACCTTAAAGACCAACTAAGTTTTTATTTTTGTATGAGCTTTCGTGTGCATGCACACTTCTTCAGATTCACTGAACATCGCTTCAAATATTTGTACATTTTATATTGTAACATTTTATCTTATAACATTAGAAGCTCTATCATGAGGGGACTTAGGTAGATAAATAAAACTTGCAGAGCACATTTACTCAGTCCCACTGCATTTAATGGTGCTTACTGCCAGGTAAAGGGTGCAGAGATCTGCAACCTCAACTTGTTTTTCAAGAAAGCAAAAATGCAATAGCAAATTGTTTATTCTCCTGCCTGATACACATCAACTAGGCTTGTGATACTGATGGCCCCACTTGACTTAACACATTTCATGCAAACATGTAAACAAAATCTCCAATTCCTTTCCATCAACAGAGAGAGAGAGAGAATGAGAGAATAGGGAGACTGATTTATAATGGCAAAACAATTGAGGAGAGGATTCTTAACCATCTAACAGATTTCTCTGCTCCAATTTCCCACATAGCTGCTTTGCCACCACCCTTAGCGAGGTTCTGAATATATGTCTGCCCTTGCAACTCTCATGTTTGAAAACCCATGGGAGGAACACAGCAGCAGGGAGGACTGGAAATAGAGAAGTGCTGGGAAAGCGCTAAGCACCCTGCCCTTATGCTCACCCCCATTGCTTCTTCTCTCGAAGTCATCTAATTCCAAAGCAGCCTTCTCTGAAACAGGTGGGGCCACCAATGTTACGTGGCCACATTTGTATGTAATAGGAGTGAGATCCTCCCCTACGAAGAAGACCTGATACGAGCTAACAGAAGTTGATTAAAAGTGATGATGAAGATACTTGAAAGTATTTACAGTCATTGTTGTTTAGTCGTTTAGTCGTGTCCGACTCTTCGTGACCCCATGGACCAGAGCACGCCAGGCACTCCTGTCTTGCACTGCCTCCCGCAGTTTGGTCTGTTTAATATTGAAAATGAATAAAAAACACAATAATTGAATTTCAGGCAAAACACAGAAGTTGGATGTTGGATGTTGACTTAGTGATGCTTAGACTAAGCCCGATGCAATCTAGGGGGCATATGTGAGTCATCATGACTTACTTAAGTCTACTTCATTTCACTCATTCAGCTATAGCTCAGCTGGTAGAGCACGAGACTCTTCATCTCAGAGTCATTGGTTTGAGCCCCACGTTGGGCAAAATATTCCTGCACTGCAGGGAGTTGGACTAGATGACCCTTGAGGTCCTTTCCAAAATTCTATGATCTAAGCATTGTATTTAACCCATTGCCACTTGAGGCAAAACCACTGGCAGAGTGCCGTCATCAGTGCCAATTTATGGTGAGATCTTGCACACTCCACAAGTTCTCATGAGATCTCACTGGAAATTGGACTGATACCAGCAGTACTTCTCAGCAAGTGATGGAGGTGGTGGGATGTTCATGGGCGTGCCTCCCAAGGAGGAGGTAGCTTCCCTCCACCTAATGATTGGGCCAGCCCTGCAACTCATATTTCTCTTCAGCTAAACATTGATATGCAGTACCAATCAGTGAACAGGGGTATAACGCTGCCCTGCTGACTCTCGTGGTCAGTCTTCTGGAGTGTCCACCAGGCCTGTGCAACAACAGATCAAGTCAAAGCCCAAAGGCCAAAGCAAATCAGAACGATTCAGGCAGAGCCAGGCTTTGACCAAGTCAGAGGGAGGCAGTCCTGGGCAATTCGGACCTCCTAGAACGATCTAGGACTCTTCCTAATATTCCCTCCTACCAGCATTCCAACATTTGTCTCTGGACACAAGACATTGTACAAAGCAGCACCTGCTGAGGTTTTGGCCAAAGAGAAATGTTACTTCACGCTAACAAGGTTATGGCCCAAAGTCTAATAACAGAGATAAGCACCAGTGGCCAACACCTCAGGGTGAGAGTACGCAAAGTCTTCTTCTATGGCGATCACTCGTAGCCGAGTAAGACTGTCTTCCATAAACACGGTTTTAACAATGAGTCCGTAAGTGACTGTGGAGGCCAATTCTGGATCTGCACGTCCTTTCAGTGGGGACATTGGTTTCCGGGTGGGAGTTGATCACGGTGTGGATTTGCCAAGCGTGCCTTCCTCTTAGCACATTTCTCACTTGCGTCTTGAGTTCGAGTGTCTTCAAAGCTCATGACACCTTTGGTAAAGGCTGTTATCCAACTGGAGCAAGTGTTTCCCAATTGTTAATATTTATACTACGTTTTTTTTAAAAAAAAAATTGCCTTGGGACAGTCTTTAAACCTCTTTTGTTGACCACCAGCATTACGCTTTCTATTTTTAAGTGTGGAATAGAGTAGTTGCTTTGGAAGACAATAATCAGGCATCTGTGCAACATGATGAGCCCAAT
The DNA here is from genome assembly GCF_965207765.1 of Zootoca vivipara. Taxonomy (NCBI): domain Eukaryota; kingdom Metazoa; phylum Chordata; class Lepidosauria; order Squamata; family Lacertidae; genus Zootoca; species Zootoca vivipara. Next base: position 116,503,683 of record NC_142582.1, on the reverse strand, counting down.
GAAGTTGATGTTGAAGAATCATTGGTGATCTTTGCTTCTTCCAGTACAGTGGTATTAGTTTGCCTGTCTTCCCAAGTGATGTGTAAAAATGTTCAGAGACACTGTTGATGGAATCTTTCAAGGAGTTGGAGATGGCGCACCAAAATGGCAGCCCCTTGTCAAGGTCCAGACTGCTGCTGCTGCTGTTAAGGGTCACGGCCCTTCTTTTACAAACCTTCAGGGTCCAGTGGAACTGTCTCTGCCTGCACTTTGTACAATTGATTTCCATCTGTTTTTAATAGTCTTGTGTGTAAACTGTTTGAGCTGGTTGTTTAGAAGGAAGTTAATAAATTAATGATCATCATCACCATTGACTGACCTCATTGCTTACAATCCCCTCTCCCCATCCAATGTGTTTTTTACCTACAAGTTAAGAATACACTGATGACGTAGGACTTCAGTCCCTGAAAGCTTGTGCCATTATGAATTTGCTAGTCGTTGAGGTGCCACAAGACTCTTTTTGAATTAACTTTCCCAAATGGTGCCCATTTCCCATCTTCCACTAGTGGCAAGACTTGTGTCAGATCCTTTACCTCCTTCTTGTTATGTGAGGTGAAACTTTATTCCACATAGGATGTCATTTGTAAAGACAGGGAAATTGATATAACAACAACAACAACAACAACAACAACAACAACAACAGGGAAGCGGGGAAGGGATATGTTGAACTAGACAGGAACATGTGACCCTCCATATATTGTTGTACTCCAGCTTCCATCAACCCCAGTCAGCACAGCCAATAGGATGTTGAGAGTAGTAGTTTTACCCAGTGCTATTTTTTCTAGAAAAAAAGAAGTGCCATAATTCATCATGAACCTTCCTCATTCTCTTATAATGGCAATGGCACCCACATGAGAGCTGCCGGAACTGAGTTCCGGAAAGTTCTGACTGGAAAAAAGCCCTGGTCCTACCACATCTAGGTCCATAGCTGCCAAGTTATCCATTTTTTTAAGGGATTTTCCCTTATGCTGAATAGGCTTCCTCGCGAGAAAAGGGAAAACTTGGCAGCTATGTCTAGGTCACAAGTTCTCATTCCTGAAGTAGACATTATTCAGAGGGCCTTCAACCTAAAGCTGCCATTTTAGGTAGCACCTCAATTTTCTTTGTAACCTGAAGTTCCACCTTATCAGTCAGTTATGATTACCTTTTTTCCATGAATTTATACCATGTTGGCTCCAGAGGAGTACCTAGGGGTTGGCAAACCAGCCCCTGCTGGGGGCCCAGGCCCAGAGGGAACGCAAAAAAAACCACCCCAGAAATGACTTATAAGTGTGTGGTGATGCATGGCTGCTGTCGTGGCGAGATCAAACGCGGGAGAAGCATGCATAAAATGACATTTCTAATGTGGCTATTGTGGTAGAGTGATTTTTTTCGAGGGTGGGCACGAATGCAGTTCTTTGTCAAGGGGGCAATGGACCCATGGTTTGCCTCTGATTGGTTCTCAACAGCATAGGGCCTAACCACTGCATAAGGCCCAACAGAGTAATAGTATCCATAAGTGGGGAGGGCAGGGTGTCTGGTAGATGCCACATAACTTATATAACTTTTAGCAGACAGGTGGCTATATTGAGATCCTTCCTGAGGCATCTCCAGCAAAGAGAATTATTTTTTTAGTGAAGAATGAAGCCCCTCCTGCTGAGGCTGCTGGATCTTACAATTTCCCTCAGCTGCAACCATTTTTGAAATGGCTGGCAGCAAGAAAAAGGACTAGAGGATTTATTTTTAACCCTGGGTGAATTGATCTATATCCTTTTTATTTCTTGCGTATATTAAATGTGCACACATACTGCCCACTGTATGAAACAAAATAGCTCTGATTTCATTTCTCCCAGTGTATAACCAACATTTTTGCAAAAAGAGGTTCTTCTGTTGCTTTTACAACTGTGACTGTTGTTGTTATAAAAAAAAATGCTTCTTAGTTCCCACCACCACCACAAAACAGTGCAGGAAATAAAAGCAATTAAGTATTATTCCCCATCGTTATGCCAGGTGTAGATGAGAGTTGTATCTCTCTTGTTTATTAGGTTATTCCCTAAATTTATAGATTTTTTTTCCTTTGCTCCTTCAGCTGTGTCTCTCCCCCTCCAATTTGAATTTGTCCATTTAGGGTCATCCAGATTAACATAGCACTTTAATTACGTTTCATGCATACAAATTTACAGCAAACTAAATGGCACTGGATTGGGGGGGCAGGGGGGGGACAACTAGGACGTTTGAAAACTAATTAGTTTACCACAGTCACAATTTGATAAAGAGGGAGAGATTTTTAATGTCAAACTGAGGATTGCGAGAAAATGAATTGTCGTTGTTGAGGAGTTGAATTTCACTCTCGCGCACACAAACCGGTTACTTGGATACAGCAGATATTGACTTTTTCATAATGTTGTAAATGTTGTACATCTATAGAGGCTGTCAAGAACTTGGTTCCTTTCTGATTTATGGAAGTCTTTCCGTGAAACATCTATTCATGTTCGCTTAAGTCTATAAAAGCACATCATTTCTACTGATGTTAAGGCGTTGTAGATACTACTGTGTGTGTCCCCCCCCCTCTTTCTGTTTTAAAAAGGGGGAAATCATAACCTGTTTTTCTGGCTTCATTTTTGCATCATTCGATGCAGGAAGATGGCATTTCTGAAGATGGAGAGAAATTCCTGAAGCGTTTGGTAATCAAAATGATACTTTTGATGGCCAACATTTCATATTTTAAACAGAATGCTCATATTCCAGGAGCTTGACCCATAATTAGAGATAGTGTTGAAGTTCATAAATAACTCTCATAATTGTAATATGAGATCACTCCCCTACATGCCAGGGCCAACCCCCAGTGAAATTTGAGCCCAGGGCTCCATCTGCACTATACATTTAAAGCAGTTCTCACCATTTCTGCCATGGCTTCCCACAAAGAATCCTGGGAACTGTAGTCTGTTAAGGGTTCTGCTGAGTGTGGTTAAAGGTTAAGGTACCCCTGACCATTAGGTCCAATCGCAGACGACTCTGGGGTTGCACACTTATCTCGCTCTATAGGCCATGGGAGCTGGTGTTTGTCTGCAGACAGCTTCCGGGTCATGTGGCCAGCATGACTAAGCTGCTTCTGGCGAACCAGAGCAGCGCATGGAAACGCCATTTACCTTCCCACCGGAGCAGTACCTATTTATCTACTTGCACTTTAATGTGCTTTCGAACTGCTAGGTTGGCAGGAACTGGGACCGAGCAACGGAAGCTCACCCCATCGCGGGGATTCGAACCACCGACCTTCCGATCAGCATGCCCAAGGCTCAGTGGTTTAGACCACAGCACCACACCCATTTTCCTCACAGAACTTGGTTCAGCCCTTTAGATATTTGAAGAGGGCTATCATATCTCCTCTCAGTCTCCTCTTTTCCATGTTAAGCATACCCAGTTCCCTCAGCTTTTCATCATAAGAGTTGGTTTCCAGACCAAGCTGCATCACACTGTTAAGCTTGTGGTCTACTAAGCCCCCCAGATCCAGGAGAAAAACTGGGACACATGTCTTCTGGGCTGTGCTCCTGGGCGAGTGACCCACAAAGAAGCACTTTTTAGGGGCCAAGATCGCAGTGCCCAAAAAGGTTGCCATGCTCTTGCACTTAAAAATGGGATGTCCTGGTTTTCACAGGACAGTTGAGGGGTGTGCCATTTCACATGCAAGCTAAGTGTCCTCCATCTTTTATTTGTGTAGCTGGTTCTTCCTGCCTAAGTGCAGAACCTGACATTTGTCCCTGTTGAAATTCATGTACTGGCAATGGCGGTGGAGTCTCTGTCTGAATAGTTCCACAGCAGCTATTGGGTTTGGTTGTGATCAAAGCTGCTTTTGCATTGCTAAGTGTCTGCAAATATATGGAGGCACCCAAGTAAATATTTCTATGTGGCTTGGACAGAATTCTCAGCTGCATTTTTTACCTCACTATGCATTCAACTGCTATTTTTATCCTAAGAATATTTAACTTGGGATCATCTCATTTTGCAGAACTTTCTGTAACGGTGGATCTTTGGGACACAGGAAATCTCAGATTTCTCTGTGCTGCAGAATGATTTTTAGCAGTTTAGGGATTCTTTTTTTTTGTACGAACATGAGTTTGACCAAACTGCAGGAGGCAGTGCAAGACAGGAGTGCCTGGTGTGCTCTGGTCCATGGGGTCACGAAGAGTCGGACACGACTAAACGACTAAACAACAACATATGGTTTTGTATGTATTGTGGTATTTTATGCATTGTAACCTGCAGTTATTTTTATTGATCATAGTTTAGTAATTATTTATTGTAATTGTTAAGAGTGAATTTCTGTTTAATTATTATTTGCTAATGTTTTGAGAGTTAATTTCATTGCGCACTATTACATTCTAATAGATTATTGAATATTACTTTATTTTAAATACGGTAAGTCGTTCCATTTTACAGTTATGCTTTTTATTGTGTCTTTTAGTATTGGTTCAGTTTATTATAAGGTGTGTGTACTTTGTTGCATATTTTGTTGATGTAAAGCGCCTCATGTATAGTAATATAGAAAGGCAATATACAAATTAAAAGTGAAATGAAATGGCATTTTGAAAGCTTACCTCATCCATCAAAAAATGAACAGGAGAAGCAAGCCTTAGAACACGGTATGTCTTCTTCAGAGCACTCAAAATACTCCATGGTAAGAATTGATAAGCAGAAGTATTGGACATGTAAAATATTGGAATTAGAAAGACCACTCACTTTTACATGCTGCTAAACATCCAGAAGTTATTTAATAAACATGATATGCAGCAGTTGCTAAGCAGAATTTGATTTATGTACAGGGGCCATATGAAACAACAGCACATCTGGGTTGTACATTTTATCTGACTGTGAATTCTGTTTGGGTTTTTTTCCTGATGGAAGCAATTGTGCTGAACTTTATTTATAATCAGCTTATATCACGGGTAACAGTGGTGTAAGTGCTTCTCAAATTACATAGCAAATCTTGTTGTCTCCTTGGGCAAATAAGAAGCCTAGATCATGAGCTTTAATTGTAATATAGGTCACTGTCAAGGGTAAAACACTTTCCAAACTGTTCTGATTAGTTAAGTAGGAAAAAGGTTTAAGTAGAGCAGAAGTGTTTTATCCAGTGCACCTGAAGAGGGAATTGCATCTTTCCAAGTAGTCAATTTCCAGCCCTCCCAAATTGTTTTTATTTCAGTGATAACTAAATAAAGTGTTTAACCATCAACCTCTCTTCCCAGGGACCTCTGGAAATCGTATCTTTGTGAGGAGGAGCGAGGTCTCCTAGCAAATCTCAGCACCCTTACGAAATTACAGCTCCCAGAATTCTGTGGAAGAAGCCTGTTTAAGGCAGTACAACAGTGGTTCGAAAGCATACTGTGGATGTGACCTCGGTATAAGGCAGAATCCTAGTCAAACAATGTCCGTACAATACAAAACGCCAAAACCTCTTTGGGAAGCTATGCTGAACATGCTTAAGGAGGGCACAAGGCTCTCCACCGCCCCCCCCATCCATGTGCATTCAACCAACACTGAGCATGATGTTCACACAGTGTCAGCGCCGTTTGCAGTTCGTGTCCGAACATTAGGAAGGCGCAGCTTACACCCCTGTTCCAGTGGGCATGCATAATGACCCTCCAGCACTGCCGTGCTAAATGTGCTGCGTGAAATTAAGTTCTCACCCTTTTCCTGCCGCCCTGGCTTCTGAGGTTCACATTCCTCTTTCTCAATCAATAATGACTTAAGTAGCAAACATGATGGCCCTCACCCCCCCTCCCCTCACACTAATAGAACTTTGCAGAGCCAGGAAGGAACAAGACAAAGACTCTGTAAACCACGGTGCTCTCGCTTTTAATGTATGCATTTTATGGCCTCTGATGTATATGGTTCCATTACTGTCTATGAATACGGAGCATTGTAGCTAGTTAATGTATTATTTATTTTATTACCCCTTTGTATCAACTGCCTGTTTGTAATTTGGAATGTTATATGCTTTGGTTCTGTAATGGTTTTATAATGTGCACACAGCTCAATAATTAAAAATATATATCTTGGCCCCTCGCCTCAAAAGGCAACTTTGTTTACCCTTGCTGAATGCAGGCTCGGGCCTGGCAAAGGTCCACATGCCTCTTGTATTTTCCTCTGGGAGCTGGCTCGGTCTGTGGCCACATTCTCGCCATAGATTTGAAGCGCTATGATGCCGCTTAAAACCGTCATGGCTCCCCCCCCCAAAGAATTCTGGGAGCTGTGGCTTCATTAAGGGTGCTGAGAGATGTTGGGAGGTTCCTGTTCCCCTCACAGGGATGTCATTATTATTTATTAAATTTTTATAACACCCTATATACCCACAGGTCTCAGGGTGGTGACAACATAAAATCACAATATGAGAACACAAAATACATAATAAAAGCAAAAACAACCCAATATACCCCCTCTCTCCAACACATTCTAAAAGGGCATTGGATGTCAATCAACCAAAGGTAAAGGTAAAGGGGCCCCTGACCATCAGGTCCAGTCGTGTCCAACTCTGGGGTTGCGACGCTCATCTCGCTCTATAGGCCGAGGGAGCCAGCGTTTGTCCGCAGACAGCTTCCGGGTCATGTGTCCAGCATGACAAAGCTGCTTCTGGCGAACCAGAGCAGCGCACGGAAACGGCGTTTACCTTCCCGCCGGAGCGGTCCCTATTTATCTACTTGCACTTTTTTGATGTGCTTTTGAACTGCTAGGTGGGCAGGAGCTGGGACCGAGCAACAGAAGCTCACCCCGTTGCAGGGATTCGAACCGCCGACCTTCTGATCAGCAAGCCCTAGACTCTGTGGTTTAACCCACAGTGCCACCTGGTTAAAGAGGAACGTTTTTGCCTGGCACCTAAAGGTGTATAATGAAGGCGCCAGGTGAACCTCCCTGGGGAGGTTTCTAATAAAGGACTGTGCAGCAACTGTCCTCTGTAAACATGACTACCCTACTCCTAATATTTATTTATTTTGTAGGCTGGGTGAATCCAGTATCTTCTGATTAATGATTAGGAGTCTCAGGTTCCATGCTCCCATTTCTATTCTTCTCTGTCCGAATAGGGATTTTGGAGTATAAAGACATACTTCTGCTCACAAATAGTGCCCGTTCTCTCTCTCGTTTTCCTTTTTAGGGAATGGCCAAGATCATGGGTCAGCAAACTAAGGCCCGCGGGCCGGATCAGGCCCAATTGCCTTCTAGATCCAGCCCAGCCCACGGATGGTCCGGGAATCCAGGCAGCTGGCGTAGCACATGCACGCGATGTTTTTTGCGACTCAGCCAGGCTTGGGGGACGGCTGCTCAAGACAAGCCCCTTCTCCGTCCATCTTGCATGCGCAGCAATTTTTTCTTCCGGGGTGGGGTGGGGGAGAGGGGAAAGGAGCCACAGTTCGGATTTCCACCATGGAGCTGCCGGCGACTGACCTCAGGAAGGGCAGTTGCGGCGGCAGGGTGTTCCCCGCCAGAGGAAGCGAGGAGCACCTGGGCGGCTGTGCTCTGCTGTGGAGGCCGCTCGTTAGATACACGGTGCGAGCCATGGAAAGGTAAATAGCCGCCGCCATCGTGTCTTCCAGTGTGCCAGTGTGGTGTAGTGGTTAAGAACGGTAGACTCGTAATCTGGGGAACTGGGTTCGCGTCTCCGCTCCTCCACATGCAGCTGCTGGGTGACCTTGGGCTAGTCACACTTCTCTGAAGTCTCTCAGCCCCACTCACCTCACAGAGTGTTTGTTGTGGGGGAGGAAGGGAAAGGAGATTGTTAGCCGCTTTGAGACTCCTTCGGGTAGTGATAAAGCGGGATATCATATCCAAACTCTTCTTCTCTTCTTCTTCTTCTTCTTCTTCTTCTTCTTCTTCTTCTTCTTCTTCTTCTTCTTCTTCTTCTTCTTCCCTCACACGGGGGAAAGAACCTTTTTGCTTGAGCGGCGCCAGACTGACTTAGTGTGGCCAATGGCTTTTCCCTTCACCCGCATACGAGTACACGCTCTCCAGGGCTGACAGGAATGGCACGCTTACCTCAGCCCCCCACCCCGCCTTATGAGAGAAATAATAACTGTCAACGCATAAAACGCAAAGGAAGCCATGTGGGTGCCATGAGGGAACACACACACACACACACACCAAAAATAACCACTTTTGGGCAACATTGGGGTCGGTCCCAATAAGAGTTTTTGCCAAAAATGCGGGTCATAATCATGGCAACATATAGTCCAGCCCCCCACAAGGTCTGAGGGATAGTGGACTGGCCCCCTGCTGGAAAAGTTTGCTGACCCCTGGGCAAGATGATCTCAAATAGGTGCCCTGCCTAAGTAGGTTCAACCCCTCCTCTCCACTTTTGCCCATTCCTTTGCCAAGGAATACAACTGCCGAGAGAGGGGAGGGACACAAGATATGCTCCCTGGATTGCAGCTTTATTGATTTCTTTAATTGGGTGACAGACCTATGTATTATCCTCGCAACTCCGTGAGGCTAATTATGCTAAGAGATTGTGACTAGCTCAAGGTCACCCAGTGAGCTTCCCGGTTGAGCAAAGGTTACCGAGTTCTCTGTGTTTTAAATCCAAGGCTCAGTATCACTATTCGTATCACCAGAGTCCAGACTTACCTGATTCAGAATATGAATTTGTTCAGCTCATAATGATTGGATATGTTCTAAACTGCATACAATCCTCATTGAGTTTTCTTTTCTCTGTTTTGGATTAAAACTAGACCCGGTGTGCCCCCTTGTCCTCCCTGATGTTTTTGTGAGCCTGGGAAACATTGTATTCCAAGGCACCAGAGTACAAACTGCGGACTTCGGGAATTTATGTTCCCCAGGACTTGTATTTGGGATGCTGTTGAGTCATGCTGTTATGCATACAGAGTGTGGCAATTTGAAAGGTAAGACCTGCATTTTTTGTCAAAAACCAGCATAGGTGAAATGCTTTGAATGCAATCGTCACTTCTGAATGTCAAGTTTCATCTCTAAATTCAGCGGAGGCTCTTAAGAGATGCTCCCAAGACATGGCAATAAATTTGATTGGTGTATTTCTATTTGTATTTTAAGTACACGCACACATGCAGATGCTTAGATGTGAGTAACTGGGATGTGAAGGAAGTTTTCTGGCCATTGCACAGAGCCTCCTCCATTAGCCAAATTTATCTTGTTGCCAGCAGCAGAAGCATGCATGTGCTAGACAGTTTTTCAAAAGTGAGGAGGCAGAGGAGAGGCTCAAGGACAGTTCTCACTTGCCCTCTGTCAATTTGCAAGGGAATATATTCCAGACTATTCATACATGAATATTTAGCATAATAAAATTTGCATCCGATGACACCCATGAGATGTTCCAGCAATGGAGACCCTAAGGAACACGCACAACTGCTTGGTGTTGGGGTTCATTTATTTATTTGAACAAAAGAGATGGACTGAACATTTTAAATACAGTCATACCTCGGGTTGCAGCTGGTTCAGGTTGCGTCTTTTCGGGTTGCGCTGATGAAGAATTGGCAAAACAGGGCCTTGTCCTGGGATTTTTTCACTGGAATTTATTTTTATTTGCCTCACTATCCAGAAATACCTGAACGGGTTGCTTTTGGGTTTCGGTGCACGCACATGCGCAGAAGCACTCAATTTTGCATGCGCAGAAGCGCTGAATCGCAACCTGCACGTGCGCAGGTGTGGGTTGCGAATGCTGTGGGTTGTGAATGTGTCTCCCGCATGGATCACGTTCGCAACCCGAGTGTCCACTGTACTGACATTCTCTCTCTCTCCCTCAAGCTAATTTAATTAATGTGAAAGGGCATTTATGGAGCAACACTAAACTTCCAAGAAGAGTGGCTAGAAAGCTGCAGGATAGTGTGGACCTCCTATCCATGGGTGGTCCACAGTCAAAGGCCTTCCTACCATGGTGGCTAAAACTCGCCACCATTGCTGAACTAGCCTTGTTATGCCAAGTTCATTAAGAATAAAAAGGGAGCATTCTTGGGGTATGCCAGGGGTGGAATGTTACAGGTATTAATATTGCACAGTTTTAAGTGACTGGAAGCATAGGAATTGACTCCTTTTGGAAGAAAACATTGTCCAGACCAGGAAACCCAGCCAGATGGGTGGGGTATAAATAATAAATTATTATTAAGTTATTAATTATTATTATTATTAACATATTATTCAAACTTTTACTTGCAGAACTCTTCAAAACAAAACTGAAACATCAAATGATACATCTAAAATATCCATACAATGCTTTGCACTGTCCGGAACCGGCTAATTACTTTAGAAATAAAAGATAATTCCCAGAATCTAAACTGTACCTCTCTCCCCTAATTCAGCCTGCTTTTGCCTGCCAAAGGCTATGCAGCTTTTGGAGAGCCGTTTAGATGTTTTGTTCTCTGCTCTGAGAAAGATTAATAGCCACACCCTTTCAAGATGGCGATTTTGCAACTCAATACTTTTGTCACCTGATCTAAGGTTACAACACTTGCATGTTAGCGTGCAGAAAGCAACGATTAGTTAATCATCAAATCAGCAAGACACAATGTTAGCAACATGCATTTAGCCATTTTCCATTTTTAACCTTAATTAATACACATACATTTTCATGTCAGTGTTAATTAAATCAATTATACTTAACACGGAATGGGTGAAAACAAAATAAAAAAATCCTTCCAGTAGCACCTTAGAGACCAACTAAGTTTGTCATAGGTATGAGCTTTCGTGTGCATGCACACTTCTTCAGATACGGAATGGGTGAGCCTTTATAGCCACAAGAACACTCTTGTTATCTGGCTCCCCTAACACAGACGTTCTCCAACCTGCGTAGACCGTTGTGCCAATCACCCCACAATGAGTGGGCAGCATAGCTGCCAAGTTATCCCTTTTTTTAAGGGATTTTCCCTTATGCTGAATAGGCTTCCTCGCGAGAAAAGGGAAAACTTGGCAGCTATGGTGGGCAGGGGAAACTGTTTTATAAAACAGAATGGGGGCATGTTATAGAATGAGTTGTTAGTTCTAGGATGTTATCAGCAAGTTGATTAATTAATACAATCACATACCATTTTTTAACAGGAGTCTAGTCTGGACTCAGTGTTGGGTTCCATGAGGACTGGTAAACCAAAGCTCAAACCAAACAAGAAATGTGTTCAGTTAATAGACAGCAAAGTTTGTATTCAGTTCCCAACCTGCTTGAATAGGGCCACACTCTCCAAAAAACTGCAGCTTGTGGGACAAAGACCCACAGACAATATATTTGGGACAAAGTTTGTCCAAAATCAGCTGTTTCAAAATGTCAACTAAAATGTACTTAGATCAGTTTGGCTCACTTGAGCATTCAAGAAGCTGTTACATAGACATTTCCCATATATATATATATATATATATATATATATATATATATATATATAGACACACACACACACACACACCGCACACCAGTGATGGATAGACAGACATATGGATAGACAGAAGAAAAATAGATCATCACCATCTATTTTGGAAAACCAAAAGCCCTGAAAGTATGCTCTAAAATCAGGATGTGTAAAGAATTAAGATTAAAGCCCACCCAATGCAGAACATGGTTTAGAATCTACCAAACCCTTGTTGTGGAGCAATGATAAGCTCAGGGGACCACAAGAACACCCATACCTCTCTTCTCCCTCACCTACCTCATTCTCATTGCCCATTTTGAGTTCCCTGATATCAATGGGATATTACCAGTCCAACGCAGACATTATGGACCTGTCTCTAAGAAGGAAGGAAGAGTGTTCTCCATATTATTCATTAGTTTATCTCCTCTTCCCGCACCCCCCCACCAGAAAACCCAAATATTTAAATAACACATTTAAAAGTAAAATAACTACAAGCCTTCCTGTAGAAACAAGATAAGGAGATAATTAATGAAGGGATTAGATACTACTCAACAGAGTAATGCAACAAAGGCAAAGGATGAAACTAAGCCTTTTTGGCCCATTACAGCCTCCATAAAGAAGGGGGGGGGAGGGAACCATCAGAACATGTAATTATTTAGTTCCTGAGTCTTGTATAAACTGCACTTGGATAAAAGTTACATAAACTGTACTGAAACTCTGCCAGTACTACTAAAAATAACGAATGAGCTCAGCCACAGATGGCCAGTTTCTGTATTCTGGGAGGGGGAGATCACTCTGTTCTCCATCCACAGAAGCTTAGTTCTCACAGAGGTAGCAAACCTGTGCTCTACCAATTCTGATTTCAGGAGGAGTTCATAGGACTAAATGTTCCTCCTCACACACACAGCACAGCAGAACACAATGCAGAGCTGGAGTCAGATTGTGGAGAGGAAGGCAAGGCCCAGTGAGGGCAGTTGGTTGAGCCGTCTGAAGTTGGCCCATCTTGCTCAGAGATGGCTATGCCGACAGGCAGTGGCTCTCCAGGGTTTCAGAAAGGGATCTCTCTTAGCCCTAGCTGGAGATACCAGGGATTGAAGCTGAGCTCCAGAACACCCAGTATTATCAGGCAGTTACCCATCCAAGTACAAACCAGGCCTGATCCTGCTTAGCTTCCAAGATCAGACATGAGTGGGCTTGTTCAGGGTAGCATGGCCATAGACTGAAGCTGAGATCTGCAGGTGCTTTACCACTGCGTAAAAATGCTAAACATCACATTCTTTCAATTCTAGCTAAGAAGGAGTGTTGTGCATAGTCCATTATCCCCTATTTGCCAACACATTTGAGTCAATATTGGAAGGGATATATCTTGCTATTAATGTTAGCACTATGAGACAGCAGGAAAAATGTTTTTCCCGGCACCATCCTTGCCTCTAGCAAGGGCAACACACTCAAGCGGGCTTCAAGGTGTGAACCCCACTTTGCTGGGGGAAGTGCTTACCCAGAAGACTTCTCCATTTATAACACTTTTTAATGTATACCCAACTTTGTTTGTGCCTCAGAGAATACAAAATGAAAATGTGGCAAACAGCTGTCCCCCCCCCACAAAAAGCAGCCATGTATTATACACATTTTATTGTACATAAAAAAGTAAATGTAGTTCAGTGGTGAGTATATAAAGGGGTAAAGGGACCCCTGACCATTAGGTCCAGTCATGACCGACTCTGGGGTTGCGGCGCTCATCTCGCATTATTGGCCGAGGGAGCCGGCATACAGCTTCCAGGTCATGTGGCCAAAATGACAAAGCCGCTTCTGGCGAACCAGAGCAGCAGACGGAAACTCCGTTTATCTTCCCGCTGTAGCGGTACCTATTTATCTACTTGCACTTTGACGTGCTTTCGAACTGCTAGGTTGGCAGGAGCTGGGACCGAGCAACGGGAGCTCACTCCCTTGCAGGGATTCAAACCACCGATCTGATCGGCCAGCCTTAGGCTCTGTGGTTTAACCCACAGCGCCACAAACCCAGCTCTCTTGCTGGGTGGTGCATGAAACAGCCCTCATACTTAGGCCCTTCATAGGAAATAAGTGGAGATGGACTCTTTGTTTGTTTGTTTGTGCTTCCTTCCGTTTCACATTTTTCCAATCTTAAATTCAGTTTCCCCACATTTCTGTAGCAATTTTAAAAAGAATTCTCATGAAAATTGTATCGGCATTTTTTTCTGCAAATTTCTCCTAACAAATACATTTTTGTATTCAATTTTGATTATTCACAATTTTTGCAAGGAATTTCCTCTGAAGTGCTGCATTCTTATGCTCTTTTCAGGAATGTATACATTTTTCTATACACTGTTTGATTAGAGAACTGCATTGAAAAATTTGGAGAAGCACAGATGTCCAAGGATAGCTGTGTTTGTGTTTGAGCATTAGTTCGTGAATGCAAATTCCATAGTTACTCATTAAAATGCAAACAAAATTGATTTCCCCAACAACAACCCTAGAAATAAGTAACAGAGCCAACATTTGGCTTGGAACTAAGGAGTTTTTCAAGGCCTATGCTTCTGCCAAGTTACTGCTTTCAGTTTAATATCAGCGAATAGTAATGACTGCTGCTTATAAACATAGATTTTGCTTAATAAGGAGGCAATAGAAGGTGCCGGGAAGTTGCATGGTCAGTTGAATCTGTCAGGTCAAATTATTCTCAATTTGTAGTTTAAACTGTGGAGGGTTTTTATCCACTGAAGACCAATAGAAGTGTTGTCATGGGTTATTTCTTAAATAAGGAAGCCAAAGAACTTAAGAGTCAAACAAACAAAAAACACCCATGCTGCAGAATTTAGAACCGAAAACTACCCACGCAGAGTTCAGAACCTTGCTCAGCCTTCTGGAAATATTAAAGCCCACCTGACTTTTGTGAAAGACTTAAGAAATGGTGTTCGTTCCTCTCCGCTGTGCAATGTTACTTCTTCAACTCATTAGAATAGTTTTTTCACAGTTAGGTAAGTCTCCAGTTTGATGCATATGCTTGGTGTTATGTTCTCTTCAGCAAATATTTTGCCTTAACTGGATGCTCTGGTGGAAGAGAGTGTTCTCAGTGGTGGTGCACTAAATTCTCTGATGAAGAAGAGCCCATCACCTCCCAAAGCAGTCTGTTCCATTGTCCACTAGGTCTTCCCATTAGGACCAGTGCTTGGAATGAATTAGTTTGGTTCAACTAAGTTCACTGAATTCCTTCAAAAATCCCTGAAAGCAGTTCCTATAGCTGCCTGGTGAACTGAACATGAACTCCTTTTCTGGTAGAACTTTGAACTATTTCTAGTGCATCTTCACATATATTCTCTTACAAGTGTTTTTGACTCTTTCAGCCTTCAAGCTTAAAGAATTTAATTGCTTGGAAAAAGCAAACGAAACAATTCACATTCCACTGTGTGTGTGTGTGTGTGTGTGTGTGTGTGTGTGTGTGTGCGCGCGCGCATTCGGACATTTCTTTATCTTCTTAAGTCCATTTTTTTATTCAAGCATAGCTGCTGGTAACATCCTGAATGCTGAAAAGAAACCATGATGTGTCATTGGGATGAATGTGAACTGAACTGCTTTGCAAACAGGCAAATGTGAACTGGAATGAGTTCCTTTTTGGACATGTCAAGCTAGAATGAGTTCCTTTTAAAAGTGAACTTTCCAAGCTTTGGTTAGGAAATTAGTACATGTCCGGCGAGTTTTGAACCTCTCCACTGAGTGCCACAATATCAGCTGCCACCAGCTTGGCAGGGAGAGCAGAGTTGAGGACCACAAAAAGTGCCTGGTGGACTGGAACAGTTCAGGCAAGCTTAGGACTAAATGCCAAGTGATGATCCAAACTTGCACTCCCTTGAGAAGATTCAGTAATGATAGAAGTTTTTCTAGACATGCTGAAAAGTGATTTTTCACAGGGAAAACCTTAATACTTCCTGCCTTATCTATTCCCCTATTTTTTCCTCTGATATTTGCTGTGGATTATGGTGAGGATGATAATGGCGGTGGTGGCAGCAGCTATGGAGGGAATGTAGGAATGTTTCTCTGCACTGCAATGTTCACAAAGAGAAATGATAGACATCTTACCCCTAATGTATCACCGATGGTGGAGGATGAATTATCCCTCAAGTATCTTTTTCCAAGGAGTATATCCCAGCAGGGTGAACTCGCTCTACAGGGAGTTTGAAAGCACGGAAATTCGATCTGCAGATTTGGGAGCTCCCGTAAAATAGCTCTTCACGACGGCCCCTTTACTAGTAAGTGTTTCCATCGATAGGGAAAGGAATTAAATTGAATCTCCTCTACCTTCTAGATGAAGTAGATTGGAGTATGTAAGGGTTAAAGCTATTGCACACCTGGGAGGAAGGCTTATTTCCATAGATAAAGCTATGTGAATTAAGCTCCATCCTCCTCTGCTTCTCCATACAATGAAGCGCATTAGCTGCTCATCCTTGGGGGTTTTCCAATTAGTCGAATGAGAAGTGGAAGCAGTCTTTGGAACTATGGTCAAGGATAGCGTTTCCCACCATCCCATCCTATATACTTTTTAAAAAAGACACTAGCTCCTACTTTAAATGCTGAGTCATTATTATCAGGTGCTTCTTTTGCTTAATGAAGGACGCCTAGCGAGCGTCTTGCAGGCCAGATAGGGGCCCCTGAATTGCTTTCTCTGGCTCGCAGAGATCCCAGCAAAATCTCTGTCGCATTCATATGTTTTCAGAACGGAAGGGATGAGATTCCTATGGTCCTATGGGGCCTCCATTCAGGTGCTCAAAGAGCACAGGTAATTTCTGTTAAGGGCTGTTTGAGAGCTCAGTCAAGTCCTGATGAGCAAAACAGTCCTGCTGGTGACTGTAGGAAATAACAAAGCTTTGTTGTACTCAGGGCAATAACAAAAGGAAATAACTCAGGGGAATAACAAAGCTCTGTTGTACCCCCAGATCAAGGGGGCCGAGCCATTTCCTCCCCCCACCCCATGTTCCAAAAGCATGAAGGTGAAGTGCACAGCCAAGCGTGGTGCGGTTGCAGGGGTCAGCTCCCCCTCCTCCTGTTGAGGCTGTGGAGGGGAAGGAGGATCGAAGCAGCATCCTGCTGGTGGCAGTGGCAGGAGGAGGAAGAAGAACTACCAGTTACTGGACCTGTGTGGCTGCCATGCTCAGCTCTGTCCTGGCTCCTCCCAACATTCTGACACCACTTGTGGGACATCGGGACATCAGGACATTATTGTTGTTCCTTCTGCTGCCCTCTGTCAGCTTTCTATTTCCTCTCGCTGTGCAGTTAGACATTCACAAGACTGTGTTTACACATTCCAGCAAGGCACTGTTGGAAATCACGGGATAGAATGTGATGCTACTTCCCGTTTCCATTTGTTGTTGTTTTTTTCTTCGGACTTCTCTCAGCGAGAGGAGACATGTTTTCTTTTGTCCTGCTTAATTCTTAGCAGTAAAGTAGTTTAGTGCACAAACCTCTGGCTCAATCCGCTGTGTGTTTACTCTGCAAGAATTATGGAACATGAGCCCGATGTCAACAAACCTCGGGTCATGAATCACGTCGGGAGGACGGC
Source organism: Zootoca vivipara (assembly GCF_965207765.1). NCBI lineage: Eukaryota > Metazoa > Chordata > Lepidosauria > Squamata > Lacertidae > Zootoca > Zootoca vivipara. The sequence goes on along the minus strand of NC_142582.1, from coordinate 116,486,745 downwards.
TGGAACATTCCTGCGTTATGCCTGGGGGATCACCCCACCCCCACGCCAGCTCCTGACACCCTCATCCCCTGCCTCATGCAGTGCGTATTTATAGGTAGATTATGGGGAGTGTGACGGGTTCGCCCACGCAGGGTGCTGAACCAAGAGGATGCTGCAGGGGGTGATGTAACCATGACAAACAATGGAGGGGGTGAATTCTGGCATTGCACAGGGCGCCACTAGAATTTTAATGCCCAAAGTCTGCCACTGGTGTATGAAAGAAAGCCCTGCAATCTTTTGAGGCATTTTAACTGATTTTCCCAGAGGAGAAGGTTCCTTTTTTATTGAGCGCCACCTCTCCTCCCTATTATTCCTTAAACCCAGGGATGGGGAGCCTATGGCCCTCCATGTTGTTAGGCAACAGTTCCCATCATCCCTGATGATTGTCCATGCTGGCTTGGGCTGATGGGGGTTGGAGTCTGGAGGGCCACAGCTACCCTATCTCTGCTTTAGCCTGCAAAGGTGCAACACGAAAAAACGTCAGGCGCACCAAGGAATCTGTACATTTTATTCGGGGTACTATTATTTGTGAAAAACAGCAATGATATAACAGCTTCTGGGCAAAATAAAAAAAATACTACACACACTTGTAAGTGAAGCACAACAGCCTAATGCATCTGCAAGTTGCCAAACAATGAGATAAAGTGAATCCTTTCTAAACATAGTAACGAAACACAGTGTATGAAAATAGAAGAAAAAGTGGCCCAACTGCCTCTTGAAGAAAAACAATACTTTCAGTTGTGAAACCTTTTTTTGACTTTCTTAACCCGTGCAGAACTATAATGGTATCATGCCACACTGCATAGTGCATGGGCCCGTACTGACTCCAGCTACAAATGTTGATGCTGCTGAACAGACACTTGGGCTGGGGTATTGTTTAGGGGGCGGCGAGGTTGAGTTGTTCTTGATATTAAATGTTTGCTTATTCTTAGACCTTTGATGAGCTCCCATTGCTCGGTCCCAGCTCCTGCCAACCTAGCAGTTCAAAAGCATGTCAAAGTGCAAGTAGATAAATAGGTACCACTCTGGCAGGAAGAATAAGTAAACATTTAATGAAAGTCAAAAAAAGGTTTCACAACTGAAAGTATTGTTTTTCTGTGCGCTGCTCTGGTTCACCAGAAGTGGCTTAGTCATGCTGGCCACATAACCCAGAAGATGTCTGCGGACAAACGCCAGCTCCCTCGGCCTATAGAGCGAGATGAGCGCCGCAACCCCAGAGTCGTCCGCAACTGGACCTACTGGTCAGGGGTACCTTTACCTTTACCTAGAAAAATAGAATCACAGAATTGTCTATGCAATGCAGGAATCTCAGCTCAAGCATCCCTGACAGTTGGCCATCTAACTTCTGCTTGAAAACATTCATTAATGAGAGTCCACCACCTTAAAAGGGAGTCCATTCCACTGCCAAACAGCTCTTACCGTCAGAAAATTCTTCCTGATTTCTTTCCCAGCTTTTCTAGGTAGGATTGGGAAAGACTATGTGCAAAACCCTGGAGATCTGCTGTCAGACAGTGTAGACAAAACTGAGCTAGATGAATCAGTGCCCGCTCTGTTTACATATGTGACAAACAATGGCTACATCCATTTATCTCAAGCACCAGCAAAAACCCATTTAAAAATGCCCTTTTTGCTTGCAACTGCTCAACACCCAGAGTTAAGTTCTTTGTAAGCAGATGTTTTTAAGTACAGTTTTAACTTTCATTAACAAGCAGAGATATCATCTTGCCGACAAAGGTCCGTATAATTAAAGCTATGGTTTTCCCAGTAGTGATGTATGGAAGTGAGAGCTGCACCATAAAGAAGGCTGATCGCCGAAGAATGGATGCTTTTGAATTATGGTGCTGGTGGAGACTCTTGAGAGTCCCATGGACTGCAAGAAGATCAAACCTATCCATTCTGAAGGAAATCAGCCATGAGTGCTCACTGGAAGGACAGATCCTGAAGCTGAGGCTCCAATACTTTGGCCACCTCATGAAAAGAGAAGACTCCCTCTCCAACTGAACCAAAACTATGTCTTAAAAGCTTCAAAGCAAGCAGACACAAATTTGAGTTCATTATCGCAGTAAATACCAATTAGTCCTGGGGATAGCTTGACAACCAGGCCTTCATGGCGAAGGTGGGTTTTGAGGGAGGAGTTAACGGAAGGGAAATTTATGAAAGACAAGTCTACCAATGGCTACTAGCTGCATGGGATGGGCTATGTTCTATCTCCATGGTCAAAGACAGTAAATGCTTTGAATACCAGTTGCTGAAAGCCACAGGAAGGGAGAATGTTTTTGCGCAGCCCCCGAGCAGAATGATGAATGACTCTGCTTCAGCCGTGTGCACGGTAAGGTTACCTCCTCCTACCTGGCCAATCCCCCCCCCCCGGCAATGCTTCCCCGAGCTGGATTGGACAGGTAACTGCGTGGGCGGAGTCCACCAGTATCCAGCCCAGGAAGGCAGCGCTGGCCTCCGAACTTCCAGGGCTGCCTTAGGGATCCCAGGGGGCTGAGCGCGACCGCGCAAAATGCGCCTCCCCTTTTATGTGGGGAACAGTCATTGTGCTCAGAACCTGCTTGCAGTTTTCTCACATGCATCTGGTTTGTCACTGTGAGAAGAGGATGTCAGACTAGATGGGCCATTGGCCTGATCCAGGAAGCTTTTCTTATGGTCTTATGAACCAGATAGGACTCAAGGCAGGTCCTCCCTGTTATCCAAAAGTGCATTTACAAAAACCTTTGCATGCACCAGTTTCCCCCAATCTGGTGCCCTCCAGATATTGTTGGATTGCAATTTGCATCACCACTGACCATACAGTTGATAGGAGATATATTATACACAATTGTTAATTTTAAATGCATATTGGGTCAATAACACAGCTCGCCCCCACGGGAACGGCTTTCAACCTGAATCCACCTCTAAGCCTGTGTCATCATGCCAACTTGGAACAACACTTCCTAAGAACGGGGGTGGGGGTGGGTGTGAGCTGTTTAGGTAGCACAGGGAGGTGTGCTCGAAGGGTACTGGGTGACCTCTTGATGCTGAGAGCCACAGTCCACCTCTAGATAATGTACATATTGTGCTAGCCACAAGCCTCTCTCTCCCCGTTTCAAAAGCCCTTTATTCCTCCATATCTGCCGTATTTTAAAAAGGATCCTTTGTTAATGGCAAAGCCTTTGGTGCCAGTGCATATGTTCTCAGAGTAAACACTCTGAGCGAGTCAGGTACAGGGGTGTGCGTTTCTCTGAAGCTGCCCACTTCAGTTTTCCCTTTATCAAATAAATTAAAGGTGTTTCGCGTGTACTTATAAGTACATCATTACTTCTAAGTGCTATATCATCATTATCGACGCGTTCTCACGCCATCACGGGGAGACCTTGACACGCTGTAAATCACTTTGCCTCTTGCTTTGATGCTACACAGACTCTTGCAATTGTGTTTATTGTCTGCAGGCATTACGGATGCCTAATGTGGAAGAACTGGAGAGTGCACACTCGAAATGAATAGGTATACATTCCGTTCCTATTCAAGTCAGATCTCTGTCTCGGATAATGTTTGATACATCTTTTCAGGCATAGGAGTTGGGGGGGGGGAGAAAAGGCTTCGAGGGGGTGGGTGGAGGGGGGAAAGCCCTCGAGACACATTTCTGGGAGTTTATTTTCCCCTTTTTATCCTTCAATAAACGGAGAGGAAGTGGAAGGTTTGTGGAATTAAGTGGCGCTTGAATCTGAATGGATTTGGAACGTTGTTTTGGGGAGCTTTGTTGCAAAAATCCTCTGTGGGTGTGTTAAATTTGCCTGCTTCAAGTTTGCCAATGCAACCACATATGGAAGGCGCTATAGCATAGTCAGTATGTTGGACCCGATATATTATGGGGAAGGGGCCATAGCTTATTGGTAGGGGTATCTGCTTGGCATGCAGAAGGTCTCAGGTCCACTCCAGGTAGGGCTGGGAGGGTCTTCCTGGCTGATACCTTGGAGAACCAATGCCAGGCATTTCTGGGCTTGATGGACCAATGGTTTGACTATAAGGCAGCTCCCTATTTCTGATCATAGCTGCCAAGTACCCTGCGGAGAAATCCGGGATCGGCAGCCGTGTGACACTGGAAGTTGCATAGACGCAACTTCCGGTGTCGCTTTGCCCATCTATGGGCACCAGAAAATGGCCGGCACCGGCACCGGCGCCAGAAGTCGCGTTTATGCATGTCCAGAAGTGTGTAGACGCAACTTCCGGTGTCGGTGCCGGCCATTTTTGGTGCCCATAGATGGGCAAAGCGACACCGGAATTTGCGTCTATGCACTTCCAGACATGCGTAGATGCCACTTCCCATGCCGGCGCTGGCCATTTTCTGGTGCCCATAGATGGGCAAAGCGGCACCAGAAAAATGGCCGCTGACAGGAACCAAAATAAGGGAAATTAACAGGAGAGGAGCTGGAACGGGAGACCTCTGGGAAACGGTAAGGAAAAACGGGGGTTTCCCGGGAAATATGGGGTACTTGGCAGCTATGTTTCTGATTGTGATGTTTTTCATCATTGCATGGTGCATTCTGGGAGCTGTGGCTGAGAGCTCTGCCATAGGACTCAGCATGTCTTCTCCTGTATATATCTATCTGCCTGTTTGCTGAGATCACCATGGGAGGCCCTTATTCAGTATCTTGACTGCTGGTAACCTCACTATACTTTTTTGATGCTGCAAAACACACACACACACACACACACACACATGTATGTATGTATGTATGTATGTATGTATGTATTTATGTATATCAGCAAACGTATCCAGACACATAATCAGTATAATATTCTATTTGGTGTATTGTTTTGTTTTAATGTGTATGTATTTTCCACCCTGGGACCCTCAGGTGAAGGGGAAGGGATTACAACAGTTCCAAATAAATGTGTTCTAAAATAAATAACTTAGTTATGTATACTCTTTCTTAACATTTGCTGATTTTATCTGTGATTTATTAATAATTGCTTTATATTTCTTTATGTGCCTTGCTTAGAGGTGAGTTTGTTTTTTAATTAAGTGGCTTGTCCATTTTAATAAATAAACAAATACATGTTTCTAAGAGGGCTGGGTGCTGAAAGTGTTCAAACCACCCCCCAAAAAAATGGGAGGAAGAATGTTGCAACTATTAGGGAGTGGTTGGAAGTAGGAGCATTTTTCAGGGGTGGAGTGGATTTATTTTTCAATGCGTTGGCTGAGTTTTTTGTGGCAGTAATCTTAATACTTTAAAAGGTAACGGGACCCCTGACCATTACCTCCAATCACGGACGACTCTGAGGTTGCGGCGCTCATCTCGCTTTATTGGCCGAGGGAGCCGGCGTACAGCTTCCAGGTCATGTGGCCAGCATGACTAAGCCGCTTCTGGTGAACCAGAGCAGCGCACAGAAAAGCTGTTTACCTTCCCGCTGTAGCGGTACCTATTTATCTACTTGCACTTCATGCTTTCGAACTGCTAGGTTGGCAGGAGCTGGGACCAAACAACAGGAGCTCACCCCGTTGCGGGGTTTTGAACCACCAACCTTCTGATCGGCAAGCCTTAGGCACAGTGGTTTAACCCACAGCGCCACCTGCGTCCCTTGTTCTTAATAGTTTAGGAAAACTTTAATCTGCTTGGTGATGCTGGGGCTTGGTGATTCCCAGGGACTCTTTGGCCCCCATTTTCAAATGGAAAGGGAGCTGGGCTGCTGAACACAAAACCTATTCCTAACATCCTAACATCATGCACACATGCCCTTTATTTTATTTTGATTTATCACATTTACATACCATATTTTTTATTCCAAGGAGCCTGTGAGGTAGGCTAGGCTGAGAGACAGTGACTGGCCCAAGGTCACCCATGGAGCTTTGTGGCTGTGTGGGGATTTGAACCCTGGTCTCCCAGGTCCTAACTAGTCCAACTTATTCCAAAGTTCAATGCAGTATCCCAAAATAGGTTGGGTTACAGGTTACAGAAGCAGGAAGCATGGCAAAGCTCTAAGGACATGGCTAGGCTTCAACTACGGTAAGGCATTGACCCAACAATGAACACACTCCATCAACTTTCCTTTTGAAGACCATGCAACCTCATCTACACAGCTAGTGTCCCGAAGCTCAGGAATGGGCAAGCAAGCACTCCTCTCCTCTGAGTAGGATGAGCATGTGAAGTCTGTCCATGCCAGCACAGTCACCTCCACATCTTTGGGCACAGGGGCAAAGATGACAGAACCAGACTGGTGTCAGATTTATCCTTCTGTGCCTCCTCTCAAGTGGATGGCTCTTTGCTAGAAGGGGGCACTCAGGGTTTTTGATCCCATGACACTGAAGCAGGTTGTTCTCCTTTCCATGGGTCCAGATCACTACTTCCTGATCTGCTGGGTCCTTTTCGAGGGGCAGACTCCAACCAAGTCCCCAATGTCTTCCCGCTCACACTCCCCAGCAGACCACTGCCTTCAAGATGTTTCCACAGCACTGGCAGACCTTGGGGTCTCAGATTTCAGCAGTGCCCCGTGCAATGACAAAATTCAGTGCTCCGGCCACCTCTCACGCTCCATTCTAAGTCATAGTCACAGCGTCTCCCTGTGGCAAGCCCAAGGCTCCGCATCCAGTACGACTAAACCAGTTGTGCTGCCATAAATCCGCCTCTGTCCACGGAATGCATGATATGAAGAGCACAAGATTTAACCAGCCTTTCAGCAGTGAAAATGGGTCCTGCTTGCGGGCTGCACATAGGCATCTGCTTGGCCACTGTGAGAACAGGATGCTGAACTCGATGAGCTTTCGACTACCTGATCCGGCAGGACTGCTGTTTTTTTTAAGAAGAAAACACCAAAAAAACCAGCACACATCACCCATAAGAAATTTTTATCTCCCCTTTGATTTTCAAAGGCAATTTCTTTTCTCATGGATCGATGGCGAATGGCAAAACAGGAAAAAGCTGAAAAGGAGGAAAAAAGAGAGGAGTGAATTCTTTTGGCAGAGCGCTGGTTCTCTCCTATGCTTCCAACTCTGTTAGCCCAACGGGACTGCTGACATTTTGAACCTCCATTCATTCCAGCAAGATTTGTGCCAACGATGCACCTAGCTCGTTTCGTACATTTTACAGTATCGGAGGGGAAGAGGTGCACAGGTGGCCATTTCATTCACTGTGAATAACCTTGCAGGTATGAAAGCCCGTGCGACAACATCCTTACACCTTTTCCTTGCAGCAAATGACTGTCCCCTTCAGCTCTATAGCATATTCCCATTAATGACTAATTGCTTTTAATAGACGCGGCTGCACACAAAGGAAAGGTTCTGAAGTAGCAAGCACAATTCACAGAGAGAGAAATAACAGTTATAATTTCATGTACCAAGCCACCCATCCTCCTACAGCAAAGAGCTCTGGATTTCTACAAAGCCAGTGAAAAATGGAGGGCCTAATGATATGTTTTAGCGATTGCATAGCTATTCTAAAGCATGACTATAATAACAGCACCTTCCTACTCAATAGGTCTGCTCCTCAGCTGCTTTTTTTTTTTCAAAGCCACTTCTCCACTGGTTAAATTCAGATTTTAATTGCTTCTTATTTCTGTCAAGAAAATGGAGTCAGAAGCCATGGGAAGAGCCTCTTGAAGAGCAAGTCCAGTTTCTTTCTCACTTTGAATAAAGAGCGCTGGTAGTGGCTGCAGTCCACAGATTGCCTAGAGCTCTTGGTGATTGTGTGATTTAACATTCTCCGAAAAGACATTCCCTGTGCGTAGAAAACTTGAAAGTCAGGGACCAAGTTTCCACAGTGGCCTATTTCCTGGCATGCTGGATGTCTAGTGCAGGAATGTGCATTATTTTCCCACATTAGGGATTGATGAATTGATTTACTGCCCTTTATCACAAGATTCTAGGGTGTGTTGTGTTGTGTTTGTTCTCTACAGGATTGAAAAATACCACAGCAGCGTAGAGTAAATGAAATGTTTTAACAACCAATAAAGTGGCAATTGAAAGCAGATCAGCCGCTTAAAACAATTTTCAGAAGCCTGAAAGAATGAAAGGAATTCTCTGCTGTGCTTTGTGGATCGTTCCATCACGACAAGCCTTTTAGCTTGCCGGATGGAATGTCCCCCCCCATGTGCTGCTTTGAAGGTTCTCCTAACCCCCCACAAGCCCATTTGGGGGCCACGGGGAGGGGAGGAGATGAGGGAAAGCCCCATCGTACAAGCAGAAATCTGCCTTGGGTCCCAGACTGGGGGAAAGGTGGGATGATGGTGATGACGATGACGACGACGACGATGATGATAAAGGCAGGTTCCACTGACAGGACTCATTGGTTGAATCCCACCCAATAAAAAGTTATTTACTTGGTACCAAAACACATCAGCCTACACAACAGGCGTGCTTGCTTTGGAAAGGAATTCCTTCAGGGGGGCGAGGCTACCTACAATAGTGGAGAGTCAGAGAAGGTTTTATTTTAGATAGTGAAGAGCCATAGCTTGTGGGGAGGGACAGGGCTCCATGTTGGGGCATCTGCCTTGCACACAAATGTTCCCGGGTTCAATCCCCCAGCTTTTCCAGTTAGGGCTAAGAAACTCCCCTTTCTGAAAAACTTGCAAGCTCCTGGCAGTCAGTGATGCCAGTCATGGAGCTGATGGGAGTTGGAGTCCATCAACATCTGGAAGACACTATGTTGGCTACCTCTGGAGCAGACAATATTGGCTTAGATTAGGGTTTCCCAAACTTGGGTCTCCAGATGTTTTTGGACTACAACTCATCCCTAGCTAGCAGGACCAGTGGTCAGGGATGGTGGGAATTGTAGTCCAAAAACAGCTGGAGACCCAAGTTTGGGAAACTCTGGGTTAGATCAACAAATGTCTGCCCTGGCGTAAAGCAGAGTCCAATGAACATCCATGTGGAAATAGCCTCATAGTCATCAATTTAGAAAAAAATGGTGCTCTGTAAAGCTACAGCGGACCTGTACTTTATAAAGCCCTTTAAACGCAGACATTATCAGCTGATTTCAGCACTCGCTTTGTTTCTTTAACAGCCAGAATAGGAGAAGAGCAGAATGCTCTGCCTGGCCCAGAGAGGTCAGGAAGTGAAGGGAAATTATTCTAAGCAGCCATGGAAGCCTACATGATATGATCACTGCACCACCTAGGCAATGAGATAAGTTGCTATAGTAACCCTGAAGGTCCATCAGGGTTTTTTTGTGGGTTTTTTAAAATAAAATGAAATGGTGAGTGTTGGAATGGACAGCTTGAAACATGGGGAAGAGGAGCAGAAGAAAGGAAGGCTTGAGAGAAGCATAAGGAGAAGCAATCAAAAGGTTGAGTGCTTTCCGTAATGCAGAAGATTGGATTGGGAAACAATCTGGGGAAATGGGGTAGCCTAGACATTAAAGGCTTTCTCTCCGAGAATTACTGAAGCAAATGGATGAGAAGCAAAACAAGTTGACTTGTTCTTTCTTTCTTTCTTTCTTTCTTTCTTTCTTTCTTTCTTTCTTTCTTTCTTTCTTTCTTTCTTTCTTTCTTTCTCTCTCTCTCTCTCTCTCTCTCTCTTTGCATTCATGAAGGTAAACAAGTTCATAAGAAGCTGGCCAGTGTTCTAAGGCCAAGCTCACCCCATGCCTTTAAAGCACCACAACACCACTTTAAACAGTCATGGCTTCCTCCAAAGAATTATGGGAGGTGTGGTTTGTTAAGGAAGGTCCCTATTCTGCCTCAGAGCGCTACGATTCCCAAGTTCCCAATGAAGAGGGATTGGGTGTTATACCACTCTGAGAAATGCAGCTCTGCGAGGGGAATAGGGACCTCCTGACAACTCTCAGCGCCCTTAGAAAACCATGGCCTCCCATACCTTTGAGGGAATCGTAACTATTTACAGTGGTATGATAGGGCTTTAAAGGTATGGTACGAATGTGGCCTGAGGCAGCAGGGGTTGTCAACCTTTCAGAGCTAGGGGGCACCTTTGGAATTTGGAGAAAGTGCTCTGGTCCTTAGTAACAAGTGTGGGAGAGAGCAGTTGTAGCCCAGTAACCTATGGACTCCCCTCCAGACCTCAGTCCTAGATTTCTCTGCTCACTGGAATAGACACATGGAGTCTGTGCCATTGAAACAAATGACTCAAGGCTACAACTGTGGCTCTATAATTCTCTATCCCTCACTGTCACTATAGTGGATCAATGTGCCGCCATTCCTAACTTGGATCCTTCATTCCGATGGCTTCTCCTGAGAAGTAACGCCAGTTCTCCAGTGAAAGGTATGTCTGCATGGAGGTTAGTGGAGTGCATAGTACTGGCCTTCAGACACATTATTCCAAAGGAGAGCCGCTTGGCCCAATGGTCTTGCTGAGCGATGGTCCCTCCTCTGACCACTTAACTGGCTGAAAGATGCCAAGGCTGCCCCGCCATCCCTTCATAGCAGAGACATCTAAGCCTATCTGCTGTAGGAGAAGCTCCTGAGCATTGATCGGAGCATGTATGTATATATTATGCACGCTCACGCCAAGCCTGGTTGGTTGGTTTTCCCAGTGTATTTATCACTGATGTGCTAATTAATGCTTTCCAAGAGTGTGTTCATTAGTTGACCAACAAATGTATAATCTAAATTTTAATGTAAAGACTAAACCCACCCTGTTTATGTTACTTAATTTCCGGTTGGCTATGGAGGCATACAGTTAAAAACATTTAGGGATGGGAGGAAGACAGGATGGACTGTAGTGGGTCATACTCTACAGAGTTCGTTCAGCCGATAGGTATAATTTATTTGCATGCATTCATTTGCTTACTTACATTCTCCTCTGTATAGAACTTGGGCACTGAAGTAGGGCGATTCACACATTTTCTGTGCCTGCAAACACACCCCTAATTGCTTTCATTAAATATCTAGCCACATGGCCAGACTCCAAATGTCAAACTCGGAGGGGGTTAGGTACGCAATGATGCACAAATCAGGTGGCTGGTACTAAGGCACCCTAGTATCCTGTGTCTGGAACAGAGGGCTTTTGCAAGACAGCATAGCTGCAGACCATCAGACTTGCTAGGAGACACCCCTTGCCCCATTCTGCTACCAAAATGACAATGGTTTAGCAATCAATCCCTCTTCAAATGGAACTGTGGGAATCATAGCTCTGGGAAGGGAAAAGGGAGCTACTAACAACTCTCAGCACTTGTTATTTTTTAAAATCAAACTATGCCTCCTAGAATTGGGGGGGGGGAGGCACACCTGTTTAAAAGGGGTGTCATGGCACTTTAAAAGTAGGGTGCAATGTGGCCTGAGCCTGTACCTTTAAGCATCCGTGCTACCAAGGACTCAGTGCGGACTGTCTATATCTTGTCTATATCTTGAGTGGGAAGTTGGGTCGCCTGAGGCCCAGAGATACCCCTGATCTGCCTCATGGTCCCACAGCAGAGATTGTGATGCTTGGCTCAGGGAGCTCCCTCCAGGTCATTCTCCGAAGAGGACTCCTTCAGAGGGGAAATGACAAAAACATCTGGGGGCCACCAGGTTGTTGAAGGCTGTCCCAGAAGTTCAAGGGAAGCCACTACACATTTAAGGTGGGAAACCAAAGTGCAAGAAAAAGCAAGGAAGCAACTTTTGACCTCAACATTTGACCTTTTTTTTTTACCTGGGGCTTTTAGCATGCAGATCATGTGTTCTACCACTGAGCTGTGATACTTCCACTTCTCCTTACTCCTTCTTTCATTGAAGCCTCTTGGACTAGGCATGACAAGTTCATGCCACCAAATTCGCTGTCAATTTCCTAAGTCTTCTGTTCTCCCTCTTCTCATCCCCAATGGACATGTACTGGCAGGTGCTGAACGAAGAAAAGCCAATGGGTGTCGCGTGACAAGCCTATCTTGATTGTTAGTTCACACCAACACCACCATCATCCAAGCACCTTTTCTCTTGGCTTTTCAGCCTGAATGAAACTCTTTAAAGCTGCTGCCGAAAGAGATCAGCTTTGGAACAAGAAGTTGGAATGTGGGCTGTTTGTCTAGGCAGCTGAGCAGAAACATCTCAAAGAACTTCCGAGAGAAGCCAAGTGGCTGACAAAGGAGGAATGTGTGCCATTCCGTTGACTCGAGAAGGGGAAAAAAAATAAAAATATTGGCTACCCCTGAAGGCTGCATACATGAAAAGTGGGGAACCAAAGCCAGATATAATAAAGGGAAAGTGTTATGTCAATGTGATCCAGGGATCAGCTGGAATCTTCATGCCCAGTCTTACAATACCATAATGGAAAATCTGAAATGTAGCATAACAATTAAAAGAATTACAGTGCAACTCAACCAGTTCAGAAATAGGCCCTGCTGAATGCAATGGGGGCTTATTTTCAGGATTACAGCCTAAAGTTTTGGTTCAAAATTCACTTTAGTGCTGAGTTTACTGTCTTAGGCAAACCACCACCTCTCAGTGCAGCCTTCCATCTGTCATATAGAGATGGTAATCACATTGGCCTGCTTTGCAGGATGGTTATACAGGTTGTAGAAATAATGTATGTGAAGGATTTATTTATTTAATGCCTCTGGATATCCTGATTTTAATAGCCCATCGTTTTGTACCCCAACATTTCGTTTACCCTTCTGTTTCTGGGAATGTAAGTGAAGGGATGGGGTTCGAATTTTAATATGAACCTATCTAATTTGCATTTCCCAAAATTGTATGTGAACCACAACTGCTGTCCTTTGAGATTAGTACTTCTCTGGATTTGTGATACATTCCTCCAACCAAACAGAACAGCACCCAGTAGTTCCTTAAGCTTTTTGAAACCAGCCTTCTTAAAGTCTGGGGTGCACGTCCAACTACACTCAGCTTTCCCTTGCCTCTGTATCATGAAACCCAAGAGGACATGATCACTTTCCCCAAGGTTCCCTGCACTTTCACTTCGTCAACCAGTTCTTCCATGTTGGTGAGGACCAGGTCCAAGAGAGGTGCTCCCCTTATTGCTTCTTCTACCTTCTGGGAAATGAAATTGTCAGCGAGGCAATGGAGGAATTTGTTGGACCTTACATTCTTGGCAGAGTTTGATATACCTTCAGATATTGCTGGACTACAATCTTGGACCTTTGGGGCTGCTGTCTGGGGCTGATAGGAGTTGGAAGGCAACCACACCTGAAGGCCACAGGTCTCCCATCCCTGGGCTAAATAGTAGTCTCCAGAACAAGGCTATTAATGGCTGCTAGCCATTGTATGCTATGTTCTGCCTCCACTTTTGGAGGCATTATGCATCTGTCAGGTTGTTGGACAAGATGGGCCTTTGGCCCGATTCAGCAGAGCTCTTCTGAAGTTCTTATACTCCAGCAGCTTCAAATAGAGTGGTGCATGCTCTAGTTATCTCTCGCTTGGACTACTGCAATGCGCTCTATCTGGGGCTACCTTTGAAGGTGACCCGGAAACTACAATTAACCCAGAATGCGGCAGCTAGACTGGTGACTGGGAGCGGCCGCCGAGACCACGCAACACCGGTCCTGAAAGACCTACATTGGCTCCCAGTACGTTTCCGAGCACAATTCAAACTGTTGGTGCTGACCTTTATAGCCCTAAACAGCCTCAGTCCAGTATACCTAAAGGAGCGTCTCCACCCCCATCGTTCTGCCCGGTCACTGAGGTCCAGAGCCGAGGGCCTTCTGGCCATAGCTGCCAAGTTATCCCTTATTTTAAGGGATTTTCCCTTATGCTGAATAGGCTTCCTCGTGAGAAAAGGGAAAACTTGGCAGCTATGCTTCTGGCGGTTCCCTCGCTACGAGAAGCCAAGTTACAGGGAACCAGGCAGAGGGCCTTCTCAGTATTGGCACCCACCCTGTGGAACGCCCTCCCACCAGAGGTCAAAGAGAACAACAATTACCAGACCTTTAGAAGGCATCTTAAGGCAGCCCTGTTTAGGAAAGCTTTTAATGTTTGATGGATTTCTGTATTTTAATATTTTGTTGGAAGCATAGCTGCCAAGTTTTCCCTTTTCTCACGAGGAAGCCTATTCAGCATAAAGGAAAATCCCTTAAAAAAAAGGGGATAACTTGGCAGCTATGGTTGGAAGCCGCCCAGAGTGGCTGGGGGATACACTCTTTGTATCTCAGCCATTATATATATATATATATATATAGGCCCCAGCTCTTGCCAAACTTTTCTTCCTCGCAGAGACAGCTGAGCTATCGCACTGTTTCCGCACACACGGCCCTCATCTGTGAACAAAATTGCTTTTCCTCGAGTGGAAGAAGAAGAAGAAGAAGAAGAAGAAGAAGAAGAAGAAGAAGAAGAAGAAGAAGAAGAAGAAGAAGAAGAAGAAGAAGAAGAAGAAGAAGAAAGTATAAGGCACTGGGACCTAATAACATGTATTAGCAGTCTCTGATATTAATAGCGCAGGTTGTCACATGATGCGACAGTGATTAAAGTGGGCATGGACGGAGGTCTCCCCTTCTCCTGGGAGTCTCTCTTCCCCCCTGCAAACAGAAAATAAACACAGCCCTTCCAGAAGCTTAAATGCCAATAACTGTGAAATTTTGATTAAATAATAGATATGTGTTCTGAGGCACTTCTTTATAGCATGTGATTAAGAAAGATAACTAGACATCCTTACAGCTATAATGATAATAATTACCACAACACATAAAGTGTAGAATATGACACTAGAAAGGCCATCATTAACCTTTCCAAGGGTTATTTTTTTGGTGTGCTTTTTGACACTACGGACAGGAGCTTCAATAGAGCTAAAAGCAACTTATAGCCATGGTTATATATATATATATATATATATATATATTAATGGGGGGTGAAAAAGCCCAGCCTCCTCTCTAATACTTTAAGGGCAGGAGATGAATCTTCCCTTTCAAGCAGATGTTTGTTAAAGATAAGACATATGGGCAGTTCTTATAAAGCATTCTTTTTATTAAGATTTCTGCAACTGTTGGTAATTAAGAGAACTGACACAATTCTTCCTTCTCTTTAAATGTTAGCTCTGAAAAACAGGCCTATGTCCCAGAAGCAGGACTTTTAGACTCGCAGCGAGCAAGGAAGTTATTGGGGCCAAATATAGCAATTTTGTGTGCATGTATGCCTGTGATTTTATTTTAAATGCATGCCTTGGAATGTGCAGTGATAATTGAGATAAAGACATTTTTACATAACAATAATAATTTTTAAAAGCCCACATATATAATTAGACTCATCAGAGGTTGGTTGGACTTCTGTGCCAGATTTTCAGTGCCAAAACGGAGTTGACTGCCATAGGGTGCAGGAAAAAAGAACAAGTGTGGTATATTGGTTAGGGCAGGGGGTCAGCAAACTTTTTCAGCAGGGGGCCGGTCCACTGTCCCTCAGACCTTGTGGGGGGCCGGACTATATTTTTTTTGGGGGGGGGGGAATGAACGAATTCCTATGCCCCACCACAAATAACCCAGAGATGCATTTTAAATAAAAGCACACATTCTACTCATGTAAAAACACACTGATTCCCGGACCGCCCGCAGGCCGGATTTAGAAGGCTATTGGGCTGGATCCGGCTTCCGGGCCTAAGTTTGCCTACCCATGGGTTAGGGTGCCAAGTTCACAGTGGGAAAAAACTCGGGTTCAAATCCCTTCTCAGCCATGGAGATTGCTGTTAATCTTGGGCCCCCAGTCACTATCTCGTGGCTTAATCTACCTCACAGGGTTGTAGGGGGGGGGGAAACAGGGTAAGAGGGAGGACTGCATGTGCCCTGAATTCTTTGGAGGAAGATATCTTTGAACAGCCCACATAGCCCAAGTATCTTTGAAAGTGGGAGGGATACAACTAATCTCTTTCACGTTATTATATTAATTGAATGTGGCAATAAGGGGAAAGGGGTCTTGGTATATCCCTGGCAGTGGCCTGCTTTTGGCACATCTCAAATCAGATTACCAGAAAAGCCATCCCAAGAGAGAATCTCAATGATAACAAAGGGAGCATCCCTCAGAATAGTTCCGTTAAAATCAAATCTGCAAAGCTGATATTGTGGTTTAAAGGTAAAGGGACCATGGGCGTAGGCAGGGGGGCAGGAGGGGGCAGTTGCCCCCCCTAGAAGCAGGGCCACTGGTGGCCAGCCTGCCCCGCTGCCCGCCGCCGCCCAGTGCCATCTCCCTTCTCCCTGGCTGGCTGTGGGGTGGGTGGAGGGAAAGCCCCAGAGCGGCTGGCTTCCCCTCCGCCCGCCCCACAGCCAGCCAGGGAGAAGGGAGACGTCCCTTCTAGCCGGCTGGCTGTGGGGCGGGTGGAGGGAAAGCCAGCCAAATGCTTTGCGCGGCTCTGGGGCTTTCCCTCCACCCACCCCACAGCCAGCTGGCTAGAAGGTACGTCTCCCTTCTCCCTTGCTGGCTGTGGGGTGGGTGGAGGGAAAGCCAGCTTTCCCTCCACCCGCCCCGGCGATCGCGGAGGGGGAGGAGGGGATCGGAATAGCCCGATTTTGGGCTGATCCTGGCGCTCCCTCGCCCCTGCCGATCGCGGAGGGGGAGGAGGGGGTCGGAGCAGCCCGATTTTGGGCTGATCCTGGTGCCCCCTCGCCCCTGCCGATCATGGCTTTCCTTGCCCCACTGTGGCCCCTCCCCCGTGCCTTGGCCCCGCCCCTTGCCCCCCAATTTTGATCCTGGCTACGTCTGTGAAAGGAACCCCTGACCAGTCGTGACCGACTCTGGGGTTACGGCACTCATCTTGCGTTATTGGCCAAGGGAGCCGGCATACAGCTTCCAGGTCATGTGGCCAGCATGACAAAGCCGCTTCTGGCGAACCAGAGCAGCACACGGAAACGCCGTTTACCTTCCCACTATAGCAGTACCTATTTGTCTACTTGCACTTTTGACGTGCTTTCGAACTGCTGGGTTGGCAGGAGCAGGGACTGAGCAACGGGAGCTCAGCCCGTCACGGGGATTCGAACCGCTGACCTTCTGATCGGCAAGCCCTAGGCTCTGTGGTTTAACCCACAACGCCACCCACAGATAAACTGCACATTTAAAGCACTATGAAACCACTTTAGAATCATAGAATTGTAGTGTTCGAAGGGATGCCAAGAGTCATGTATTCCAACCCCCTGCAGTGCAGAAATCTCAACTAGATTATACATAAAGAATCATGGACACTGTAGTTTGTTAAAGGTGTTGAGAGTTCTTTGAAGACCCACTGTTCGCTTCCCAGAGCTCTAGGTTTGCCAGGGAAGAGGGGCTGATTGTTGACCCAGTGTGAGTCAGTTGTGAAAAAGTAAAATTCCATTCTAGGGATCATTAGGAAAGGAACTTTAAATTAAAACGGCCAATAATCACAATGCCATTATACAAATCGGTGGTGATACTCTATAGAGTTCTGGTCATATCATCTCAAAAATGATGTTGTGGAGTTTGAAAAGGTTCATTAAAGGCAGTGCTTTTTTTCTTTAAATTTTTTTAGGGGTATTCTCATTTTGACTCAAGAAAATAACCATTTTATAGTTCAAATCTGGAAAAATAAATACAGTAAATGCAACAAAACTGACCAGTCACCGTGCTAGATTCCAACTCCTGCTTCACACATTAAACGCTCACTTCCGTTTGATACTCAGGAAACACTGTGACAGGGAATGAGGCCGCTATCGGGGGTAACAACAGAACTGATGATTCACTGTGCTAGAGAAGAAACCACCACCACCACCCCCCGTTAAATTTACAAAATGTTTAGGGTATGTGTACCCCTGCGTCCCACCAGAAAAAAGCACTGGGTAAAGGGCAGCCGAAATGATCAAGGGAATTGGAGTTATTCCCCTATAAGGAAAGGTTTCATCATTTGGGACTTTTTAGTTGAGAAAAAATGGTGAGCAAGACATGACTGGGCATGGCATGGGTAAAGTAGATAAATGAATATTCTCTTTCTCTCTCATGACACTAGAACTCATGGCCATTCAATGAAGCTGAATGTTAGAAGGTTCAGGACAGATAAAATGAAGTACTTCTTCATGCAGCGCATAGTTAGACTATGATCGCTCTCACAGGAGGTAGTGATGTTCGCCAACATAGACGGCATTAAAAGAGGATTAGCCAAATTCATGGAGGAGAAAGCTATCAATGGCTACTAGCCAGGATGGCTATGTTCTGCCTCCATAGAAATGCTACTGAATACCAGTTGCTGGGAAACAAGAGTGCTCTTGTGCTCTGGTTCTGTGCGCAGTTTTCCCACAGGCATTTAGTTGGCAACTATGAGAACAGGATGCTGGAGTAGATGGACCATTGGCCTGACCCAGCAGGCTCTTATGTCTAAACATGATTTCAAATTACACTGCCGTGGCCATAGATCAACCAACCAATCATTTTATATGGGCTTTAAAAGGTTGTGGAGTAGGAGAGACCACCAACGCACGCTATGACCACAAAACAATGCAGCCGAGAGAGAGAGAGAGAGCGGCAAATGATTTCAAAATCTCAGTCATAAATCATTGTAGCACATCTATATTCCTTTGGTAAATCCACTGGTAGGTAACCTCAGTCCCTGTAAATCAGGATTTGGTAGCTCACCACTACAAATTAAGAGGCCCTTTGTGCACCCAGGGATGCTTTTGATACACTAGAAGAGTCTCTCTTGCATGGGTAGAAATCTTTTGGCACGAAAACATGGAAATGCTCTTCCCCTCCGTTACGGCCTGACAGCATGATGTACAGCATGTGAGGAAGCCATAAATCGTAGGTCGGGCCTGTGTGGCAACGTCCTCTTGTAAATAACGTAAGAGAGCCAATAATGTGTGTGGCAGAGAATAGCACTTTTAAAATTCCCTAATTAAGGCAGATCGAAGTAAACCCAACTAAGCCAAGGTTTCTTCAACAGTTTATTATTGAAAACACAATTAGCTGCAGGCACTCCGAGGAGCTTTGTGAAAATCAAAGGCTGTGCTATAACTTGAAGTAAGTTTTCAAGTCACCGACTCATTAATACTAGAGGAGGTCTGCATGGCTGCAAGGCACTGAGTCAGAAGGGGGGGGGGGACACACAGAATGGCTGCTACAGTATTTGGGCCAAAATACAAATGATGAAATAATCATGCATCTAGCATTTGGCAGGCTACTGCCGTCTCTAACCTCCTTCTTGGCTTACATACAGTTGTGAGACTTACTGGTATGTATCAGCACAGAAAGGTTATTATGGGTTTTTTTTGCCGAAGCCCAAAACCATTCCCTAAAAACAACTCCCTGCTCCCGTACACATTCATTTCATGAGCCTAGTATGGGGTAGACTGCCACTGGCTACGTACGTGGCTAGGAACCAGGTTCTGCTCCGCTAAAGCAAAGGCGAAGAATCTGCACTCCTCTAGGTGTTGCTGAATGGCAGCTCCCATCATCCCGTTGACCATGCTGGCTGGGGCTAATATTGGTCCAACAACATCTGGAAGACCACAGGTTAGCCATTCCTGCACTACAGCTGTAAGAGGGGACGACAGGTAAGCCTCAGGGGAGGTTGTTCTGCTTCCAGGCAGGGCTAGGACAGTTCCAATATAACAGCTGTTTGTAGTGCTGCCCAGAAAAGAGACCCAACTCCAACTCAAGCTTGAGTCCCCAGATACAAGGCCCATCATCCTTGATCTCCAGTCCTGCAAGCTAGAGATGATGGACGTTGTAGTCAGTCCAACAACAGCTGGGAGCCCAAGTTTGAGAAACACTGATAATCGCTTTGAGGGCAGGAAGGTTGGAAGTTCTTAGTGAGCAGAGGTGGTCCTGTGAGCTTGCAGAACAAATTAGGTTTGACAACTTCCAGGTTCAGAAGCAGTTGGAGTTCCAGGTGCCCGGGAGCAATTATAGGAAAAGTCTTTAGTCATCTGATCCCAATATGTAGAACGTTGTTATGTGTTTTAATCTGCTTTTTGTTCACTGCTTATCTTTCTATTTTTAAAATGTTTTAAATGGTGGTTTCTAACTGTTTTCATTGAATATTTTATTATTATTTTCTCTTTGTAAACTGCTTTGAGGGCATTTTAAAAACAATCCAGCGGTGTATAAATCTACGGAATAACTAACTAAATAGAAATAATCCAACAGTGTAGGGTCAAACTTTCAGCTCAGAATTGCGGAGGGGAGAAAGTGGTAGCACAGTCACTCTTCTGTACACAAAACACACACACCCATCAGCTAAAGGTGTGGAAGAAAAGGATGCTGGAGAGGAGTGGGCAGCAGCGGGTGCAGGTGGCTACGGGCAGGTGGTGCACTCCTCAGAGACTGGGTCTCCTCCCTGAGGTGACCATCTCACCTGATGTCATCTCACCTGGGCAGAGGAGGAATGGTGGAGACCTCCTCCCCAGCCTGACCATTCCAGAGAAGAAGGAGGCAGTTCAGAATTACAACAGGGGTTCAGAGGCAGATGAGGGGGAAAGCTGGGAAATAATGGGAGAGGAGGAAGAAGAAGAAGAAGCACCAGGGGAGGTACAGCTGACGGACACAGTGTTTTTTGAAAGCATTCCAGCACACCCCACTCTCCCAGAAAATGGCGAGCCTTGAAAGTAGGAGAGCAAAGAGCTCAAAGGCAGAGGGCACGTAGCAGCAGCTGTAGAGGAGATGATGAGAATAATGAATGAGGAAATGGGAGAGATGGAGGGGGTGGGGTTTTGCTCAGAGCAACGCCATTATTCTGAGAGGCCGCATTCCTAAGCCTTTCTCTGTGAATATTGAATAAAGCAGATGGTAAGAACTTTTCCTTGTCTTGTCCGTTCCTGGCAACCTGCCGTGGGGGTTGGTTTCTCTGCTGCCTGACACCTCATGGGCAGGCCAGCCTTGGGGGGAATAATCAAATGACAGAACAGGACGTCACTGTTATTGAAGGCAAAACCACATGCCCTGGTACTCCTCCTCTTAGGTGTTCCATATGTGCGAGGAGCCAAAATGTTACAAAACTTCAAATTGCCTCCATCAGGAAGTATGACAACTCCCATATTGGAAGCTTCTTCTTCTCTCTCTTTTTTAGTTATATTCTCTCCCCACCCCTCTTCTAAGCAGAAACATCCTTGCCATAACAACAAATCTTCTAGGGGGGGGGGAGTCTTGCAGGGATGACTAAGTTGCATCCGTTCTCCCAGAGGTATAATGTATACAAATCAAATCAAAATATAAATCATTCCACCCTGTTGTGGTTTATGCACAGTTTCTTTTAATAAAATATGCAAATATTTTGCAGTAAATTGATTTCCCAGTTTCAGTTCTCTTATCTCCGTATTTATTATTCATGATCTCTCTTCTACTCCCCTACTTGAGCAGAAGGGGGAAAATGAGGTGGGTGGAGGGGGTGGAGGGAGGAAATCTGCACAGAGTTTGCTAAGCTTTTAGGAACTAGCTTTATTATTGTTATTATTAGCACAATTTTATACTCCTAGGAATGAAAGATAAATGTAGATATTACTTCTAATTTCAGCCAAAGCTACGAGGTAATACAATGACACCCTCTTTTAATGCAAATCGCTGCAATAAATGGCTTTGTAGCCCATGCACTTGGCTGCCTGGCAAATTGCAATGGAAGTTTGAATTGCTGAGCAAAATGACTGTTGTTTAACCTGTGAACAAGCTGGATATTATTAGTACTGTTGCTCAAGGTGTATATACATCAGTGCTGCAGAGAAAGAAACAATCTGTGAACCTACAATTGTTATGGTAAAATACTGGGCTGTGTATATACGTGTGTGTGTGTGTGTGTGTGTGTGTGTGTGTGTGTGTGTGTGTTTGTTTTGCTTATCTGCTTTTCTATAAGATGTCTAAGGGAGATAAGAGTGGCCACATGTCTGGTTTTACAAAGGATAGTGTCTCCACTAAAGGGATGTCAGAGGACAGGCGGTAAGTGCATTTGAACCTGGCTGGGTTCAAGTGAGCAGATAACAAGGTTTAAGGTTTTTACTGTGTCCAGTTCTGTGCGCCACAATTTAAGAAGGATATTGACAAGCTGGAACATGTGCAGAGGAGGGCAACCAAGATGATTGAAGGTCTGGAAACCAAACCTTATGAGGAACGGTTGAAGGAGCTGGGTATGTTTAGCCTGGAAAAGAGGAGATATGATAGTCATATCCAAATATCAGCCCTGAGTGCTCACTGGAAGGACAGATCGTGAAGCTGAGGCTCCAATACTTTGGCCACCTCATGAGAAGAGAAGAATCCTTGGAAAAGACCCTGATGTTGGGAAAGATGGAGGGCACAAGGAGAAGGGGACAACAGAGGACGAGATGGTTGGACAGTGTTCTCGAAGCTACCAACATAAGTCTGACCAAACTGCGGGAGGCAGTGGAAGACAGGAGTGCCTGGTGTGCTCTGGTCCATGGGGTCACGAAGAGTCGGACACGACTAAACAACTAAACAACAACAACATCCAAATATCTCAAGGTCTGTCACGGGGAAGTTGGAGTTTCCTCCTGCTCTGGAGCGTAGGACCCAAACCAATGGCTTCAAGTTACAAGGAAGGAGATTCCAGCTAATTCATCAGGAATAACTTTCTAACAGTAAGAGCTGTTCAACAGCGGAGTGGTCCCCCTTGGGAGGTTGTGGACTCTACTTCCTTGGAGGTTTTTAAGTGGAGGGTAGATGGCCATCTGCCATGGGTGCTTTAGCTGAGATTCCTGAATTTCAGGGGGTTGTATCAGATGACCCTCCTCTTCCAGCTCTATAATTCTAGGATTCTAAGAGTGGGGGGAAGTTTTAAGCCTAAGGGCTGCATTCCCTTGGGAGCAACCTGCCATGGTCCATGTGCCAGACTAGGCAGGGCCAAAGGCAAAATGTGAGCAAGACCAAGGATGAAAGGAATGTTTGCACAATTGGCTGCCTTCACCCTCCATCCCGACAAGTAACAGCCATCATCACCATTAAAGAGCATCTTGAAAGTCATAAAGACAGGCCCAGCTCAATGCAAGTTGCAATCACTTATTCATTGCATTTTTAGACACTTTATACCAGGGTCCCCAAACTACGGCCCCCGGGCCGGATGCGGCCCAATTGGCCTCCCAATCCGGCCCACGGCGACCCCCGCCGCCCGCTGCCGCCGCCCGCTCTTACAGCGCGCAGCGCGACGACGATCTTCAAAATCGGCAAAAAATCGCCGAAAATCCTTTGTGCGCATGCGTATGGGCCTCTCCCGACCCAGAAGAGGTCATTTCCGATGCACTTCCGGGTCGGGGGAGGCCCATACGCATGCACACAAGCGATTTTCGGCGATTTTCCCCGACCGCGTGTGTGTGCGCATGCGCACGGGCGCACACTCCCCCGCCCTCTGGCCCGCTGCGCGCGCACTCCCCTGCCCTCTGGCCCGCTGCGCGGTAAGTCTGGGGACCCCTGCTTTATACCAAAAAGAGTCTCTAGGTGACCCAATTTTCAGGTAAACCAGAACATTTAAAACAATGTATAATGATACGTCATATGCACTCCACTAAAAGTTAAGCACTGCCCAAGAGGCCAGCTTAGTTACCAAAGGTGTTACTGAATTAAAAGGTCTTAGCGTGACACTTAAAAACTTATCATGTTTCTAAGGTTATGCCCAAATCTGCTTTCTTGCAATTTCAACTCCCTGGGCCTTCCATTTCTACCAGCTCTGGTGAGCTTGCTGTGGTGAAGGCTCATTTCAGCTGGGCATTGGTGCATTATGGTCGATGCAGTAATCCCTGGGTCAGGAACATTTTCTCCTTGGGAATTTTGATGCCACAGCTAGAGGGAAGAGCTTGGAAGCTGGACTATAACAGCACTTGGCAGGCACAAAAACAGACTGCCAGAAACACCTGCAGGATCCCCTACTAAATGAAAGCAGGACAGGGACTTTTTGGTGGCAGCACCCTAAAGTGTGAAACTACCTCCCAAGAGAGGTTAGACCCTTCACTTCTCTGATGTTATTTCGGCAGGTGGCTAAGACATTTTAAAAAAAAATCTGTCAAGCTGTTAAGGTATTTCAATCTTGATAACAGTAATGTTGCTAGTTGTGTGTTCAGACTCAGAGACATCCCCCCTAAATAAACACTCATCTGACACAAATTAGTTTTGGTTTTTGGCAGAATTTAGGCCACAACTTTATTGATTACAGAAAAGTGAGTGGTTGCATAGGCTCTGGTTCGACTAGCTCCCTACACCGTTGCAGGTAGCGCTGACCCAGAGCTCTATCATAGGTCAGCCAAGGGTGAACACCTGAGATAGATGAAAAGCCCGGGAAGAGACTCTGTTCACCCCCCCCCCCAGATGCTCCCCTGGACTCAGGCACGGGCACAACCCCCTCTCGGGGGTTGACCAAACCAAGTTGAGTCCCTGGATTCCTTTAACGGAATACCCTTCACAAAGGGATGGTGAGACCGTTCTCCCATCCTTATCACCTGAACCAGTGCCTATCCGCAACCTTACTGTTGGGTTTTTTGAGTAATCAAATTGCACCTGAGCCAGTCTGATGTCAGTACTGTCAGTTTAAGAAACAGGTGCTGGTGTTTTGTTCTTAATTGCTCCTAAGCGTGGGCGTACTCTGTGTGTATAAGGCTCTGTTGCGAAGCAGTTTCTGGTTGGGAGTTTGGGGAGTGTTGGAGGTTGGGAGTGTGAGTTCACTGATAAAGCGTGTTTGGAATTAGTTTAAAAGGTCTCTGGGGGAAGGTTAGTTAATAACTGAGAGTTCTAAGTTTGCTAAAAATTAAAGTTTAGGTTAGAAAAGCCTTTTGTCTCCTGGTGACCTGCTTCAGCCAAGTCAGTTTTTGTTGCGCATTTTTATTTTGACTCTGCAGGAAGCATACTTTCATGGATCATTGATAATTGGGGTGTGAGTTTTTCTTTTGCACTTTTTTTCAGTTTCAATACTCAGTTATTTCCCAATACTTACAAGTTGTGACGATTTGCTACGTTGGAAGCGAAACCCAAATGGCAACAGACAATCAGCCAAGTGGGGAAAATTCATGCTGTGCCCCTGTCCCAATGACAGATGACACATGACAGCATAGCAAGGTCAATTGCAAAATACCCTAAAAGTAGGGAGAGATGGGTGGGTGTTCCGATGCACGAGCCAAAAGAGGAAGCTCTGGGTCACGTGCATAGGTATATATAGGTTCCTTGATCCATTTAGCCTGCGTCCCATTGGCCTGATTGAACCCAGCAACTGTCAGGGAAAGGTCCTACTCACAAGTACACCCCTGGCAGAGACACATGCCCGACTGGCATGTTCCCTGTTTCCTGGGCGATCGTTCAGGGGCTTCCAAGCCTTCCTCAGCCCTCGGACTTCCAGTGATTGATGTGGGAGTACATCAACACACTCTTAGCATCTGCAGATACTTGCACAGTTGCGTAACAGACCACAGCAACTCAGCAGTCTGGCTAAGCTAGTTTATTTACACATAAACAGGCATGGAACATGGCTCCCTCACTCTCTAGTATCACCCAGCAGAGAGAAGAAACAAAGGAACAATAGTTCCACTTCAGGAACACGTGAGACAAACATCCTGTCTACGTCACTTCCACTCTGTGGAATGAAAACACATACTCAGTCATGTGATACACAATAAACCCATGACTGCACATGGGGAATGACTCTCCCAACAGCAACACCTACCAATCGGCTGTTGTGGCTATCCAATAGACCCACCCACAACCAGGAGGTCAGTCTCCAGGTCTCAACGCAACACATGCCCTCTTTTAGGGAGGGCACGCTCTATTCCATGTCTTTACTCTGTAATTGTACTGAAATTTAATGTGTTGCTAGTACAGAAACAGTTTGTGTAAATAAAATTAAAATAAATTGTAACTTTGTTTGGATTTAAATTGAAAGTTGCTTTTGGTGCCAATCATGGCTGAAAAGCAGGGCATTTATTTATTTATTTATTTGATTGATTGATGAGATTTATTATGTGCCCTTCACCATAAGGTCCCAGGATGTCCATATACAACCATATAATCATTACAACACTAAAATCCAATAAAACAATCTAAAACAAACCAAATAATACACAGTAATACACAGGGTTCAGGAACCATGCACAAATGCAAAAAGTCAGGAAGGCCCTTTAAACAATTTGTAAAAAAACACCAAAGCTGTTCCCCTCACTCTCAGACCACCTCAGATCACCTTCTTCTTGCTTTCAGACCATGTTCAGTCTCCAAGTCTTTTGACTCTCTGACAAAGCCTGAACACCCTCCCAGGGTGAGTACAATGGCTGGCAGGATTGCCAACTGTTGTTTCCCTCTCTCCCTCCTCCTCCTCGCATTCTTCCACTGCATATTTTGATTTCCTCCATTCCCCCCCCCATTTATATACAGTGGTGCCTCGACTTACGAATTTACTCCGTTCCGAAGGCACCTTCGTAGGTCGAAAAATTCCTAAGTCGAAAAGCGCCATTGGAAACGCAATTTCCCATAGGAATGCATTGGAAACGGAAAAATTCGTAAGTTGAAAAATCCCTATCTAAAACCGCCACGGTTTCCGTTTGGATGTCGAGAAATTCGTAAGCGTGCGGTCATTTGCCCCACTCATAAGTCGAAAAATTTGGTTGTCGAGTCGTTCGTAAGTCAATGTACCACTGTATTTGTTTTTCCACTGGCTGCATAAGGTTGCATGATCGTGTAAGAAATGCGAGCATGTGTTGCAGGCTTACTGTACATCGAGCAATAGAGGTCACACACAAATTAAATGTCAAAAGACTAGAATAAAGACAATATAATATACAGCAGGGCATTTTTCAGGGGGGAGACAGTTCCAGCACCTCTCAGGAGGGCACCATTGCAATTCTAAGAGAATGAGGGAGGTGTTCATGGTGAGTTCCCGCACCTCTTTTTCTAGAAAAATAGCACTGATATACAGTACGGTAATAATAACCCTCTTCAGAGCAGAAGCTGTCCATGCAGGGCTGGAAAAATACTTCAAGTTCCTTAAGTGCTGGAATCAAATGTAGAAAGGGGACGCTTGATGGAGCTGGTAAAGTATTTACATCCTGAGATGTCCGCATGAAATTATCAGGATGCCAGGTAAGCAAATATAGAAATATTGGCATCAGCCTATACCATCACTATTCAAAGCAGCAAACAGTCAGTGCTGTCTGCTTTGACAGCAACCACCTGACTTCTTAGAGATGTGTGTGTTTGTTTCAGATTCATTCTCCCCATCAGTGTTGACCAGCTTTGTCAGTAGATGACCAGTGGTGAAGCAATAAAACTGCTAGCCCATTTGCCAAGCTAAGCAGGATCCGGCATGGTTTCAAATTGGATGGAAGACCACGTGTTGAGATCCCTGCATTGAAAGGGTTGGGTCAGATGGACCCTCGGGAAGACTTTCCAAATCTATGAGTCAATGTGAATCTGACCCACCACTGATCTCAGAATACAAAGCCCAGGGGGTACCTCTGTGAGGGCCACTACAAAATACAGCGATGGCTTGTCAGCTTGCATGGCTATACAAGAGGATTAGCCAATGTGGCATAATGGTTAGAGTGTTGGACAGGGACCTGGGAGAGCAGGGTTCAAATCCCCACTCAGCCGTGATGCTCACTTTGGGCCAGTCACCATCTCTTAGCCTAACCCAGGGGTCAGCAGACTTTTTCAGCAGTCCACTGTCCCTCAGACCTTGTGGGGGGCCGGACTATATTTTGGGGAAAAAAATGAACGAATTCCTATGCCCCACAAATAACCCAGAGATGCATTTTAAATAAAAGGACTCATCTACTCATGTAAAAACATGCTGATTCCCGGACCGTCCGTGGGCCGGATTTAGAAGGTGATTGGGAACCCCTGGCCTAACCTACCTCACAGAGTTGTTGTGAGGATGAAATACAACGGGGAGAAGAACCATGAACACCAGGGGTCAGTAAACTTTTTCAGGGGGGGTGGTCCACTGTCCCTCAGAACTTGTGGGGGGCTGGACCCACCCCCTCCGAAAAACACCCCCCACCTCCACTCACGACGATGACGTAGCCACCTCGTCTTCAGCAGCGTCGCCGTCTTCCTCTGCCTCAGCCAGGGGTCCGCAGGGAGCTTCCTGCAGCTAATCCAAAGCCTTGTCAGTGTCACGGAAGTCAGTCCCCACGCGGCGCGGCCTCTACGCCGCGCCAGTTTAATGCAGGTGGCAGAGTCCGCAAGGTTCACAGGCCGGATTAACGAGCCCAGTGGGCCACATCCAACCCGTGATGTACACCATCTTGGAATATAAAGGTGGTATATAAATGAAAAGACCCTGATGTCGGGAAAGATTGAGGGCACTAGGAGAAGGGGACAACAGAGGACGAGATGGTTTGACAGTGTTCTCAAAGCTACGAACATGAGTTTGACCAAACTGTGGGAGGCAGTGCAAGACAGGAGTGCCTGGCGTGCTATGGTCCATGGGGTCACGAAGAGTCGGACACGACTAAACAACTAAACAACAACATATAAATGAAATAAATAAATAACATTCATAGAGGATGAGGCTATTAGTCAGTGGCTATTACTCGTGATGGCTATACAGGCAATCCTTGTTTTGCGTGGTGGTTACATTCCAGACCCCTGCTCTCATCAGTGGGGCCCCATGTAAAGTGTTCCACCCTGCCCCCTTTCCACCCTTTCAGTAACATTTTTGTGATGTTTTTTGAGGTCACTTCCAGGTTCGGCGCCATGAGTACACGCACGGTCCCGCGCCATTTGGATGTGAGTAAATGGGTCCTTGCCTGTACTGCCTCTGGCATTACACATATCATGTCTCCAAATACCAGTTGCCGGCAACTACAAGCACTCTCATTTTACTTGTGGGATCTCACAGGTATCTAGCTGTCCCAGTGCTGGTGCCAGGCTATTTTGTGCCCTAGGCAGGGCTACCTACTTGCACCCCTGAGTTTTTTAAAAACTTGAAGATCAAAAACAGATGCCTTGCAGAAAGAAGAAGAAAAAGAAAAAAACTTCGAGGCTGCTAAATTTATTCAAGAATAAGTAACGCAACCATATTTGATTATCTTTCTCAAATGCAAAAGAAAACGTTTTAGCAAGCAAACTGTTTTAAACAGTGCTATTTTTCTAGAAGAAAATAGAATTGATTGCCGAAGAATTGATACTTTTGAATTATGGTGTTGTAGGAGACTCTTGAGAGTCCCACGGACTGCAAGAAGATCAAACCTATCCATTCTGAAGGAAATCAGCCCTGAGTGCTCACTGGAAGGACAGATCCTGAAGCTGAGGCTCCAATACTTTGGCCACCTCATGAGAAGAGAAGACTCCCTGGAAAAGATCCTGATGTTAGGAAAGATGGAGGGCACAAGGAGAAGGGGACAACAGAGGATGAGATGGTTGGACAGTGTTCTCGAAGCTACCAACATGAGTCTGACCAAACTGTGGGAAGCAGTGGAAGACAGGAGTGCCGGCGTGCTCTGATCCATGGGGTCACGAAGAGTTGGACACGACTAAACGACTAAACAACAATTTTTCTAGAAAAAGAGGTGCCGGCACTCACCATGAATGCCTCCCTTGTTCTCTTATAATGGCAACGGCGCCCACCTGAGAGGTGCTGGAACTGAGTTCCTGTGAATTCCAGCTGGGGGAAAAGCCCTGATTGTGAATAAAATCTGCCCCATAGGCAACCTAATGATAGCACCAGGCCTGGGTTGACCACTATGAAAGTAGGATGCTGGATTAGATGGGTCTTTTGTATGATCTTCATATGTTCCTCATTGTGATGGGGGAGACCCAGCTGTCAGGCTCTTTACCTATCCAGATGTATTTATTTTCCCTTCAGCTTTGGTATCACTGTATTTTGAAAAATAAGCCAATTATTTATTTTTCTGCTACCAGTACACCTTGATTTACTAGGCACCACCCTCAAACTCCATGAGGCTCCACCTTCTGACCTGCAAAGAAATCATCAGACTCTTCCTCTGGCCAATCGAAATCCACATTTTAATCCACTGATCCACCCAATTTTGCCCACTGACCAAATGTTTTTAGAATTGCAAGTCAGTGGCCCTGATTAGAATTAAGGAGTGTTTTCCAAATGTTGCTCAGCAATCTTGGACACACAACCCTCATTGGATTATATTGATCATGTTTTAAATATATATTCTGCTGGGTTGGGTAGTCAGGATGAATTGCCACACTGAAAGGAAGATGAACAGATTATTCTGCACGATATTAACACTTTTGCAAAATTGAGGGGTTTTTTTTGTTATTGTTTTAAAAAATCTACCTTTATCTTCATATGCACCCAGTAGAATTACCAATGCTGTCTTTTGACAGGGCACCTGTGCTTCAGCAGGCAGAAATCCAACAGATAAAACTTTTAGCATGGAGATGAAATGGTAGGTAAGGATTCGCCTGCTAAATTTTTGCATGCTTCTATAGTTACTTGAATCCTAACCCTCCCTGAAATAGGCAACCCTCGCACCTCGTGATTTAAGCTTTGTCAATATACAGCTAATAACAAAGTCCATCTTGAGCCTCAGAGTCAGCTATTGTTTCTTCGTTTCACCAACTAGTGGTAGTGTGTGGGGTTTATTTTCCCCCTCCAAAAGATGCAGATTAAACTTTAAAAAAAATCTCTCCCAAGAAAAAGTCTGCTTTAAAAAAAATAAAAGTTTGCTCATGTTGCAAAGCACTATCTGTTAAGTCCTCCAGCTAGGCTAAAAGCCTATCCCACTGCTCCTTGGGATTCCTAGTGAATTAATAATGCTGCTGATGAATATTCAAAAGTAGGCAGCTATTGTGCCTCCAAGCACATAATTAATTATTCATTACACATTTTTATTCACTGAATTAAAAAACACAGGGTGCTCTGGGAAATGAAGTGTACTTCACTGCGGGGGCATGAAATTCTACACTGTCCCTTTAAGGATTATTACTCTGTATTTATGGTTGCCAGGCAACATAAATGCTGGGCAATTAGATCATGTGTTGTCCCTGAAGACTGATGGGATAATAAGCAGTAGTCAAGTATTAAGTTGACCTAGTAAAGGTCCCACGCGAATAAACCTGGGGCCAGGACCACAGCTGGCATCTTTCAAATAAAACTTTTGCATTGGTACGGTACGGTGGGGTTGTGGTTGTGGTTGTTAAGTGCATTTGGACAGGAATGTCACATCTGGGAGGGAACAGGGCAGCTGCAGGTTTCGGATTAACAGGGCTGCACCCCAGTGCAGTAGACACCTGGTCACCTTCCAGCCCAACGAACGTGACACCTTCCAGTGCTGGGTCAGGCGAATTATGACTTTTTAGAAACTGTGACTGGAAAGAGATCAATTTTCTGGGTTCCCCTTTCTTCTCTCTCTTCCCTTCCTTGTTGTTGTTGTTTAGTCGTTTAGTCATGTCCGACTCTTTGTGACCCCATGGACCAGAGCACACCAGGCACTCCTGTCTTCCACTGCCTCCCGCAGTTTTGTCAAACTCATGTTCATAGCTTCAAGAACACTGTCCAGCCATCTCGTCCTCTGTCGTCCCCTTCTCCTAGCACCCTTCCTTAGCATCCTTTTATTTATTCTCTTGCTGTCTACCCAATGGCGCAATGAGTCCGTGCGCCTGGCTATTAACCAGAAGGTTGGTAGATCAAGCCCACCCAGGGATCGGGCAACCGTGGTGTGTGGTCAGTGCACTGGGGGGGGACTAGGCTCGTCCCCTAAATGTTCCCCTGGTGCCTCCTTCTCGAAGCCTGGGAGGCATGTGCCTGGCTTAGGGTGGGAGGCACAATGCTCAAGCGCTCAACAACACGCGTGCAACCTGTCCTCCCCCTTGCCCTCAGAAGCTGGTGCCTCTGACCCCAAATGTTCCCCTAACTGGTGGGCAGTATTCCAGCATTGCAGGGGTTCCGACTAGATGACCCTCCAGCTCTGCAATTCTTTGTTTCCAGCACTCCCTTTGTTCCCAACATATAAATGAAACAGTGTGTTGAAGATAAGATCTCTCCACCCTGCAGCCAGGCCCATGGCAAATCTAAAAAAATGTCGTATAAACACTGACAACTGGGAAACACTGGCCTGCGAGCGCTCCAGTTGGAGAACGGCCTTTACCAAAGGTGTCGTGGACTTTGAAGGTGCTCAAACACAGGACGCAAGGGAGAAATGTGCTAAGAGGAAGGCACGCTTGGCAAATCCACACCGTGATCAACTCCTGCCCGGAAACCAATGTCCCCACTGTGGAAGGACGTGTGGATCCAGAATTGGCCTCCACAGTCACTTATGGACCCATTGTTTAAGTGTTTAAGGAAGACAATCTTACTTGGATACGAGTGATAGAAGAAGAAGAAGAAGAAGAAGAAGAAGAAGAAGAAGAAGAAGAAGAAGAAGAAGAAGAAGAAGAAGAAGAAGAAGAAGAAGAAGAAGAAGAAGAAGAAGAAGAAGACAGTTTGGGGCATGTCCAGTGAGAAAGAAGACATGCCTTCTGCACCTTTGATAATAATGTAGAATGAACACTTCTAGTAGGTGTAGCTCAGGCTTGGGGCACCTTTCTCAGCCTGAGGGCCACGTTGCCTTCTATGAAACCCTCCAGGGGCCGCATGCCCGCGGTTGGCTGGGCCTGAGGCAAAAGTGAGCAGAGCAGCAAGTGCCATTTTTAGCTTTCTACAGCAGGCTACACACACTCAGACATCCCTTCCTGTCCTCTCCTCATACAAGCAAGAGGCAGCTGGGGGTGGGGTGGGGGTGGACTCTAGCAGGTCTGGTAGAGGTTGTGACTGGGGAGGAGATGGAGAGAGTCCAAAGAGGGCAGGTAGAAAGGTGTGTGGGGCCGCATCTGGCCCCTGGGCTTGAGGTTCCCCATCCCTCTTTTAGCTCCCACCTGCAAGGTTAGGAGGCTAACAGTGTCTATTTACCAAGACGCTGCTGTAGAGGTGGCATTGGGGGGGCGAGCTACCAAGGAGGCAGCAGATCTGTTCTCCAAGGAGTGCCTCACAGCTGTCATTGCCACCACAACAGCCTTAGTGGGTGATGGAAGCTGGATCTGCAGGATCTGCTGCCCCTGTGGATCCTACGCAGGGTTGCCCTTAAAGCTGACCCAGAAACTCCAGCGGGTGCAGAATGCCGCGGTGAGGCTCCTTACAGGGTCCCGGCCGCGGGATCACATTCATCCAGTGCTTTACCAGCTGCACTGGCTCCCGGTGGAGTACAGGATCAGGTTTAAGGTGCTGGTTTTGACCTTTAAAGCCCTATGCGACTTGGGACCCTCGTACCTACGGGACCGCCTCTCCTGGTAGGCCCCGCGGAAGACATTAAGGTCCACAAATAATAATATTCTAGAGATCCCGAGTTATAGATGGCTAGATTGGCCTCTACTAGAGCCAGGGCCTTTTCAGTACTGGCCCCAACCTGGTGGAACGCTCTTTCCCAGGAGACCAGGGCCCTGCGGGATTTGTCATCTTTCCGCAGGGCCTGCAAGACAGAGCTGTTCCGCCTGGCCTTTGGGTTAGACTCAGCCTGACCCCTGTGTTTTCCTCCCTCATGGCTTGGATTTATGGACTACTTGAAATGAGGCTGCACTTTAAATTTTAATACTGTATTTTAATCTGTATTTTAATTAATTGTTTTTATGTTTTATTGTAATTCTGTTGGTGTCAGCCGCCCTGAGCCCGGTTTTTGACTGGGGAGGGCGGGGTATAAATAAAAATTTATTATTATTATTACCACCAAGATGGTGGCCTCAACTTGCCCCATGGGTGGGCCATCCCTGGAAGAAATGCACTGTGCGCTGAGGTCACAGCAGTGGGTAAATCACCCCCCTACATGTTCTAGGGAGAGAGGGGAAGAATGTGACATGGGAATGCCATTTTTGGAAGCATCTTCATCCTTCATCAGGTGAGTTTTACCGGGAGAAAGCGGTTTGCTTGCTCCCTCCTCCTTCCCAGCAATACTTTTTGCCAGTCCTTTCTCCTTAATTTCAGGTCTATCTCTTTCCTCCCCTAACTATTTGCAAGTTCAAGCACATTCACGTTACTCTATTCCTCCCACCCCACCCCCAACGAAGAAAGCTAAAGTCAGTTCCAGTATCCCCACTGGTGACATGAGATGATAGTTTTATTGTACTTTTAGATCATTAATTTTGCAGAGGAAAATGGGAAACGGGGCCTTATCTCTGTCTGCAGACACTTTGCTATGCTAGAGCATGAAATAGTTCACAGTTGGAGATACAGTGATGCTTTCTATAGTTTTGTAATATGAGGCAATAATAATAATAACAATACAATTCCCAGGAAGTATTATATATCCCTTAGCGTGAGAGGAAACAGAGGTCTTATCAGAGAAAATGCTTGTGCTTGTAGATGTAGGCTGACATGAATTCAATGGCAAGAACAGGGGGGGGGGGAGAGAGACTCCAAAAGGCAAGAAGGTACAGCCATTCTGATTTCACCAGCCTGCTAGTAAGTTCAGCTCTTTGCTGCAAAGAGGGGGGGGACAATATATTTTGAATGTGCATAATGTATTCTGAGTTCTTTTGCCTCCTGAAAAATAATAATAATTGAATGGGTGATTTCCATACGGTTTTTTTGTCCCTTGTGGTTGCTAGGCAGGTGTTCTTTATTAATTTGAAGTGGCCATGATTACTTTTCCCACTTCATATGGCAACACAGCATTGCAAAGCCAAGCGACAAGATTAGAAGAACCATCCGCTGTAGCTGTGGCTGGACTGTTTCACTTCTGATCACAGGTGATGGAGGGATCACACATTTGAATGCATCCCTTATGGGGTTTTTTTAAAAAAAAAATATTGAATTTTGCGTTTTGTCATAATAACTTCAAATCAAATAACCAAAGAAAAACAACCCCCCAATTTCCCCCTCCTGCCACAACTTCCCTCAACTTCCTCCTCTGGTTTTTTTTTTAAAAAAAACATACCATCTTTTCCTGCTTGTTTTGTTATCTCTTAATATAAAGTTCTTTAGATTCAGTGTTGTTTTGCTCTTATCATCATAACATCATCTTTGTAATTTCTATATTCATTTCGATAATAGTAAGTGTTTACTCAAATCCTGCTAGTGAGTCCAACATAAATGGCTCCCAGTCTTTTTTAAATTCTCTACTGTCCCTTATCACAGGTGGCGCTGTGGGTTAAACCACTGAGCCTAGGGCTTGCTGATCAGAAGGTCGGCAATTCGAATCCTTTGCTCGGTCCCAGCCTCCTGCCAACCTGGCAGTTCGAAAGCACGTCAAAGTGCAAGTAGATAAATAGGTACTGCTCCGGTGGGAAGGTAAACGGCGTTTCCGTGCACTGCTCTGGTTCTCCAGAAATGGATTGGTCATGCTGGCCACATGACCTGGAAGCTGTACGCCGGCTCCCTCGGCCAGTAAAGCGAGATGAGCCGTCTGTGACTAGACCTAATGGTCAGGGGTCCCTTACCTTTACCTTTATTGTCCCTTATGTGACGACAAAACACAAAAAAACCCCACACTTTATGGGTTTTCTTTTAAAGTCCCTGTACTTAGAAAACAAGCATATCTACCATATTTTTCACTCCATAAGACGCACTTTTTTCCTCCTAAAAAGTAAGGGGCAATGTCTGTGCGTCTTATGGAGCTGATCTTTTAAAAAATGGGGCTTTCCCCCTTTCCTCCTCTGAAAAACAAGTGCGTCTTATGGTCAGGTGCGTCGTATGGGGCGAAAAATATGGTATTCCCTTGACAGAGCTGTTTTTTTGTAATCTTAATAAATCCATTCCTGTAATACCTAATAGGAAAGCTTCTGCTTTTTTGGCAAATGTTATTTTAAACATCTTCTTCATTTCATTATAAATCATTTCCCAATAATTCTTAACAATTTTGCAATCCTACCAAATATGAAAAAATGTACCTTCTATTGTTTTACATTTCCAATACTTATTTTCTTTAGTTTTGTACATTTTTGCTAATTCAACCGGCATTAGATGCCATCTACACATCATTTTCATATAGTTATCTTTAATCACCACACACCGAAGCATTTCTTCCTGTGCCAAACAACTTTGGAAACCCTGACCATCTCAATAATTTTCTGCAGCAGCATCTTTTCCCTTGACAGAGCTCGGAGAAATGGAACACCATAGCAGTGCTAGAGAACAAGGCCTTTTATCAATATCTCTAGATCTTTTGTGCTATTGTGCCCGACACACACACACACACGGGGTGGGGGTGTCCTGCAAGTGAGATGAAGCGTCTGAGAGTGAAGGGCAGACAAATTACCTACATCATGTGTGAGATCCAGTTCATGTCTTTGTATTCCCGTTAGAGGGCAGTCTCCAATAACCTCACTTCCGTTTAATAAAAAAATTCCTTCAGTAGCACCTTAAAGACCAACTAAGTTTATATTTTGGTATGAGCTTTCGTGTGCATGCACACTTCTTCAGATACACTAGAAACAGAAGTGTCAGACCCTATATATATATACAGAGGGTGGTGGGGGTGGGTGGGAATGGGAGATGGGCTGATGGGAGTGGTAAACCTGTAGATGGGTGTTAATGGCTGCTGATGGCTGCAATTAGTCCTGGGCTGAGGTGCTAAAGAAAGCTTGATCATGCATAATGAGATAAGAATCCGATATCTCTATTCATCCCAGGTGCTTCCATGGTTTTAAGCTTGGTAATGATTTCCAATTCAGCAACTTCCCTTTCCAGTCTGTTCCTGAAATTTCTCTGTAATAAAACAGCTGCTTTGAGATCTTGTATAGAATGTCCTGGGGCTACCTACCTGTAACTCACTTCCGTTTGTTCCTCAGGCAACAAGGCCAGGTCCAAGCAGACCTGTCTGGCAAAACCTTAGGAAAAGCGTGTGAGGAAACAGAGCTCCAAGGAGATGTAGAGTGTCAAGAGATAATCACGAAAGGATCAGGGGGCAGTCAGCTCCCCCTCTCCCTTTGTAAGGGATACTTCTCAAGAGCCAAGGTAATGGATTCCGTACCATTCGTAGGCTGGTATTTCAGCGCCGTAACCTGCCCTCTCCACACTGCTCAGCATGGGACTCTGAGCGTTAGTCTCTCACTTTTGACCCTGTGGGTATTGTTCTACAGAGAATAGAGTTATAGGAAAGAAAGGTTGCGTGTTCATTGGTGGCAATAATTTGCTGCTATAAAACTGAGGCAATCTGCCTCGTGATTCTTGCACACATATAAGCATTAAGGAACGCAGTAGACAGAATGCATTTGCGCTGGTGCAATTGACGCAGCGGGTTCTACTGCTGCAATCCAGTGGCTTTTGTTTTTTCAAGCTTCTGGTTTTAGGTGGACATTGAGATAAGGTGCGAATGGAAGTGAATTTCTCTCCCCTTTCCCTCATGCTCATTTTCACATAAAGAACTGAGACACATACAGACATTATATGTGAATGGCAAAGACATATGGATAGCTGCCCTTCATGAAAGGTTTGAGAGAACCTGCATGTGTAACGATACCAACTCAATAAAAAAATTCCTTCAGTAGCACCTTAAAGACCAACTAAGTTTTTATTTTAGTATGAGCTTTTGTGTGCATGCACACTTCTTCAGATACACTTGAAACAGAAGTGTCAGACCCTTATATATATACAGAGGGTGGTGGGGGTGGGTGGGAATGGGTAATGGGCTGATGGGAGTGGTAAACCTGTAGATGGCTGTTAACGACTGCTGATGACTGCAATTAGTCCTGGGGAGGGGAGCAAGGGCTGAGGCGCTAAAGAAAGCTTGATCATGCATAATGAGATAAGAATCCGATGTCTTTATTCATCCCAGGTGGCTCCATGGTTTTAAGCTTGGTAATGAGTTCCAATTCAGCAACTTCTCTTTCCAGTCTGTTCCTGAAATTTCTCTGTAATAAAATAGCTGCTTTGAGATATATATAAGGGTCTGACACTTCTGTTTCAAGTGTATCTGAAGAAGTGTGCATGCACACGAAAGCTCATACCAAAATAAAAACTTAGTTGGTCTTTAAGGTGCTACTGAAGGATTTTTTTTTATTTTGCTTCGACTCAGACCAACACGGCTACCTACCTGTAACTAGATACCAACTCAAGTGTGTGATATCCGATTTTCTATCTCTGAAGAGAAAGATAGAATGACCACTACAGGCAAATCTATTTAGAAATACATTTATTTAGCAATATCATAGCTGCCAAGTTCTCCCTTTTTTAAAGGGATTTTCCCTTATGCTGAATAGGCTTCCTCGCGAGAAAAGGGAAAACTTGGCAGCTATGAGCAATATAAGCTGACTTGCTTAAGCCCTGCAGTTCCCTTCATTGCTTTCATGGGTGTGCTTGAGAAAACCTTACAGGCCTCAGACATCCCTGGAAGAAGAAGAAGAAAACAACAAGGAGAATAAGTGGGGTGGCTGCCATCCGGCAGAATCACACAGGCACTTCCATTGGCTTCAGCCTGGCAGCTTCACCTGCTAACTTCAACTTGCCAACTTCTGCAGGTTTCATCTACTCATGAATATCCACCATTCACACCACACATTCCCACACAAACACACAATTTCACCCTTCACACATCGCAATTTCCTTTCGCACACCAGATTCACGCGCCATTTTGCTTTTCGCACATCACGTTCATGTGCATGCAAGCATCATTTTGCTTCAGCCACATTCAAAACCTTCCCGTTTCTCACACAAGCATAGGCCAGCCAACATCCATACAGAACACTAGCAGACACATTCACTCTTTTGTGGGTGCTAGAGGACCCAGGGCCCCGTGGACCTATGATATATGATATGCAACCTAACATTCCTCCGCCACCAGAGGACAGCTGAAGGCAACCAGCCCTTTATACAAGCCCTAATAATTTATTACAATTCCAGGACCAAGTGGACAAACAAGACAGAGAACAAAGCGAGGGAGATCAAAGAGGCATGTGCGTGTTCAAAGTGAGCATAATTAGCTGTTATTCCCTCAATCTCTGAAAAGTTCAGAGTTTCACAACCGACAGAATTGATCTGCTGTGTGTGTGTATATATATAGTTTAACTTCACTGGAGGCTACAGGAGACTCTCAGCATCTGACACACAAGAAAGTTGCTCTGAATTCCTTCAGGCATGTTGGAAAGCTGTGCTGATTTGAATTATGTGAGGGGCCTGTGGAGCATACATATGCCATCTTTTGTGGAAACGTACGGCATTTCTTGGAAATCTAACTTTACCTTCCCAACCTGGATTTTGCAAGTAGGACCAGAATCTAGGCATTCCAGTACAGACTGTTTCGGTTCCTTTGTAGGAATGGAGATTTATAAATTTCCCATGCATGGGAATGAAATTGTTTATTGCAAGTGGGACCTCCAACCAAATGTTGCAGTGCGAAGACTTCAAGATTTCAGCCCAGCCAGCCATGCCCTCTTCCAGAATACCATTTCATTCTCACTCCCCTTGCTTCCCACCCCAACAATACTCAGCCTTCATTCCATGATCACTGATGCTCAGTCTTCACTGGGCTGTTGTTGTTGTCTTTGCTGGGGGTGGGGTGGGCTTCTCCCATGCTGAGGGTGTCTCTTTTACCAGGTATTTCTTGGGTTTCTGCAAGTCTTTGTCTGTAGAGTTGGAACAGATGCAGCTGTAACGTAGGGCCTGGCTGTATACAATGGGTTGTTTGGGATGTTTGGGATGGTAGCTAGAAGCATGTAGATATGTTTGTCGTCAGTTGGCTTACGGTATAAGGTGGTGTCTATATGCCCATTCTGTATTTTTATACCCTGTTTCCCCCCCAAAAAAAAGCCGTAGCAGGATTTCTAAGCATTTGCGCAATATAAGCCATACCCCGAAAAGAAGACATAGTGATCGGCGCAGTTCTGGAGGGCGCCAAGGAAGAGGCGAGGCTGGACGCGTAATAAAAAATAAGACATCCCCTGAATATAAGCCATAGTGTGTCTTCTTGAGGAAAAATAAATATAAGACAGTGTCTTATTTTCGGGAAAACATGGTAGTAGTGTCCAAAAAATGCATTTCTTGCATAGATTGATTCATTGTACCAAACAATCCATTGTATATAGCCAGGCCCTACGTTACAGCCGCATCTGTTCCAACTCTACAGACAGAGACTCTCACCTAAGAGATCTTCAGCAACCCTTTTTAGAACTAAAATATCCGCCTGATGAAGTTAAACAACAGATCAACAGAGCCAGACTGATACCCAGAGATAACTTGCTGCAAGACAGACCCCCCAAAAGAAAATAACAGACCACCACTAGTTATCACATACAGCTCCCAAGTTAAAACAGTACAGCGCATCATCAGAGATCTACAACCTCTCCTAGACAATGACAGTTCTCTTTCTCAAGCTCTGGGAGGAAGACTACCTACATTGCCTACAGACAGCCACCAAATCTTAAACAACTCCTCACCCACAATAATACCACCACCAGACTTAACATGGACACTGGTACCAGAGCCTGCAATAAACCCAGATGCCAACTTTGCTGCCACATACACCCGGACAACACCATTACTGGCCCCAACAACATCAAACATACCATCTCTGGACTATTTAATTGCTCATCTTCTAACGTTGTGTATGCGATCAAATGCCAACAGTGCCCTTCAGCTCTCTATATTGGACAAACAGGCCAAACCCTACGCCAAAGAATAAATGAACATAAATCTGATATCAGGAATCACAAGACAGAGAAACCAGTAGGAGAACACTTCAATCTCCCTGGACATTCTATACAAGATCTCAAAGTAGCTGTCTTATTACAAAAGAATTTTAGAAATAGACTGGAAAGAGAAGTTGCTGAATTGCAACTCATTACCATACTTAAAACCATGGAGAGACCTGGTCTGAATAGAGACATTGGACTATTATCTCATTATACACGATGAAGCTATTTTTAGCCATCTCACCCCTTGCTTTTCCTGTAAGACCAATTGCAGTCGTTAACAGTCGTCCACAGGTTTACCACACCTATCAGCCAATCACCCATTCCTACCACCCTTCTGAGTAATACCCCTCCCCACTCTCCCACTATATATAAGGATCTGGTGACTTCTGTTTCAGTGTATCTGAAGAAGTGTGCATGCACACGAAAGCTCATACCAATGACAAACTTAGTCTCTACTGGAAGGAATTTTTCTATTTTATTTTTATTTTGTTTTGACTGCAGAGCAAAACAGCTGTAACAGACCAACACCTGTAACTACTTCAGTACTCTCATTTTTTCCTATCTTAAATTCTGTCCTCCGTATTTCTGCACGCTCGCTTTCTTTTTGTAAAACTCCTGAAATTTCACCAACATTTCAGCGAAGATTTCTCCTACTAAACATATTTTTGTGTACAATTTTGACACATATACACAGTTTTGCCAGCAATTTCCCTCAATATAATGCATGCTATTTCCCCATGTTTTTATACACATGACTTGACTGGAGAGCTGCATTGCATTGCAGAATTCGGAGAAATGCGAATTTTGCACCGTTGCTGCATCTCAGTTTGCATATCGTTTCAGAAAATGTGGATTTGAATAGGTCCACCTTTAATTGCAAATGGAATCCAATTTCTCCCACATCCCTAGGAAAGCGTTATGTTCAGAAACTCCATTGCCAAACTTGCAAGCTATTCTAACTGGATTCATGGTACATTGCATATTTCCTGTTGCTGGCATTGCCAGAAAACTACTATGGTATAACTTTGCAGCTGCAGGTAGAATGGAGGGCCGACTCTATCGTCATCTTAATATGTCCATATTTTCTTTGGAGCAATAATTAAAATAACATATTCACCAGCTGGTTTTTTCCCCTAGATTTAATCTGCTCAGGCTCTGATTTGCATATTAAAAGCACTAATTAGCCCCTCAGAGTGTCTGAGCACGAATAGTGCAATAACTGGTCATGTAGTCGCTAGAGACCACCTTTTCTCCACCCCCCTCCCTGAAACTCCCCTCCTCCTTCTCCCTGTTCTTTTGGGACAAACTCATGTATACACAGCCTCGGTCTCTGGATGGTAGTAATGGCCGTGTGTAGGGGGTTGTCAGCTTTGTTTTCCAGCATTGAGGGAGTGTAATGCCGGATTGCTTCATTCTTGTCTTTCTTCTTCCCTTTGATGTGTCGTGTTTGATCTGTTGGCTTGTCTGTCAGTCCGACACATACACAAACATTCTGCATTGACTCAGACGCGTGAGAACTACAGAGCGAAGGAAACAGCCATTGGTCAATGGGAGCAGTTGAAACTCCCTCCCACCTGTCTAGTCCAATGCTCATTGGATATCCCTCTCCCAGTTTTGATACAGCATTCATTAGTGTGTGTGTGTGTGTGTGTGTGTGTGTGTGTGTGTGTGTGGCTATAGGGGGCAATAACTTCATCTTCTCAGCTATTCTTCTTGCTAAGGTTAAAAACAGGTAAAGGACCTCTGACAGTTAAGTCCAGTCGTAGACGACTCTGGGGCGCTCATCTCGCTTTACAGGCCGAGGGAGCCAGCGTTTGTCTGCAGACTGGTTTTTTTTGGGTCATGTGGCCAACACGACTAACCCGCTTCTGGCACAATGGAACACCGAAACCAGAGTAGCGAATGGAAACGCTGTTTACCTTCCCCCTGGAGTGGTACCTATTTATCTACTTGATGTGCTTTCAAACTGCTAGGTTGGCAGGAGCTGGGACCGAGCAATTGGAGCTCACCCCATTGCGGGGATTCGAACAGCCAACCTTCTGATTGGCGAGCCCAAGAGGCTCAGTGGTTTAGACCACAGCGCCACCTGTGTCCTTGCTAAGGTTATCCCTAGCTTATTTTAGGGATAGGTTAATTGTCTATGTACGTCAACTTGGAAACCACAACGCTTCTCCTAATCCCCAGTGGCCTCCTGGACCGTTGGAAAAATTGATGCAGTCAACACTGAAGTGAGATGCTAGTGACTTTTGCTTCCTTTCATTAGACAGCTCCCTGATACGACGTTTTGACTGCACTCCTGAAAACCATTCAGATGCTATTCTGGATCATGGATCCATGTTTTTTCTTTTTGGGAAGGTGTGAGATGTAACCTTAGAGCATCGTGTAAAATGTGAGCTGATCTTGGCGAAAGCAGTTTCTGCGATCTTTCTCAGAAGCGACATCTGGATGTTACTAGCGTTCATGCTAGATGGCTTTTGTGAATGCTAAGAAAAGGACAGTCTTTGAGCTGTAGAAACCTGCCAGACATATCCCCAGCCCTAAGTATTTGCTTGCCTGTAGATAGGAAGAAGGAACGGAAGCTGAGAGACTTCACACAACGTACCTTTTCACACAAGGCATAGTCAAAGTATGGAGCTTGCTCCCACAGCAGGCAGTGGTGGCTTCGGAGAGGATTTGACAAATTTGTGGAGGGGAAGGCTATCAATGGCTGCTAGCCACTATGGTTGTGCTCTGCCTCCACAGCTGGAAGCAGTGATGCTTCTAAATACAGTAAGTGTTTTGCTAAGAGGCTTTCGCCCCTCTTGGAACTGAGACCCTGACCACTGAGGGAACCCCTGGAGCACGACAAAATGAAAGCCATACATTGAACAGATATAAAGTCCTTATATGGTTCCCCGCAGTGTTTATTTCTAGACAAAGAGGGGTTGGAACTGACCCCTTCCCTTGTTCTCTTAGAATGGCAAGGGCGCCCACCTGAGAGGTGCCAGAACTAAGTTCCAGAGAGTTCCAGCTGGGGAAAAAAGCCCTGATTCCTAGTATCTCCAATTAAATCTCTCAGGTAACAGATCTGTGCAAAACTCCTGCTTGCAGAACTGATTCTGCAAGGGATCCACGGCCATTCTATTCCTCCTCCTGCTGCTGCTCATCCTCCTTGTTGTCACTGCCTGTTTACCTGCTCTCCCCAAGCACCCTAGCAATGACTAGTGTGATACATCTGAGCAGTGGGTGTCTAGCCCACATCCCGTTGGACAGTTATATGGATTGGGCCCAGAGGAAAAGGGAAAGCAAGTGGATAGTGGCGCCATCAAGAGAGGGAAGGCTCACTGAGTGCAACTTGTACACACACACACACACACACACACACCAAAAACCTTGGAGCTCTCTCTGCCTGCTTGTGACCCTAGATAGCCAACACTTACTAGCAATGGCTGAGTTAAATGGCACATCCGACTTCCTTGGAATTGTCAGATCCTTTGATCCTTCCACGGCAATCTCAAGAGCTGACCTCAAAAGTGTATGCAAAGGTTTCATTAAGTTGTCGTCCTGCACCTAGCTCGCTTTTACCTTCTGCAAGCTGCTGATTTCTTGGTGCAATTAAGATGTTGCTTGAAGGGGCCACAGCGCCTTGGGGAGGGAGGGGGTACGGTACCATAGAGGAAAATGCCAGATGGCAGCTATGGAGGCACTACTGGGGGTTGGCCAAAAGCTGGGAAGGGAATTGTCTTGGCTTCCACTCCATCTTTGCCAGCTCCTTTCTGACTCACACTCTCGTGTTGCTCTTTCCAAGAAGTCTTCCCTGGGGATTCCAGCACGTTACCTAGACGTCTGCAAAGATGCAGAGAAGGATCCAGGGGGAGACAATCTGCCCATAATGCTCCTAAAGGTGCTTCCGGGGAAAGTGTTTTGAGATCGGGCGGACATACTGCAGGGCACAGAGTCCTGCTGTTGTGATATTAGCACCGGGGGGGGGAGGCTTTCTGGCAAAAC
Source organism: Zootoca vivipara (assembly GCF_965207765.1). NCBI lineage: Eukaryota > Metazoa > Chordata > Lepidosauria > Squamata > Lacertidae > Zootoca > Zootoca vivipara. The sequence continues at coordinate 116,442,381 of NC_142582.1, read as the reverse complement.
GAAGGCCTCAGCTAAAACAAGTTCTTGAAAAAGTAAGGTGTTCCTCCGGAAACATGAGATTAGCAATCAAACTGAACCAGAAAGAGAAGCGTGCTTTGTAATAAATCAGCTGGTGGGCTGTCAGGTTTGAGAGATTTGGGAGGGATGGCGGTTTCTTATTCTTTCCTCATCCGCACACCTATCCAACACAGAGGCAAGGGCACCCGAGGGAGCAATATACCTTGTTCCACAGAACTCAATGGGGAGCCTTCAAGGACTGCAACATGAAATGTAAAAACCCATGCCCTGCCTCTCAGCCCAACTTGCAAAATATAACAAACTAATATTAATATATCAGTGGTGCCGCCACCTGGGAAACGATGCATAGGGCAAAAGTAGCAAGCAGTTGAAAAAGGAAGTATAGTTAAACTATGGCATGCTACTTGGAAGCCAGATCTACTGCCTCCTCTGCACACACACACACACATACACACACACGATGGGACCTCGACAGTAGACTCTGGCGAATAGGGGTGGCAGGTCTCCTCCTACCCCTAGGGAGGAAATAGCAGTGGCTGCCCTCTGGGGTCTCCAGTGGTCTGCAACTGCCCAGCATGATTTAGAGCAGGCATCCCCAAACTGCGGCCCTCCAGATGTTTTTGCCTACAACTCCCATGATCCCTAGCTTAGAGGACCAGTGGTCAGGGATGATGGGGATTGTAATCCAAAACATCTGGGGGGCCGAAGTTTGGGGATGCCTGATTTAGAGCAATCCCCTCCCCCCGGTCTTTCATTCCCACTTCAACCACTAGGTAAGGTTGATTTGATTCCCCTCCCTTTATCCCTGATGCAGATATTCACTGACCCCCTTATTCCTGACGTAGCTCTTCACTCATCTCTTCTTCCCTGGCCACAGGGGGTGGGGGTGGGGTGGAGAGTGGTGGAAGTGCAATTTTGTGGCTTGCCTCAGGTGCCAAAATGCCTTGGGTCAGCCCTGCAGTCCAAACCTCTCACCTTCCTGTGTCTGTTCCCCACCCCCTGCCCCCCAGAATTAAAGAAATCAAATCATACATCTCCAATAATTCATTTGCTCCTATGTGCTTGTTCCCAAATGTATGGTTCCTTATTCATGTCATGCGAATGAGTCGCAGGTGCTTTTTCCAATGCTCTCAGTTCACATATTCAGCTGCAAGAAACCAGCTACTCTTATCCACACAAGTTACTCCGCCAAATTATTCCACTTTTTTGTGTTCAAGCATTCCCTGAAACCCCACCGTCGTGTTTTGGCAGTATCTTACTCTGGGGCAACTGCATTGTACCTCGTAAGCTAGATTCTTCCTCTCAGATTTGTTGGCATAAATCTACTGTCATTCCATTAACTCCCAATGGAGTCACCCACACAGATGTAAGAACTGAAGAGAATATAGACTACGATGCATCATTACGCTGTAGTATTTTTCCGCTGCGGCTTTTAATCTTTGTAGAACTGACAGCTTCTCTTTCACTCTCATTCTCTGGAGTGGAAGCAACCAGTTGTGCTACATTGTGCGCTGGGCTTTAGAATTGCTGCAGCTGCTAAGTACAGGTTAAGAAGGTGTCTCGGAGAGTAATAGGCAGGGCATCTTTTATCTCTTGTGCATTGGGACCCTGGCTCAGCAGCTTACATTAGGAACCATGACAATTTTAGCAAGCTTTGAAAGCCATGCCATACTTTACCAAGCAGGCCCAAACTCAACTGCTCTGCATTTCAGTAGCGGGGAAAAGATGTTTGCTGAAAATAATTGGGCCTGGCAGCTTTGCGTTTGTTTCCAAAAATAAAACCAGTAGTTCCAAGACTCACTGAATATTTGGTTGCTCAATAAACCAGTCACATGCCTGGATCTTGTGCCCAGTAAATCTGGGATGAGATTTCTGTCTATGTAATAAAAAAAACTACTGCATCAAGGTGCATTATTATTATTATTATTATTATTATTATTATTATTATTATTATTAGGTATTTATTAATTAACACTGTTTGTTGCCTAGGCAAGCCCAATCTACGTTACCCTATGCATGCTGTCCTCCAGACTACAATCCCCATCTACCCCAAACAGTGTGTGCTAACTGGGGCTGGTAGGAGGTGTACTTCCAAACATCTGGAGGACATCAGGTTGGCAGAGACTGGCTTACACTACTCCTATGTGGATAATGTTATTATATTGTTTATGTTTAGCCATTAGGTGGCCCTGGACATAGTTGTATGTAGGCGGAGTCTGCTGGGTCTGGTCTTCTTGGAGAGAGGCATTAAAGTTCTTGTTTAGTTTCCTGACTGGTGTGTCCACTAAGCCAGGGCTAGGGAACCAGAGTTTTCCTTCTCCTAGATGGGCTACCTTCCCAGGTTGGTGAGCAGAGGCTTGGCAGGCTTGCGATATGCTGAGGCTGTGACAAACCTACTAAGGATTGTCTTCCTACTGTGGATTGAAAGCAAGTCTTACCATCTGCTCAATGCCTTCTAAAATATTGTCGGAGACGCCATACTAAAAAGCATAGATTTGCCAAGTAGGATAAAGAAAATGGTAAGTATACAATAAAATACGTCGGAGGCACACTATCGTACATCAATGCATCATAATTGCAATTTGAAACTCTAAATAGAATCAGACAATAAGATGTTATACCTGTGAGGCAAGAAATGTATATTTAAGAGATAATACATGCTGGAGGAAATAAGGTTTTGCTAAAACACTTCTTGAAAAAGCACTTTCCAGTGTTACTCTTTGTGTTTGTCCCAAAATTATGGTCATTGTAGTTGACTAGGCTGCCACAATAAGATTCTCATAATAACCTTCTCTAATATGCTTCTTGCTTCTGGACTTAATGTTTGAGAGACAGAACCATTCCCAATGTTACTTTCCTGAAATCATTCCTTTATAAAGAAGCCTGCTGGGAGGTAGGCAGAAAATGTCCAAAGTGGAAGGTTTTTCAGTAAGAGTTCTCAAATACACACAACTGGCAGACTAAATAGTTATGAGGAGTAGACCTTTCTGACCTTAAAAGGACTCATTTTTTTGTCCATTTTCTTTCCCAGTTCCCAGCACATGTTAATTTATGATATTTTGAGATCACCCACAAGGTTACTGGGTTGTTGTTGTTGTTTAGCACAACAGTAGTGTAGTGAATATTTCATTTTAATAAGACCTTATATGTTGAGGTCTTTTGTGATGTGATTACTACCTCGGGATAAATGTACCTAATTTCATCAGATGAAGTCACATTCAAATAAGATGCTAAACTTACCACACAGAGGCCTTAGCATATAAAAAAGGAACATGAAAATCAGACCTTGAAGATTCAAGTAGGGGAAAATATTGTTGAGGGGCATATCTTTATAAACCTGTTTAACCATTGTTCCCTCTCTTCAGGGATTCCGGATGCCGTAGTTTCTATTAGCTGGGTGAGAAGTTAATTTTGATTTAAACAAAAATAAAAAAAAATGTCATGCTACAATCCCCCAACATTCTTTGAGGGAAGCCATATCTGTTTAAAATATAAAACCATACCTGAGAAACACACTGGTAAGTGTAAATGATAAGTTTAAAGTTTACATAGTGGATTTTGGGAGAAATAAATGATATCACAAAGAGTTAATATCTTGTGCCTCAAGGGGAAATGGCAACTTTTTAAAGTGCAAAGTGCCTTCTCCTGCTAGTTAAATTTGTTTGAAAGAGAGGCCTGCATGGAAGCAATTGTCCAAGCGCAGACAGCCAAGTTTCATCTTTGGAACGGTACCACCCTCCTTTCGCGTGCCACATTTAAAAGCTTTCGCTAGGCCTAGTCTTCTTTCCAACTCCTTTTTTTCTCACTCCTCCACCCCACCCCACTTCCAAGAGAGACAAAATCTGGAGCGGTGGGTTTGCGTCTGTCTTTTGGCTCCAACCCCAGATAATGTGGAGCTCCTGCCGCAGACAGCATCGCTAGGTGTCATCTCCGTGTGGATTGAGACCAAACGGGAACTAAAAGGCACTTGGGCTTCTTCCTACGGTTTTTTTTTAGAGATCACACACGTCCCCCACCCCTTACTTTAAAAAAGAAAGAGAGAGAGAGAGAGAGGTGCATATGCGCTCATAGAACTATCTGCACAGGGCCTGTGCCGCTCCTCTTCACACAAACCCTTTGCCCTCTCCACGCCCCACTTTGCAACAACAACAGCAACAATCAACCCCCAAGGATAGCTCACATTTCTGACCAGATTGTGCGTAAAGGTTCCAACAGGCGCCTAGAAAGTCATTCCAGCAATTAAGTGTTGGTAGCGATTCCCCCCCCTTCTTCTCCCCCTTTATGAAGGATATGCCCCACTGTGCAGGGTATTGCAGCCACCCTCCCTGTCAGGCCGTTTCACAGTAGCATTGTGGCGCCCTGGAGAGGAGCTAATTGGATTTGTTGTCACCTCCCGAAGCTGCCAGGAGCTCACGTCTGCTCTGGTTACAGATGAAGACATCACGGTGACAGGCTTAGAGATGGCTCAGCTGGCATCCTACGGACACTAATAGAGCCATGTTGATTTAATGTCCGAGCGGAGAGGTGCGGACAAGCTGTTCAAGTTTTCCATTCCAAACAAAGCAAAGATCTGTTATATCAGTCATTTGAGGATCAGTAAATAAACTTCCATGCGTGCGCCTCTCAGTTCCCAGGCACCTAACAGCACTCCGCAGGATGACAAAGTATTTTAAACATTGAGACTGTACTTCCTTCCTCTTCTCCTTGTCCTCCCCCCACCGCCCAGCACTCAGTAACCAGAGTGCTGTCTCTATGGTTTATATTGCCCTGAGGGAAATCAGTTAATTCCTCCATACATAAATTTTACTTAACTATGTAATTATGGATGAATCCTATTAGTCTTTAAATTGCTCACTAGTTAAAAGGTGTGTGTTTCCCTCTCTCTCTCTCTCTCTCTCTCTCTCTCTGTGTGTGTGTGTGTGTGTGTGTGTGTGTGTGTGTGTTTTCTCATATGGAATTTACAGATCATCTTCACTTAAGAAAGAATTAAAAGCCAACTTGTGGTTTTATCATCCCCCCCCCCACAAGAAAACAGTACAGAAAAGAAAGCTGTCACCTGAACATTTTAATATATTCCACATGCACAAAGTCAGGAGGTTGGTGGTTCGAATCCCCACAACGGGGTGAGCTCCCGTTGCTCGGTCCCAGCTCCTGCCAACCTAACAGTTCGAAAGCACGTCAAAGTGCAAGTAGATAAATAGGTACCGCTACAGCGGGAAGGTAAACAGAGTTTCCGTGTGCTGCTCTGGTTCGCCAGAAGCGGCTTTGTCATGCTGGCCACATGACCTGGAAGCTGTACGCCGGCTCCTTCGGCCAATAACACGAGATGAGTGCCGCAAGCCCAGAGTCGGTCACGACTGGACCTAATGGTCAGGGGTCCCTTTACAAAACATCTCTGAAGTGGTGGGTTCCTCTTGTTCCCATTTTTATAGGCTGTGGTGTTATGAGTTCTGGACCAGGATTCAGAGCTGCCTGTGCATGGTCGTAATGTACTTCTATGTGCACACAGAGGTAAGAGTGGAGAGGAAAGGGGGCGATCTCCTTTTCCTTTCCAATGGCAGCCCCTTATGCAACATGTTTGAGAGCAGGAGTGCTAGCTTGGCCCCACGACTCTGGACGTCCAGGACAGTGGGTGTGTCAGGAGTATGGGCAGGAGTCAGGCTCTGGGGCTTGTAGTGCTTTGCAGGACTGGGGCCTGCCTCAGCTTGTGCTTGAGAAGCAAGGAGTGGTCACTCAGGTGAGGTCTCAGCTTGTGCTGGAGAGGCAAGGAGTGGTCACTCAGGTGAGGCCACTTGACACCTCACTGCACCTGGTGGCAGGAGCTGGGAGGGATAAAAGCTCTGCATTTCCCTTCAGCTCTTTGTCACAGCAACACTATCCCTGCCTGGTTGCCTCTGGCCTCTTGCTCCTTGGACCCTTGCCTTGCCGACGCCTTGCTCCTCGGCCCTTGGACCTTTGCCTTGCCGATGCCTTGCTCCTTGACTCCCAGGCCTTCGCCTCTGCCTTGCTCCTTGACCCTGCGACTGCCTGCTGCTGGACCCTCAGCCCTGCACCTGCTTCTACATGGTGATCTTGCCTCTGGTCCTGACGTCCCCAGTCAGGGCTTCAACCGCCCGCCGACCGAACCGTGACAGGGTGCCATGCAGCATACATGGCCCTGGCACCAAAAATTGTGGGTGCCCAGCCCCTTCACGGGGAATTTTGTGGATGCTTGGGCACCCAAGGCCCTGGGGAGTTGGCACCTATATTTGAGAGGATCACTTGATTTTGGGGACCACAGGTTGCTACCAGAAGGAGAAAGCTGAAAAGCCTTCATGTACATGTGAAACACTACTTGTGTAATGCAAAGGGAAGTAAATGGCTCAGGAGCACAATACCTCAAGGAGTACCTCTCTCCATATGAACCTACCTGGACCCTGAGATCATCCTCTGAGGCCCTCCTCCTCATGAGGGTGGCAACACAAGAACAGGCTTTCTCTGCAGTGGCTTCCCATTTGTGGAATGCTCTCCCCAAGGAGGTTCTTCTGGCACCTTTGTTATATATCTTTAGGTGCCAGGCAAAAACGTTCCTCTTCAACTGAGCCCTTAGCTGATTAATATTCTATGGCCTTTTAAATGTGTTGGGGGGTATTGGTTTGTTGTTTCTGTTTTAACTACAGTCATACCTCGGTTTACAACCACCTCGGTTTACAAACACTGCAGACCCATCTGGAACGGATTAATTCACTTTCCATTACTTTCAATGGGAAAGTTCGCTTCAGGTTAAGTTCACTTCAGTTTAAGTACAGACTTCCAGAACCAATTACACTCATACTTCAGGTTAAGTATGCTTCAGGTTGAGTACTCCACGGACCCGTCTGGAACGGATTAATCCACTTTCCATTACTTTCAATGGGAAAGTTCGCTTCAGGTTAAGTACGCTTCAGGTTAAGTACAGACTTCCGGAACCAATTGTGGTTGTAAACTGAGGTACCACTGTATTTATTTCTGCTCTTATCTCATGTTTTTATCCTGTGAACCACCCTGAGATCTTTTGACAAATGGTGGTATATAAATCTAATAAATAAATAAGTAAATGAGAAGGCATAATTTTCTGCCCTGCATTCATCACAGGCAGCACTGCTTTTGTTCCACTGCATTTCACCTATCACCAGAAATGACGTTATTTATTTCAATATCCACTGTGATGAAATTATGTATGTCATTAACTTCATAAAGTACAATTTCATTAAGTTATTCAACTCTATCCAAGTCAGTGCCAAGGAAATTCAATGCAAATGGAGGGGGTCGGAATGTAATCAATTACGTATCATCTGTGGAGGGAAAGCAACAACAGCAAATACTGAGCCTATTTGCCAGAATGAGTTCCAATCCAGACAAGGGACATATGCAACATTGGTTCTGAGTCACAGGGCCAGCCCAAGACATAGTACCTAAGGCTTGTCAAGTTATTTTGACAGCCGAAGCACAAAATCCCACAAGCACCTTTTTCTGGGAATTGAAATATAATAATAATATACTAGCAATTTGCTGCCCTTTCATGACACTAAAAATTTGCTGCCTGAGAACTCTGCTTCACTCTGCCTAATGATGGGGCTGGCCTTGCTAACACATGGTGTCAATACCAGTTCGGCCACTTATACAGGTTAATGATCAATAAAGGTCAGCTGGAAATGTAGGTAACACTAATTGAGACTAGTGTTCTACCTGGGAGGCAAAAAAGAGGGGGAAGGAGAAGCAGCTTGGGGCACAGAGGATGGGAAATATGTTGTAGTTCAGTAGCAATAAGTAGTCATGGCCGCTGCTGTTGTTTTAGGGAACCAGTGTATCACACGCTAACACCTTTTTCTCCGTCAAAGGTTGCCTTCAGATGTCAGTATTTTGAAGGAGAAATTCAAGCACATAACAGATATTTAAAGGTAAAGGTACCCCTGACTGTTAGGTCCAGTTGCGGATGACTCTGGGGTTGCAGCGCTCATCTCGCTTTACTGGCCGAGGGAGCCGGCATACAGCTTCCGGGTCATGTGGCCAGCATGACTAAGCCACTTCTGGTGAACCAGAGCAGCACACGGAAACACTTTGACAATGACACTCACACAACCTTGCAAGTGGCAAGGTTTTTAATCTCTGTTCTCTCCCAAATGCGACGAAATGGATTATTGCACGACTAGTGAAGGTTTATAATATTTTATTTTACTGTAAATTTATGTTTATTTTAAAACCATTTGCAATGACTGTGGTATGCAATATGATATTCTGTTGATGTATCTATTTTGTAAAAGTTGTCATTTATGTGTTTTATTTGTATGGGCCTATGGCCGTAAATAAATATCTGAATCTGAATCTTGCACTTTGACGTGCTTTCGAACTGCTAGGTTGGCAGGGACTGGGACCGAGCAACAGGAGCTCACCCCGTTGTGGGGATTTGAACTGCCGACCTTCTGATCGGCAAGCCCTAGGCTCAGTGGTTTAGACCACAGCGCCACCTGCACTTTAATTTACCTTTCTGCAATTAAAGTGGATTAAAGCACTCTGTTGCCCTACTGTAACAAATCCTCATATTTGCGACTGGGAGCGGCCGCCGAGACCACATAACACCGGTCTTGAAAGATCTACATTGGCACCCAGTATGTTTCCGAGCACAATTCAAAGTGTTGGTGCTGACCTTTAAAGCCCTAAACGGCCTCAGTCCAGTATACCTGAAGGAGCGTCTCCACCTCCATCATTCTGCCCAGACACTGAGGTCCAGCACTGAGGGCCTTCTGGCGGTTCCCTCGTTGCGAGAAGCCAAGTTGCAGGGAACTAGGCAGAGGGCCTTCTCGGTGGTGGCGCCTGCCCTGTGGAACGCCCTCCCAACAGATGTCAAAAAGGAAAACAACTACCAGACTTTTAGAAGACATCTGAAGGCAGCCCTGTTCAGGGAGGCTTTTAATGTTTAATCAATTATTGTATTTTATTTTTCTGTTGGAAGCCGCCCAGAGTGGCTGGGGAGACCCAGCCAGATGGGTGGGGTATAAATAATAAATTATTATTATTATTATTATTATTATTATTATTATTATTATTAATGTGTATGGTGTGGGTAGGTGGGGGCAGGTGTGAATGTGTGTAACTTTTTGTAGTTTGGAGTGACAGAGAAATGTACTGAAAAGTGTGGGGTGGCTGAATAATTACTGGGAAGGCCTATAACCAACATGCAAACAAATCTAGGTGAATGCTCATTTTCATTTAACTTCCTTGCAAACAGATCAAAATTAACACACAACAAAGACGTCACATAGTCTAACCTCCACATAAGCTTTGTGCAAGAAAATCAAGACAAATGCTCAATAAGCAAGTGATCTGGAAGAGACCAGTTGGGGAGGGAAGGAGAGAGGTAATCCTAAAGCCCCAAACCCTTGGAGAGGTTCAACCACATCAAATGCCTAGTGAAAGAAAGAAGGTTTTGTTTTTTTCATTCATCTTGAAACCACAAGCGAAGGGTCTGAACAAACCTTGCTAGGGAATAAATTCCACAGCATTTGCACCACAACCAAAAGGGCATCCCAGGCAGTCATAGGTCTGAAGATGGCAACACGAAGAGCATGACCTCAGATGATGAGTATAATGACAATTGCAAGTGCACCAACCAGAAGATTCAATTTAGACTTTGATTTGAATTTTGCAAAAAATAAAATAGTCCCCTTTGGTGCTTCAGAAGCTGTCTGGTTTGGCTTGGGGTCTGAGGTCAAGCCTACATTCCCTACCACAGTCACAAGTAGAAAATCTAAGAATGACTATGACTTGTTTTCTTTTTGACAGAAGCGGATGAACCTTTCAGACAAGATGAGCTATCTAGAGTGAATGAGTCAACAGTGTGATGCAGCAGCTAAAAAAGCCAATGCATTTCTGGGCTGCATCAATAGGAGTATAGCATCTAGATCAAGGGAAGTAATAGTAGCACTGTATTCCGCTCTGGTCAGACCTCACCTGGAGTACTGTGTCCAGTTGTGGGCACCACAGTTCAAGAAGGATACTGACAAGCTGGAACGTGTCCAGAAGAGGGCAACCAAAATGGTCAAAGGCCTGGAAACGATGCCTTATGAGGAATGGCTTAGGGAGCTGGGAATGTTTAGCTTGGAGAAGAGAAGGTTAAGGGGTGATATGATAGCCATGTTCAAATATATAAAAGGATGTCATATAGAGGAGGGAGAAAGGTTGTTTTCTGCTGCTCCAGAGAAGCGGACACGGAGCAATGGATTCAAACTACAAGAAAGAAGATTCCACCTAAACATTAGGAAGAACTTCCTGACAGTAAGAGCTGTTCGGCAGTGGAATTTGCTACCAAGGAGTGAGGTGGAGTCTCCTTCTTTGGAGGTCTTTAAGCAGAGGCTTGACAAGCATATGTCAAGAATGCTTTGATGGTGTTTCCTGCTTGGCAGGGGGTTGGACTGGATGGCCCTTGTGGTCTCTTCCAACTCTAGAATTCTATGATTCTATGAAATTACAGCCAAATAGTTCAATATATTTTCATGTAATTATAGTTGCAGTGATTTTTCTGCAAGGAAAGGGTGGGTAAAGAAGGAGTCACTTCATCTTACCCGGTGTTTTGTGGATGATTGGTCTGTAAAAAAAACAGGCATGAGAGAGGTGCTCCTTAGTGAGAAACAAGCAAAATTTCAGACAAATTGTTCTAGGGGCTTTTGGGCTAGGCACTTTTAAAGTAGGTTGGGAGCAAGAGAGAACTAAAAGGTGCTTGCTTTTCTGGATTGGAGAACCCAGGTTAAAAAAAATCCCCTCTGATTACAAGCTTTACCTGTCAGTTGTAATGGACCATACCCTCCTCCTGCTCCCCACTCTGGGATTCGTTCTACCTCACTGACACTATTGAGAACAGAAAATCAGATGACCACTGCACAGCTCTGGCAGATGACAACCAAACCATCTCTCATCAGCAACTGGCCAAATCTGTTTAGTGAATTTCCTCCTCTCAGAGGGATCTTTGACAGAACTATCATAACCCTATCATTAGGCACTGTGGGGCAACCAGCTCAAACAGGATATGCAGTGGGAACGCAGCAGCAGATCCTGTCAGTTGCTCCTGAGCGGCCAGCTAGACCTTTCTGTTGGATGGAAGAGCAGTGTGTGTCTTGTGGTCTGCTCTGCACCTAGGGTTTGATTCGGTTTGCATTTAAAGGCAAATCTACCATAGAAACACTTTCCAGAAGAATATGAGAACTGAAACACAACCACCTTTCAGAATTCCACTCACCCAATTTTTGCAATGCCGTTCTCCATTTATAAAAAGTGCATATATTAGGGGAAAGTGCGCACAAAAATGAACAGATTAGTGAAAATAACATGCAGAAATGTATTATTTTAGAAAAATCGCTTGCAAAAATGTGCAGTCAAAACCGCATGCAAATTGGGAGAAATCTGCACTAAAAAATAATAATCACAGATTGCTGCAGAAATGTCGAGAGCTGAATTTAAGGTTGGAAAAACAAGAAACTAAGAGAACAGAAATTGACAGATCCTTTCATCCCTTAGCCTACTGCACTCAGGCATGGCAGAGGACAAGCCCCTGTAAGAAAGAATATGAGCCAGCAAACAGGGAAATGATTTGCTTGCCAAGGCTGACTGCCTCTTGCTCTACCTTCCTACACTAGGGCAATGAGAAATTCAGAAAAAAGGAAAGGGGAAATATTAAACGCAGACAATATTTCTTGGCTGCCTAATTGAGAATCAACAAGTCAGCACCCAAAAGAGCTACCTGTGAAATCCTGTTGAAGGTATTTGCCAATTTGCAGTCAATCATTTGGCTATATATTTTGGTAAGTTGCTTGGGCACCTATGTGTTTGAACATCTTATATGATATTGCAACCAAATTCTGCATGGCACTCCTGATATCAAGGAGCACATTTTCCCCCCTATGTTTGGATAGAACCGGATGTCATTTTTAACCAAGTTGGCAGACTGAACCTTCCAAAACTGCACTGCTTAAAACCAGTCAGTTTTGAAAGGCTCAGTCTCCCATCTTGATTCAAAATCGCACCTAATTGCATCCAAAACCTGTTCCTTGATCTCAGGAACCATGACACCAAATTTGGTTATGATATCTTAAGAGGAGTCGAAATGCATAGTGAGCAGCTTTCCAAAATACTGTTACAAAAGTTGGATACCACCTACAGTTGCTTCCACGTTGTGGCAAGATTCCAGGAGGTTCCAGTCACACACCCAGGGTCTGTGTTCCTTTGGAATCAAGACATGCTGGAGACTATCGTACCTTTAAGAAACATTAATGATTCACATATTTACACCTTCAATCTGCACAGAGGCAGTCCAGATCTTACAACATGGTCATCTCAATCAGAGCTTGTTCCACACAGCAGTGCAGCACTGGAGTCCAAGGAATCTCTCCCAGCCAGCCTTCAGCCAGCCTGCCCAAGATGGATCTCAGTCTTTTCCCCCTCCCTTCTTCTCCCCAGCACACCTTGCTAAAGACATTCTTTTCCTGTCACCTCACACCCAATTACCCTGGCAACCTTCTGCCTGCCCAGGCCCAAGATTCCTCTTAAAGGGGCCATCAACACCTTTTGTCATGTTATCCCAGGTGAGGCCCTGGCTTGGAAAGAAAGCTTAGCTTGTATTTTTCTGCCGGCCTGCAATCTTCCCTCCAATACAAACAATCAAATTCCTACTATTTATTAATTTTTAGGGTTTAGGGGTCCTCCCCAGGCTATAACAATACATAGCAGACTTGTTCCATTGCCTTCAACAGGACTGAAGATAGCCAACTTTCTCTTGGTTGGGCTCATTTTCAGTCACCAGCCCAAGGTGGTAGAAGGAATCCCTTTTAAGATACATTCATCTTCTTTGAAACCATATGGCTGGCCTCCCCTCCATTGCACTCCACTGCAGAGTCGCTACAGAGACCCTTTTCCCCCACTCCAAGACATCACACAAGCCTTCTCAATTGTACAGAATTGAACACACAAGGAATAAGACTGCTAACCAGCCATGTATGCCTTTTGTTTCCTTTGCTTTCAGCAGTTCTGCAGAAACCAGCCAAAATCTTCCCTGGCCTTCTGTGTTGGCCTAGCGTCTGTAGCACCAGAGAGTTGGCAAGGCAGCCCTAGCAGTATGGCCTGTGTGCCCTCTCTGCAGAAGCAAGCGGTTTGAGTCCAGAACGAGACTGGCATGCCTCAAGCCTACACAGTTTGCTCCTGATGGGCAGGAATCGCTGAAGAATCGCTATTAGAATGGCTGCCTCAAGAATGAAAAGACACAAAGACAGTCCTTTTTCTCTCTTTTTGGTTGGGTGCGGGATAAAGTTGTCTTTTTGAACTCTTTTCTTTCACGGGGCCTCCTAAAAAGCACTGGAGGGTGCAACCTTCTCAGACTAGATTCTGAGCCTACATACAAGCCAATCTAATTGGCTTGTCAATAATTCCAGGTACAGTGGTACCTCGGTTTTCGAACATAATCCGTTCCAGAAGACCGTTCGAGTTCCGAAACATTTGAAAGCTGAAAACTCAATACGGAAGCCTCAATACGGAAAACTCAATACGGAAGCCACGTGGCATGTTTGACTTCCAAAAAGTGTTTGAAAACCGAAGCATTTACTTCCAGGTTTACAGCGTCCAAAAACCGAAACATTCTTCAATGGAGACGTTCAAAAACCAAGGTTCCACTGTATAAGTAGGCAACATTTTAGTCACAGTTCCTTAGTACGTTGGTTCTCAAACTTTTTTCCCAGGGACCACTTGAAAATTGTTGAGAGTCTTGGCAGACCCCCTTCATGATTTTTCAGCCTGCTGTAGCAACTGTAATGCACTTTGCTGGGTGCTGTACGATTTTTAATTATATTTTTATTGCCTCTTTTATTTCCTACATTGTATTTTATGGTATTACAATCTGCATGCTGTAGAATTCAAATCGTAATGCCATAAAATACAATGTAACAAATAATAGAATCGTAGAAACGCAGGATTGGTCATTTAGTCCAACAACCTGTAGTGCAGAATCACAGCTAAACCATCCCTGACAGATGGCTGTCCAGCCTCTGTTTAAAGAGAGTCTCGCACCTTCCAAAAACGCCCGTTCCACTGTCAAACAGCTCTTACTGTCTGAAAGTTCTTCCTAATTGGAACCTCCTTTCTTGTAACTTGAAGCTATTGGTTCGAGTCCTGCCCTGCCCTCGAGAGCTGCAGAAAATGAGCTTGCTCCTCCTTCCAAGTGACAGCCCTTGAGATATTTGAAGATGACTGTAAATAAAGGAAGAAATAAAATAAAGAAAAGAAGAACTAAGGATGCAATTGAAAATCAACAACAATATTTAACGTGGACATGCCACGCGCCACCAAAATGAATCTTGTGGACCACTGGTGTCGGCAGACAATAGTTTGGGAGCTCATGCTACAGTACAAACTGGTTGGTGTCATCTCAGATGTCTACAGTTTTCTCTATGCCAGGGTGGCCCTTAGCATATTTTTCTTGTTTGTGTGTGGCCTTCATCCTAACTTCAAAATCACTTTGCAAGTCAGTTTTCTGGTAAGAGGAACCTGCCCTTTCACTGGAAGGAATAGGAAGCAGGGAGAGGGGAACAGAGAGAGAAAAAATAGAGTGCCACCTACTTTTAACCCTCATCTTGCCTGCTGGTGGCTTTGGTCCTGCCCACATTCAGTATGTGGCCCCTAACAGATTATCCTGAGGAAATGTGGCCCTTAGCAGAAAAGGGGTTGCCCACACCCCTGCTCCAGGTGATACAGATTTGAAGGGGACCCCTCTAAACTCTAGAAATTGATAAATGGTAGGATTTTGATTAACTGGGATATGGAGGAAAGTACAGTGGTACCTTGGTTCTCAAACTTAATCCATTCCGGGAGTCTGTTTGACTCCTGAAACCTTTCGAAAACCAAGGCACAGCTTCCGATTGGCTGCAGGAGCTTCCTGCACTCAAGCGGAAGCCTCATTGGATGTTCGGCTTCCAAAAAATGTCCGCAAACTGGAACACTTACTTCCGGGTTTGCGGTGTTTGAGAGCCAATTTGTTTGGCAACTGAGCCATTTGAGAAACAGGGTACAACTGTACAAGCTGCAGAACTGTCCCAGACAAGGAATCCCTGGGCTGCCTTATGCAAACCAGTCTGGCTGGCCTAGCAAAGGGCAAATCTGTTGACAAGATAAAAAAAGGTTGATGGGTCATCTGAGAGGAATCCTTTAGCTTGGGGAGACAGATGTTGCCAAGGTGATGGGTGTGTGTGTTTGAAATGACGGGAAAAGAGAGTTTTTGAGCAAGGGTTGCTAGGAAGAAGGGAGAAGAAAGACTGGCATCCATCTTGGGCAGGTTGGCTGAAGGCTGGCTGGGAGAGTTACCTTGGACTCCATAGCTGCATTGCCATGGGGTACAAGCCCCTCTTGAAATTTCCATGCTGTAAGATCTGGACTCCCTCCACGCAGACGGAAGGTGTAAATAGGTGAATAAACCATATTTCTTAAAGCTATGACAGCCTCTGCCATGTCTCAGCTCTCCAAAGGAACACAGATCCTGGGTGAGTGCCTGTAACTTCCTAAAATCTTGCTACTGCTCGGCAGAGAGAGAGAGAGGGAGGCACCCAACTTTTGTGACAATATGTTCAGTCACTGGAGGTGCATTAATATGGAAATCTAACCTGTATGGCTGGTTCCTCCAAGAATGCAGAGCATCGTGGCAGCAATTTCATGGCAGCTGAAAAGGGAGCTACCATATTGAAGAAAATCCACTCCTATGAAGCTTGGTCTTTGTGGAGCACATTGTAGTGGCTTGAGTGGCCCATGTGGTTAGAGTATTGGGGTAGGACAACCCAGAGACACCCAGAATCAAATCCACACTCAGCTCTGAAGCTGACTGCTCCCTCGCTCCCTCCCCCTCTCTTCCTAATCCACCTCACAGGGTTGTTGTGAGAATAAAAAACAGGAGGAAAGAGAGCTGTATGTGCCCCTTGGAGGAACGGCACCTATTAGCTCCTTAAGTCATTTTGGCAAGCCACCACATCTGCAATATGGAGTGTACTGGCCTGCCTCAGAATCCCATTGTAAGGATTAATGATATAATGTATGTCAATAGTCTCCTAATCATCTATAGACGGGACAAGACACAGGCTACTTTCTCTTCTCCAATGCATCCTTGTGAACAGCTGGGATACGGTTAGCACAGAGTGAATCTTAAATGTGAAGCAGCCAGTGTCTCTTAAACAAGTGAGTCTGGAACGGGGAGGGAAGATTCTCCCAAGTTAAATTTACTAATGGACAACTAAAAACTATACAGTGGTACCTTGGGTTACAAATGCTTCAGGTTACAAACGCTTCAGGTTACAGACTCCGCTAACCCAGAAATAGTACCTTGGGTTAAGAACTTTGCTTCAGGGTGAGAACAGAAATCGTGCTCCGGCGGCGCGACTGCAGCAGGAGGCCCCATTAGCTGAAGTGGTACCTCAGGTTAAGAACGGTTTCAGGTTAAGAACGGACCTCCGGAACTAATTAAGTTCTTAACCAGAGGTACCACTGTACTGCTTATGAAATTTCAACGACAAACGATACCGTCAAAAACATGATAAGCTTCCAAATTGCAAAAGCTGTTCCATTCCTTTGATAAGATGTCTTATTTCACCTCATTATTTCATTACATTTTCTTTTTCTGTTGTTATGCAAGGGTCATCTTGCAGGGTGGAATGATGACTATTATTTTTCAAAAAAAAAAAAAGGAAAAAAGCACCAAACCTCAAATGTACATTAGGGCTGGCCTTTAATTGACAAGAAATTGTTGCCATTTAGTCCTAGAGGGGAGTTCCTAAACTGAGCAGTACAAAGACAACCTCAGCGACTTCTCCATAATTATAGACTCAGTTCCCCTTGTAGACTTGTTAATTAAATATCCACTCCTGATCATCAGAAGCACTCCATGTGCGTGACCTTCATAGGAGAGTTTGGGGAGTGCTGCTGAGTGGTATGTCCGTCACCTGTCTGAGCCAAACTTAGCCTTTGCCTCTGAGCTGCTCCAACACCCTCAGACATTCACCAGCGTTCTAACCGCTAAGAGGACAGAGGCAGTCAACCAATGTTAACAAACAGTACAACTGATAGTGAAAGGTGAGGTTGACAGGAATGGGGGCAGGGAAATGTGGCACTTGGGACTGGGTGGCCTCTGTGCACATGTAGTTTTGGACATGGGAGGGTAGCAGAGTCCATGACACAGGGGAGCTAAGGAGACAAGAGGGAAATAGAGAGGGCATCTAAAGAGGAAATGTTATATTGGTGCAAATGAAAACAAAGAGAGGAAGAGGAGCTCTGGTGACCTCTAGGTTGGATTCCTGCAGTGTGTTACACGTAGAGCTGGCTCTGAAGACTGTTTAGAAACATCAGCTGGGTGCAGAAGCCAGAAGTCAGGATGCTTCCTGGAGCAAGACGACGAAGGGCGGTAATAGTTTAAATAAATAAATGCATAAAACATTGCACAGGGTCAGGGAGCCAAAGAGGGGTTTTCAGCATTCTGCTTTCAGTAACAGTCCCCCACACCACCCAGAAAGTCTCTGTGGGGCCTGAGTTAAGCGACCTCAGTCAAACCAAGAGGAAGTTTTTGCCCATGTTTCTGTGCATGCTGTAACCTAGCATATGATTTTTGTACACAACTTGCCTGGAGAACTTGCGACGTCCTATGGAAAAGAGGGACATTCTGGGATCAAATCAGAAACTGGGATGGCGTCTGTAAATCTGGGACTGACCTGGAGAGAGAGAGAGAGAGAGAGAGAGAGAGAGAGAGAGAGAGAGAGAGAGAGAGAGAGTGTCTGGATAGAAACCAATGAAGTGTTAAACTGATCATGCCTATGAAAGTAAACTACAATAGGTGGCAAAAAACAACCCAACCCTCTCTTACTTTAACTTGTTTGTTCCTCTGTTGGTTTCTGTTGGCTTGAGTGGAGAGCATTTCTGCTTTCCGAAGTGCACAGGCGCTTGGCAAACCTCTGCTCTCTATGCTTTGCTGAACTCCTGAACACAGATGTCCCATTTGTGTTTCATTAGTGCATCAGTCTCTCGGAGGCTTCCGATCTCTGCACCAGGCGATAATTACCTGGCTCCAGCCCATAGCCTCACCAGCTGGCCGGGGAGCTGCTCTGCTCAGGCCAGGGCCCTCTCTGCTGTCAGCCCTTTCCAGTCAACTGGACAGCTCAATCAGCAGAAAAGATCAAATATGGCTCCCCCCCCCGCCCCACTTCAAGCTCAGCCAGCATCATTTTGGTCTGATCTGACAACGCATCTCTCAAAAGACACACACAATTCCTAAAGAGATATTGGGGATGCATTTATATGGATATGGCAACCTTATTATTATTATTATTATTATTATTATTATTATTATTATTATTTAAAAAACCTGTGTTGGAAGGAACTCCATTTATTACCCTTGAAGCATCTGACATGAGCAAAATGAATGGGAAAGGGCTATTCATTCGCACATCTCACAGCTAAACTATGGAACTCACTGCCACAGGATAGCCACCAACGTGGAGGGCTTTAAAAGAAGGCTGGACAAATTCGTGGAGGAAAAAGCTATCAATGGCTGCTGGCCATTGTAGTTGTGCTCTGTCTAACCACAGAGGCAGTAGTGCTTCTGAATACCAGTTGCTGGAAGCCATTGGGGATGGAGGGCTGCTCTCGTCCTTGGGTCCTGCTTGCCGGTTTCCCATGGAGGCATCTGGCTGGTCACTGTGCGAACAGGAAGCTGGACTGGAGGAGCCATTGGCCTGATCCAGCAAGCTCGTCTTATGTACATTTATTGACCTCACAGTTAATTAAAGTCTTCCGGGCTGCTCACACTGAGTTTGAATAATGTACAATGAATACATCAATATATTAAAATATTATTTTGAAACATTACCAGCCAGTCAGTTCCATTTATTGGCACCCACTGGAAATAATTTGCTATTTTCTAAGGCTTTGTTTGCACCAGAACCAGTCTGATTTGGCAGGGTGGGGTGGGCACGGGGACCAGAAAGGTCTGAGGTGGGGAGGGTGGGGTCTGGGCACCCCAATATTAATGGGGAGACATGCCAGTGTGAATCCACATTTTGCTCCATTGTGGACAAGCCTTAAGGCTAATTCTAAGGGTAATTTCTTTTAGGGTAGTGACTGGGAGGGAAGGGTTAAATACCCCCTGGTCATGCACTGTGATTGTTCTGTGCACTGCCCCACACACTATTTAAAATATATATTTAAAATCTCCGGCTGCAGTTGCTATTCCCATAATAGAAGCAAGATCTTCGCTTCTTTGCTACTAAACTTGAAAATTTCTTAGACATGTTCCCCAGTGGGAGCTACCATTTAAATTTCCCACAATGCCCTGGAGTTAGGAGCATCATAGGAAATGTAAACAGCAGCCCACTGCCCACTGAGTAAGCCCATCAGGGGCTGCATTGGCATAGGATAGAGACCACCAGGAAGCAGTTTGCTAACGGCTGACCTCTGGCTCCTTCCTACGCCTCCTTGCTGTGATGTGTCTTCCCGAAACACTCAAGACTATTGACCTTGGACCTCTGCTTGATCTTGGCTTGCTGAGACTACGCTGAACCTTGAACCCTGCTCTCTTGGGTAAGTGCTTTGCTAAAAGGCTTTAACATCTTGGGACTGAGAGCACAGGGACACCCTCTAGAGCAGACATCCCCAAACTGCGGCCCTCCAGATGTTTTGGCCTACAGCTCCCATGATCCCTAGCTAACAGGACCAGTGGTCAGGGAAGATGTCCAAAACATCTGGAGGGCCGAAGTTTGGGGATGCCTGCTCTAGAGCATGGCAAAATAGAACCCATACAATCCTGGAAATGGCCCTGACCATTGGCAGAGGTGGCTTTAGGAGGACACTGCAACAATGATGTAGAATGGAGCATGAGAGGCGGGGGGGGGACCAAATTTAGCATCTCATAGGATGCCACTGAAATTTGAGAGCCCCAAATCTGCCACTGCCACTGGCAACCAATTTCTTAGCTACGGTGGTACCTCGGTTTAAGAACAGCCCTGTTTACGAACTATTCGGTTTACGAACTCCACAAAACCGGAAGTAGCGTCCCGGTTTGCAAACTTTACCTCGGTCTAAGAATCGAAGCCGAAGGGTGGAAGGGCACCAGCGTCGGGAGACCTCATTAGGGAAAGCGCGCCTCCAATTAAGAACGGTTTCGGTTTAAGAACAGTAATGGATTAAGTTCGTAAACCGAAGTACCACTGTGTATGGTCCTTTGATCTGATCCAGCAGAGCATTTCTTGCATTCTTACGGCCTAATGGAATATATATATTTCCCCCTGCAAATGCATTCTGGCAAATATAAGTACAGTGGAACCTCGGTTTATGAACACCTTGGTTTATGAATTTTCGGTTTATGAACACCGTGGACCCATCTGGAACGGATTAATTCATTTTCCATTACTTTCAATGGGAAAGTTCGCTTCAGTTTATGAACGCTTCAGTTTATGAACAGACTTCCGGAACCAATTACACCCATGCTTCAGTTTATGAACGCTTCAGTTTAAGTACTCCGCGAACCCGTCTGGAACGGATTAATCCACTTTCCATTACTTTCAATGGGAAAGTTCGCTTCAGTTTATGAACGCTTCAGTTTAAGTACTCTGCGGACCGTCTGGAACAGATTAATCCACTTTCCATTACTTTCAATGGAAAAGTTTGCTTCAGATTATGAACGCTTCAGTTTATGAACAGACTTCTGGAACCAATTGTGTTCATAAACCAAGGTACCACTGTATATCCATTGCTGATATGTGCTGAAGACTTCAGACAGATCCATCTGACACCCTAAAATTCCCTAAAGGGAACATGCTTTGATGTCAACATATTTCAGTAATCTAGGGAAGCAATATGTGCAAGAACTAGACCAGAACTTAATTTGACACCAATGCTGTGGCAGTGTTGGCTGCTGAAGAGACAAGCCACTATTAATAATAATAATAATAATAATAATAATAATAATAATAATAATAAATTTATACCCCGCCCATCTGGCTGGGTTTCCCCAGCCACTCTGGGCGGCTTCCAACAGAAACATTAAAATACACTAATTTCTTAAACATTAAAAGCCTCCCTAAACAGGGCTGCCTTCAGATGTCTTCTAAAAATCTGGTAGCTGTTTTCCTTTTTGACATCTGATGGGAGGGTGTTCCACAGGGCAGGCGCCACCACCGAGAAGGCCCTCTGCCTGGTTCCCTGCAACTTGGCTTCTCGCAATGAGGGAACCGCAAGAAGGCCCTCGGAGCTGGACCTTAGTGTACGGGCAGAATGATGGGGATTATGTTTTTAAATTATGTTTTTTTTAAAAACAGCTTGTCTCTTCAGCATTAGGAACTGGGTTCTGTTAAAATTAAAGAAGCTTCAGGCAGCCAAGAGCACAAAACGGAGTGCAAATAGTAGGGGCCAGTGTTGTGCAATTCTATTGCTCCCTCTAATAGAGTCTTCATGCAAAACAGAAGTTTTAGCATGTTTTGATGAACTTCAATATTTGCAAACTTTTTTTTTTTAAAAAAAGGATGGTGGCCAAACCCAAGGCATGCCAGGGGCCTGCTTGTGAGCAAAGACAAATGTCTGCCACTCCTCTAAACGATAAACTTTGCATGAACTGGCCAGGCTGCCAAAGAAGCGGAGGTTAGGCAGGAAGCTATTTTTGTGCCTCGCGCCATAATTTATTTAGCGAGACAGGCTGCATTTCAGATCACATGAAAGCAGGTCTGCGTATCTATTCTGCATGAGAAACAGCAAATGAAGAATACAATAAAAAAATGGAATTCTGCTTTAGGATGTTCCAAATCCTGTGAATCACAGATTTGCCCGTTTGGCTCAAGGCCAAGGGGAATTCGCTGGGGGGGGGCTGTGTCCTAGTACAGCCCACAGTTGGATGCTGCCCTTGGCTCTCCACTGGGGGGCGGGGATTGGTCCAGCACCCTGAGTAGCTCCAGGTGGCTAGATTTAGGAAGGTTTTTAACTTCCCACGCTGCCCCTGACCTAGCAGGATTTTTAGGATGTGTCCCTATATTACACAGGATAGTCCTCTATTTCAGAGATAGGCAGGCTACTCTCAAGAACTGGAAGATCCACCATCCAGGACCTCATGCAAAAGACATGCGCCTATAATTAAAGACTTCTGAGCCCAGGGGTTTGTTCGGAGTATTAGGGTTGAACAGAATTCACAGTGCTTCTCCCCCCCTGCTCCCCATTATGATGAGATGCGCGGTAATCCTATTTACATTACAGTTATTATTTCTAAAATTGCATCTGTACATATAAATTAGCATGTGCAAATCTGTGTGTCCTTTTCCAAATGCGTTGCAGCTGCCCATCGTAATGGCTTGAGACCTTTGGCCGCATGCAAAGTAGGGCTCAAAATAATATTTCATTGACCCATGGATTTCTCCTTGCTGAATGGAAATGTTCTCTCCCTCTCCTCCATCCTGCACATTCCTTAAATCTGTTCTCGGTTTCCCCCCAACCCTCCAAGCAGATTTAGGAACATTGTGAGGGATGACCAGGGAGTGAACTGTGTTGCACTAGTGCTAATTCTTGCAGTGGTACAACAATTTAGGTGCCTACCAGCCTTCATCTGATACAGAACGCAGCCAGCAGGATGCTGGTGAGATCCAGGCATTCAGAGCATACTGTTATCGGCTGCATTGGTTGCACGTTCATTTCCATGCTCAATTGACAGTGTAGGTGCTAACCTTTAAAGCTCTAAATGGCTTGAGGGCAGCTTACCTGTCTGAAGGACAACCTGCACCCATACAAACCTGCCTGGGCCTTGAGATCAGCATCAGAGAACCTGGAGAGCAGACCCACACCAATGGCTTCAAGTTACAAGAAAGGAGATTCTAACTAAACATCAGGAAGAACTTTCTGACAGCAAGAGCTGTTCGACAATGGGATGGCCTCACATGGGAGGTTGTGGACTCTCCTTCTCTGGAGGTTTTCAAGCAGATGTTGGTTGGCCATCTGTCATGGATGCTTTAGCTGAGATTCCTGCATTGCAGAGAATTGGGCTAGATGACCCTTGGGGTCCCTTCCAACTCTATAATTCTATGATTCTAAGATCTGTCAGACTGGCTGGCAATAGTTGTTGTTTAGTTGTTTAGTCGTGTCCGACTCTTCGTGACCCCATGGACCATAGCACGCCAGGCACTCCTGTCTTGCACTGCCTCCCGCAGTTTGGTCAAACTCATGTTCGCAGCTTCGAGAACACTGTCCAACCATCTCGTCCTCTGTCGTCCCCTTCTCCTAGTGCCCTCAATCTTTCCCAACATCAGGGTCTTTTCCAAGGATTCTTCTCTTCTCATGAGGTGGCCAAAGTATTGGAGCCTCAGCTTCACGATCTGTCCTTCCAGTGAGCACTCAGGGCTGATTTCCTTAAGAATGGATAGGTTTGATCTTCTTGCAGTCCATGGGACTCTCAAGAGTCTCCTCCAGCACCATAATTCAAAAGCATCAATTCTTCGGCGATCAGCCTTCTTTATGGTCCAGCTCTCACTTCCATACATCACTACTGGGAAAACCATAGCTTTAACTATACGGACCTTTGTAGGCAAGGTGATGTCTCTGATTTTTAAGATGCTGTCTAGGTTTGTCATTGCTTTTCTCCCAAGAAGCAGGCGTCTTTTAATTTCGTGACTGCTGTCACCATCTCCAGTGATCAAGGAGCCCAAGAAAGTAAAATCTCTCACTGCCTCCATTTCTTCCCCTTCTATTTGCCAGGAGGTGATGGGACCAGTGGCCATGATCTTGGTTTTTTTGATGTTGAGCTTCAGACCATATTTTGCGCTCTCCTCTTTCACCCTCATTAAAAGGTTCTTTAATTCCTCCTCACTTTCTGCCATCAAGGTTGTGTCAATAGAGAAAGCGCCTTTTTCAATAGTGGCCCCATTTCTTTGGAACTCTCCCCAAGAAGAAGTGTACACCTTTGTTCATTAGCAATGAATTTGCTTCAAACTGTGTTCTATTAAAAGTGATGTAACTTGTGTTTTTAAGCTACTTTAAATTGCTGCCGTTTTTGCTTTTGTGATTGGCTGTTGTTGTTGTTGTTGTTTTACTGTCTTTCAAAAAAGAAAAAAAATATTGCTTTACGGTTTCTTTCGTAACCCACCTTTGGAAGATTTTGCCCAGAAAGGTGATGTATGAGTGATTTAAACGCACAAATAAATAAATACATTTCCTCTTGCTGTCCTGCTCCATCCCTCAAACTGCCAAGAGGTGCTGTTGCCAAGGCACCTTTAGAACTTAGAGAATCTCACCAGATATTGTAGACTCACCTTCAAACCTGTCACTGCAGCCACATAGGTTTTTAAGAGAGAGAGAGAGAGAGAGAGAGAGAGAGAGAGAGAGAGAGAGAGAGAGAGAGAGAGAGAGAGAGAGAGAGAGGAGCAATGTTGAGATATTCATTGATCATTTCAGATTTCAAGTACTGAATTACCAAGGCAAGGAAAAGATGGTTGTAGCTGTGTGGCTGGGTTATTTTAGGGAGGTTCTGTCATTGGTGTAAGTTGCTTCGAGTTTCTATTTTGGAAAAATAATTGTGAGGATGATGATGGTGATGGTGATATATGGCTCAAGGAGGTGGAGGGGGACCAAGGAGCAGAATACAACCTTTTCCTCATGCTCATTAATCGAGATCTGTGTCCGAGCAGCGTGCTGACATGTAGTCAAGAGAGAAAGGAATGCATAATTTCTTTCTTGCCGAAAAAAACGCATTGAGGAACCTTGTGAAGGTTGATCTGAATAATCTCGCTCAAAGACAAAATAGAGAATCGGTACTATGGGAGCGTAAGCTCTTGTGCTATTCAAAAGCTCGGAGAGAAAAAGAAGGGCGAGGGTGAAGTTCAAGGCAAGAACGGAGTAGAGTCATTTCTCCCTGCACAATCGCAAATAAAATGAGTCTCGACTTGGCAGGATTAAATTAAAGATGGATCTTGTGCTTGATGATAGTTTGATAGAACCAGGGTTTGTAGTGCTTGTATCATGAACAGAAGTGGGTCTCTCTAGTGGCCAGCTAGTATTTTCTTTATACTCAAGCGTTTACTACGGCACACAAATGTTAACTGGTTTTTTATCACATGTTCATTACCATATCTTCCTCTGTTACTTTTTAAATGCTATTCAGGTAAGCCTTGCCAGAAGAGGGTAATTCAAGCGTCACCTAACGACTGCGCGTTGCCTTCAAAGGGGATGGCGTTTCCTGAAAGCGCCTGTTCAACTTTTGATAATGCATTCTATAGAATATCGAGATGCTTTAAAAAAAGAAATAAACATTTTTTTAAAAGAAAAAAAGAAGGATTTGATATCTCTTTTTAAACAGCACGGCAGATTGGAATGTAATGCCAGGGGCACAAGTGAAAGTTTAGAAAGGCAATTGAAACTACCTGCCACATAATGCAAGCTAAAGAAAAGCTTTTTAAAAATGTGTCCTCTTTACTAGTGCTGTTGACACCATATCCTTTGCTATAAATAAAGGGTTGTCCCCGTCCCCCGTCCCCCCCCCCCCCGGCACCATGAAGCAAGTTAAGGATTCTTGAACATGGAGATTTTGTACAAACACAAATAAATATGTTTTAACCTTTAGGGCCACCTCTCTATTCATTTAATGATTTGAAGAGAAAACTAAATTTTGATTTATTTATTTTTTTGCCAATTAAGAAGGGACTTCAAGAGCCAAACGTTTTAGTAAATAACACCAAGTTTGCAATGCTATATTCATTCACCTGAGTGACGATTCCCGCTGAAAAACAATGGGGTTTACTTCTGAGTAGGTTGCGCTGTGGGGGATTTTGGCATTTGGGAGGTTAATTTTTCATATTTAAAGTGTACAAAAATCCTAAGTCTGCATAGAAGCAATTTGGAGAGGGGGGGGGAATCAGCAATTGGGGAGGGGGTGGTATTGGTTATGCTGCACTAGACATTCCGTACTCAGGGGATCAATTATAAAAACACTCGTTCAGCTATTTCTATTCAAATGAACACCTGAAGAGAAGGTCTCAAATGGTTTTAAAAGTGTGTGGATATTACTGGATAAATGTTAGCCCAATAAAAGAGATCATCATCTGCTATTTGTGTGCATTTAAGTTGACACTAAAAAGATCTTTGTGGAAGAGTACAGTTTCTCTCTCTCTCTCTCTCTCTCTTTTTGTGAGCGTGCATCTTTTATCTTCTATTCCCTTAACAATTTGGGAATTGAAGAAAACGTAGCAGATGAGCCGTTCTTTAAGATTAAAGGGGCAGCGTTTAGCTGAACACACCTGAACGAGGAAGGAGTCGATTTCCTTCGACACTTATAAATATGGAATGATGCGCTAGGAGGCAAAGTCACGAACCCCTAATAAGAATTCACAAGCCTGTGTTTTGAAAACAGAGATTTGCATTTACCCTGAGGTCACAGAACACAGGCCATTCAGAGTCAAAAAATTTTACAGGCCTGCTCTTCCCATCCCCATTGGCCCTCTCCAACCCGCTTCGAAATATTTTCTTGCTTTGTGGGTAAAATATCCAAAACAAAAAACAAACCCAGAACAAAACAGGAGGAGGAGGAGGACAGTCCTACAGTACCTTCTGCCTTCAGTTAGGAACAATTATGGGATGTAACATACCAGCGTAATGTATGTTGCATTGTTCGCTCGAAATGAGAAAGTCGCGGTGTGTCAAATGAATATACCACTAAGATCCTGGAACGCAGGCGTGAAAGTGGGCCACAATGTAAAAATAAACAATTATTTGGCACTCGGGAGGAACTAATAGAAATCAATTGAAAAGACGTCATTTAAAAAACAACAACACACCAGTAAGTATGTTGGGAGCAGTGCTACAAACTGGGAAGGCAGGGGAATAAACGCACCAACTACAGTCTCGAAAACATTAAGGCCGAATACTGATCCGTCATATAATCGTCACAGGATAACTGGAAGAGTTATGCAGGTTTGCATGCTCAGAGACAGCGGAGAAAGGGGGATACACAGGCTCCACCCAGTATTATTAACAAAAAAATAATCTAGCATTTAAGCCTTTGCTTCATCGTGTGAAAGTATGCCCATTAAAATTGTTAGGCTGCAGTCCACTGTGCCAACATTACTGGGTGTTTCATTCCAAGAAGACATGTACAGGATTGCACCGTACAACTGCTTGCTACATCACAGCCACACTACCAGAAAATAAGCCAGCATTGTGGATTCGAGACTTTATGTAAAGAATCAGAAGATTTATTTACAGGTTTTCCTGGAGAACGGCATACCTTTTCAACTCACACCTGGAGAAAATAAAGTAAAATATTCCCATCCCAACCCTCTCTTTTTAAATCTCAGATCTCTCCACACTGGCTTAGCCCCACACAAGAAAAGCCAGCCCAAGCTGAGCAAGCCTTCTAGTGATTTCACTCCCTGCTTGTCTATTCGATCTATTTCTTACACAGGTGTCTTTTGGGTGCATAGCTGCCAAGTTTTCCCTTTTCTCGCGAGGAAGCCTATTCAGCATAAGGGAAAATCCCTTAAAATAAGGGATAACTTGGCAGCTATGTTTGGGTGTATGCTATAAAAAAAGAAGAGGAGGAGAGAGGAGACTTCAGTACAGAATAAAAATGGATTTGTACATACTGTGTCTGCAAATTCTGGGTTTCTTAAAAGACCAGAAAGCCCCCCCCCCCGGTGCTACAGCATCAAAGATGCATTTTTAAAAATTGCTTTTTCTTAATCCCACAATATCATCACTTTACAAACTGGGGTTTTGGGGGGTGGGTGGGGTGGGGTGGAGATCAGGTGTTGTTGTTGTGGTTGTTTAGTTGTTTAGTCGTGTCCGACTCTTCGTGACCCCATGGACCATTCCTTAAATAGTACCACTCCTTAAATAGTATTTTGAAATAATAATTAAAAAAAACACCCTAAAAGCAATCAGCAATCTTCGTTTCCCCCCACTCTGGTATAGAAATTGTGAATGTAAAAGCACTGACGTAGTGACCAAGATGTTTTTATGTATGTATATCATGCATACGCAGACCTATACAGGGAGAGGAGGACACACACACACACACAAATACACTGCCCCTTCCTTCACCCCCCCCTTTTTCCATTGCTTTCACAGTTGTGATGTGAGGAAGGGAACAAAAAAATTACTCCAAATGATAGCAGCCGTCAAAGAGCAAGCTCTGATTTCAGATGTAACAGTGACACCTGCAGTCGAATCATATTCATTGATGCTCAGATATTGATGCTGAAGCCCGTGCCATTGCATTCAGCAGGGCACTGCTGCAGAGAGGATTGTGCTGAAACATCGAGGTTCCTAAACTCTGCTGAAGAGGTGGGCAAGGTGTGAGCATACTCCCTGCATCAATGCCTCAGCTTGATCTACTCGCTGCCCCCAACTTTCTCAAGTTGTTTCTAGAAAGGCACAGGCTGTAGGTTGGTTCTCTTAAAACATAAAACTAGTGGTATCAGAAAACGAGAGGGTCACCACCTATGGTGGAAGAACAGCAGCCTCTTCTTACAAAATACATTTTACCTACACTACCCAACCACAATGCTCCATAGATCAGGACCAGTCTGGACAATTGGCAATTCTGTAAATGTGTGTGTATGTGTTTAAAGTAAACTGCATTTGCAGGAGTTGCTTCAGCTCAGGACCCTGGCATGGTAGGGACCTTTAAAGCCCTAAACGGCCTCGGTCCAGTATACCTGAAGGAGTGTTTCCACCCCCATCGTTCTGCCCGGACACTGAGGTCCAGTGCCGAGGGCCTTCTGGCAGTTCCCTCGCTGCGAGAAGGCAAGTTACAGGGAACCAGGCAGAGGGCCTTCTCAGTAGTGGCACCCGCCCTGTGGAACGCCCTCCCACCAGATGTCAAAGAGAAAAACAACTACCAGACTTTTAGAAGACATCTGAAGGCAGCCCTGTTTAGGGAAGCTTTTAATGTTTAATAGATTATTGTATTTTAATATTCTGCTGGAAGCCGCCCAGAGTGGCTGGGGGAACCCAGCCAGATGGGCGGGGTATAAATAATAAATTATTATTATTATTATTAGGAGTATTTCGGGGGAGGCCCTAGAGGGACTTGATCCCTTTGCTGCCTACTGTGGTCCCAGTGTTGACCAGGGCTGGATCTACACAGAGAAGAGAAAAAAACCACCCTATAAATAAGTCAGAAATTTGATCGTTATAGCAGCAACAAAAACACCTATGGAAAAACGCATATAAAAATTTCCTGCTCTCTATCGCCATCTGGCGTCGCATGTTTATAATGCATTCAAATCATTGTTTCTTTATTTCTGCATTGTTTCTGCAGATTACTTGTAAAAAGCAATTGACAAAATTGGCATCGCATCTAGTTTTGGCCCACAGAGGCAGGACACAGGATTTGCACTCAGAAGGGCTCGGGTTCCAGTTCCTCGGTCCTCCAGCTCAAAGGATCTCAGACAGCAAGGCTGGACACGACCTAAGAACTTGGTGATTTTCTACCAAGCCGAGTTTTAAAAAAAAGGACTGGTGTAGATGGCACGACTCAGCAGAGCAGAGCATTGGTGGGGATCCTGCAGGCAGCAGGCCTAATCCAGCCCGTTGCATCCCTCAAATGACTCACCGGGCCTGTCTCGGTGAGCCCCACCTGCTTGCCAGTCATTCTACATCCTCTTTATGAAGACTGGGGATAAGACCTTGAAGAGCAGGTGGAGGGGGTCTCTTTATCTCAGGTCTTAGCTCTAAGCACGGCATTACTAAGATGGGAGATAAGAGCAAAAGGCAGCACCTCCACCTTCCCCAGTGCTGGAGTGGGGATAGGGAAAAATGCAGCCTTTAACTCTTACCTCCAATCTTAGCGCTGTAGGGCTTTGCGCTAAGATCTGGAGATTAAACCCCTCCTAAAGAGCAGGCAGAGCCATCTTTCCAGTCACACCTGCCACAGTGCTGGAGGGGAGAGGGCTGGAAATGCGGTGTTGCTTTTTGTTTTATTTTATTCCGCCTTGCCCCACCCCACCGCATTGGAATGTGACCCCCATCCAGTAGACCCATCACGTTCAAATCCTGAAGTAGCCCCCCCCCCCACCTGAGCTAAATGCAGTGGTACCTCGGTTTGCAAACGCAATCCGTTCCGCGGAGGCGTTCGCTGGCCGTGGTATTCGCTCGACGAAGGCACGCTTCTGTGCGTGCGCAAAGCGCCGATAGAGCACTTCTGCGCACGTGCTGCGCAGATCGCGTCTGCGCATCCAACGCCGCAGAATCCAGATGTAAACACTTCTGGGTCCGCGGCATTTGTAAACGGAGGTTTTCGTAAACGGAGGTAGTCGTAAACCGAGGTTCCACTGTATTAGGACAGCGATGAAGACATAGGGTTGAGCTGCATAGTTCTTGTTTTTGCATTTTGGGTAATGTGTGTTTCTTGGTGTTATCGTGGCAAGTATGTAACTCTTTAATTCGCTGCAATTGATGGGGCGGGAAGGATTTTGTTTTTAATTGTTTGCGTATATTTTGCTGATATGATCTCATGGTGTTCTACCTGAAATGGATTCAGTTTGTGGAGGCAATTCCTTAAAACTACAGGAGGGGTAAGAGCTGCTACTCTCGGGTCCTTTTTGTGGGCTTCCCACAGGAATCTGGTTGACCACAATAAGAACAGGATGCTGGACTAGATGAGTTTTAGTGGCTATTTGTTTCTAGTCTGTTGTGATAAAGAACTGAACAACAACAAAAAATCAAGTACTGGAGATTGCCTTTGCTTCTAATAAGGACTTTTGTCAAATAAATTTTCAGTCATCAGAAACTCCCTCTAGGATATCAGAAATGCACCTATGAAGTTTTTGCAACTTTCTAAATTCATTTAAATTTAATTGGTTGATTAAGGAACAGATGATTCACCAAATGAAAGCCCATTAACTGGTTGCCAAACTCACTCTCTCTCTCTCTCTCTCTCTCTCTCTCTCTCTCTCTCTCTCTCTGTGTGTGTGTGTGTGTGTGTGTGTGTGTGTGTGTGTGTGAATGGCAGCTTTCCCCTTCAAAATGCACACAGGGTGAACGGCTGGAAAACGTTCCGCATTTTCAAATGGGAAAGCCATGGCTTATATACCAATGCCCCCTTTTGCTACCAGATCTGCCAACTTTTGGACTGCGCCATTCTCAGCTGCTCCCTCTACAACCGTTTGTGGGTGATAATGTTCATCTGCAGGCTGCGTGCAGCATTTCGGCAAAAGAGCGTGTCCCACAACAGCGGGCAGTTAACAGCGCAAGAGAAAGCCAGGCCAGTTGTTCTTCTTGTTGTTGTTGTTTTCCTGGTCAGCTGGTGGTTGTATTCATGAAAGATGCTATGCCTGGATTTTGTACTCAGGTATTGGAACACCTAGTACAAAATGGCTTGTACAAAGTGGCTCTCAGGAGAGTCCAGGACCAAAGGGTTTATTGTAGTTCTTTCCCTTTCTGCATTACTATAAAGGCCATTGCTAGGGGTCCTCTGCATCATCTGAATACGAACTAACCAGGGAAGAGAGGGGCGGGGGGAACCCTTGATCTATTATTTGTCTTCCCCTTCCCCTATTACTATTCTGCTTCATCACACAGCCTGCAAAACAGAATAAGCCGCCTGCCATGGTATTACAAAGGAAACCCTAGATCGCCGCCCCCCTCCAAGAAATATGCATATTATTGCGTTGCTGCTGCTGCTGTTGTTGTTGTTGCCATCCATCTTACTGACCCACTTTCCTGAAAAGAAAGTTCAAATATAATCTCTCTCTCCCCTCCTCCTGCCACAACCTGCCCCCCCCCCCCGGCGCTTCTCCTCCTGAAAACTTTATGAATTTGGTGCTCTCCTTGTGGATTTGAGCTGCAGTGCTCTGATCTGATTCCTCCTGTATGCAAATGTCCCCCGCTCCGTGTGTGTGTGTGTGTGAGAGAGAGAGAGAGAGAGAGAGAATGTACAAAAAGATTTCTTTATAACTTTTCTCAATATTCTGCTGATTGCCAGCTCAGTAGCAGATGTGCTGTGCTTAATGGTGCATAGACAAGAAGCATTCCCTAATCCCTAAATGAACTTCTTATCTCTAAATATATACAAGATAAGCTATATAAACTCCATTTAGCTACTATGCTATTAAATCTACCAGAACTGAAAAGAGAACGAATATTGTTAAACCAAGCACCTGTTAGCAGAAAGGCATTAAAACAAAAATCCTCCAAATACAAAAACAAAAAACCCAACCGAATAACAATGCCAACAAATCGAAATTATTTAAAAGAAGTCAATGCAGATAGGATTGTTGATGCTCTGTGGGCATGTTTTGCACTTCAGCTAATGGAGAGAGTGAACACAGGCTTGTCTTTCCAAGCACAGGAATGAGGCTCATTGGCCCATTGTGAGATCCTAGAACAGTTCTAGAACAGTTTGTTTGCAGCCCAGAACAGTGGATGGAACCAATGCACTCAGGATAAAAGCAAAGCTGTGTTCCTATTCCCTTAACAAATCTTGAGAAAGTATCACCCATGATGGGTACTTGCCCAGTCGTCAATGGGTATTATTTATTTCCTTACACCCACAATTCCGCTTTCCTTTCATAATGGAACCCAGGCTGCATTCATAAGGCAGCCTCTTCCATTTCGTCGGCGTTTCCCTGACGCTTTGTTTCTGCATCGTATTTGAGCTTCCACATGGCAATAAAACAAACCTTTGGAATGCTAATTTCGCTGTGGTTCCTGCATTGCAAGGGGTTGGACTAAATGATCCATCCGATTCTACAATTCTATGATTAGGAAATACAGCACTCATTTTCACCTTATTTGATGCCCTGGAAAATCATGGGAGTACAGTGACAAAATTTGGGTATGAAGTTCTTTCCAAAAGAACTGAACTAAAGCACCAATCCCCATGTCTGAATGCAAGTCCAGTTTGACATGCATGTAGCTCTCCAGGCACTGATGAAACTCAAACCAGCTGAGGTTCAGCAAAGTGGTAGCTTCACACATCTTCAGAAATTCCCCTGCGTATCTCACTGTAACACTCCAGGATACCGGCCAACCAGTGGTTGGAGGTGCATGTTCCAGAAAAGGTGGGGCAGCCAAGAGACAGAGGAAGCTAGTTGCCTGATACTGATAGAAGGCCATTGATCCATAGAGTATTGTCTAGATCAGGAATGGGGAACTTGTGGTTCTGCAGATGCTATTGGACTCCCATCTCCCACCTCATCTCTATCCATTGGCTATGCCGACTGGGCCTGGTGGAAGCTGGAGCTCCACAAGATCTGAAGAGCCAGTTTCCACATCCCTGATCTACTCACCATTTCAGACAGGAAATGTCAAGGGTTGAACCTGGGAGCTTCTGTTTGGAAGCCGTGTGCTTTTACTGCTGAGCGATGGTCTGTAAAATGCTGAGATGTCTTTATGACCTGAAAACAGGGACGATGCATGTACAGGACTTTTGTAACCCAAGAATTTTTTTTAAAAAAACACATTTTTTAAAAATGCTGAGATGTGACAGAGAATGGCCAGTTCCAAGTATAAACACATGAATATTTTTTTAATTAAAAGAGAGAGAGTTGATAGCTCAGACTCCAGCACTCTGGTCTTATACTCTTTCATTTCTTATTAGGAATACTCTTACTACTGCTATTTCCGCTATGTACTGTACTTAGAAACCCAGTTCAAATTACCACAGTTATCCTTAGGAAGGAGCTATGTGTCCTCAGTTTTAAGCTCCCCCAGAGCACATGCACACAAATCTCTCTCCCTCTCCACTTCCCTCTGGAGCCATCTCGAGCAAGAATGCAGCCCTAAACATTGTTATTAAAATCACTTTCATTATTAATTGCTATAATTTATATTCCACTTTTCTTTCAGAGATATTAAAGATTATGAACAACAAAAAGCTTATTTTAATATTATTATTATTATTATTATTAATTATTATTATTTGTTAGAATCCATGGACAAGATGAATCTGAGAACAAGAATTAACCTACTCAAGAAAGAAGAGGAAAAGGAAAAGCTGCAGAAACACCAGCTGTCAACTAGTAGGAGGCAAAGTCTTATTTATTATAGCAAAATAATAATAAATAAATAAAAAGAAAAATGTGCACCCCACCCTCCAAGGCGAGTCCACTGTAACTTTCCAACCTCCCAAAATTTCAGCCTCTCTTGTGATGGTTTGACCCCTTTCCTTTTTAACAGTACAATTTCTACAAATACCTTCCATATATCCTCAAAATCATTTCTCCTGCATATTCCCCATCTTACCTTAATAACACATGTTAATTTATCATTAATAACTATATCCCAGGAAAATCTTATTTATTTTGTGTGTGCGTGCGTGTTTTTTTTTAAAGTGTGGATCACACACACACACACACACACACACACACCATATCTTGAAATCGTTCTTACGCTACTTCAACAGCCATAGCTTCCCCAAAGAATGCTGGGCAATGTAGTTTGTAGGGTGATGACCTCACAGTACTGCAATTCCCAGCACCCTTCTCAAGCTGCAGTTCCCAGGGAGTCTCCATGATGATTAAAGTGGTTTAAGAATGTGGTTAAAAGTGGTTTAAATGTATGGTGTGGTTGTGACCTTAGCCAAAAGGTGAGCAGTGACAGGGCCAGGCCTCTTTCAGGACGTGGGAGGTCTCCCCCCCCCTGCCCACCGCCCACTCCTGCCTCAGAATCTCCTATGAAGTACACATGCAGTTTTTGTTCCAGTTTCGAACACTTCCCCCCTGCTCCAGAAATTAGTGAACGGGAAGACAGAGCACGGTGGGTTGAGAAAACACCCATTGCTTTCTTCTCTATCTAGGGCAGCCTGGTGACTCTTGAATTCTGACACACTGGACTTTGCTCTCCTCCTTGGTCATCCTGCAGGGAAGGGAGATGCCTCTGCTCAGCTCAGCCAACAGGATGAAGTCCATCTGCTCCTTTCTTTATGGGGAGAAATGGCTTCCCTGCTTTCTGCCCCAGAAGTCCCAATGGGCCACTATTGGATAGAAATATGATACAAGTGCCCGGGTCCTTATTTTCATCTCTACAAGGCTGCAACCTATGAAGTTCCTCTTTGAATTATAACCTGGACCGCCATGTCAAGGATGAGCAATGGGAACATAATGAAGTGAATCCTGAATTGAATTGCATTCTACTCAAGAGGAGACCTTCCTTCAGACTGGAATGGGATTCTCCACCAACAGGAGGTAGTGATAGCCAGCAATTTGGGATTGGACACATTCGTGGACAGAAGAGGATTGGACAAATTCATGGAGAAGAAAGCTCTCAGCCAGGGAATGTTCTACCTTCAAGGCTGGAGGCAACATGCTTTTGAAACCCATTTGCTTGAAACTACAGGAAGGGAGAGCGCAGCTGTGCTCAGATCCTGCTTGTGGCCTTTCTACAGGCATCTGGTTGGGAATTTTGAGAACAGAATGCTGGATTATATGGGCCACCGGCCTGATCCAGCAGGCTCTTCCTATGTTCTCATGAGCAAAAAAGATGGAGGTTAGCAAAGACTGCACAGAGGTGCAGGTTTCAGCGTTTAGCAGCGAAACCTGCCGCACACCTGCCCACATTATGCTCGGCTTGCGTCTGGGCTATTGTATTGTCACCTTGGATAAACATTTTTAAAATGTGCCGTGTTTATGAGGGGAAGGGGAGGGGAAAATTCCCCTCCCCAAACAAAGAAAAGCCAACATTTTAAAAGAAGCAGCTTATCCATATGCAAATGTTTTGCGATTACTCCATAGAAAAGCTGTGTCCTAGTTTTTGAAATATATATTTCACTTTATGTCGCACAGCTGGGTTTATATTGGCACTTGTGCTAATATGCAAAATACAAGTCTCTTGCAATTCAGAAATGACTCTCTTTATGAAATGCCAGGAGGGCACCTGCTTTCTTTTGAAGGCTCGATCGTGCCAAACGTTGAGCAGCCATTTGTGGCCAACTTCCAGCTCTGACCACATAGCTTTAGCGGCGGTGCGCCAGCTCGAGACCAAAGAATGTTTACTTCCATTGCGATGGCCTGGTCAAAAAGTTTCACACATTCCGCGGAAAGCCTTCGATAATTAGACATGGCGTATTGAAGAGAGAAGGGTGTCGGAGTCGATTGTGTGTGGAGTAATTACAGAGAAGCGCCAATGCGCCTCTTGCATGCATGCACACACAGTGTCCCCCATCTACAAAATGCAAAATGGTCCTCACAGACAGCGTGTCAAGCAATTTCTGCAGGCCACCCCAGACAAGAAAGACCACCAGATTCGCTTTTATGTCTAGACGGAGGAGTAGGAAGCTCCCTACACTGAGCAGAGACTCTCCAGGATTTCTGGCAATACCCAGAGACGCCAGAGATTGAACCAAGGTGATTTGCTCTTACTGAGCCACAACCTCTTCCTGTGGCTTGGCTGCACTTTGGGATATGCCTTGGTACTCGTTCTCAGCTTTCAGAAGTGAAGAGAGATGCCCCCTCATCGCTTGGAAAGTGAATACTGCTACAGCCCTCACATACCGTCCAACGTTTGGAAACCACAAACCGGGAGGTACATTTTCTGACACACTCTCCCGAGCAAGTAATGGGATCCACGTCTCGATATCGCCGCCCCCCCCCAAGCTTTCTTTTGAAATGAGAGAGCAGTGTGACATTGCCGCACTCAAAATGGCCACAGGATTCTCACATGAAAAACCGGTATGTCCCGTTTCCCCCCTTGGCAGGTATGCACTCACTCTGCCTGGACCAGGCATGTCCAAGTCTGTTTCGGGGGCCTAATCCGGCCCGCCGGTTGGTTTAATCCGGCCCCTGTGGCAGTAAAATCCAAAAAAAAAAAAACTCAACAACTCCAAAAAAAAAGCTCAAGAACTTCCATCCTAAAAAAGTCAACAACTTTGGCCGGCCCCCACAGCCCTTCACTTCATCAAATCTGGCCCTCTTTGAAAAAGTTTGGACACCACCGGCCTAGACCTATGTTGTTCATTAATGCAACAGCCTGCGGAATCAGACCAATGGCCCACCAGGTCCAGCATTCTGCTCTCACCGTTTTGTTTTATTTTATATTAATTTTTATTAGTTTCCTTTATCAGTCCTGCATCTCCCAACATCTGGCTTCATTGGATATCCATGGGTTCTAGAGTTATGAGGGAGAAAATCTTTATCTATCTGCTTTCTCCATGCACACTTTTTATAAACTTCCAGTGTGTCTTGTCTGCTCTTATTGACCTTTTCTTTATAGAAAAAGTCACAAATCCTGCACTTTCCTCACAGGGGAGTTGGGTAACTACTCTGTGCCCCCCATGCGGTCAGACTACAACTCCCATCACCCCATGCTAACATGTGGAGGGTCACAGATTCTATATCTATCTATAAATATATTGGTATTCTATTCTGAAAACACCAGGTTTGCCCAGAATCTGTTGGGTAGAGGTGATGTGGTTCTGGCTACATAAATGTGAGGATAGGAATTAGTATATAAGATCTGATAAAACACCCGGACTTTTGAGTGCCAGGTGCACTCATGAGAGCTAGAAACTGGATAATAATGATCATCTCAGGCTTGGAAGTGTTTTGCAGAACACCTGGGGAATGCCACCTCTCTCACTTCAAAACCCACTTTTATTTGTGAAACCTTTTGCTCAGTTCCCAAATTCTATTACAACTCAGCCTGTGCATATTGCTTCCCCACTTGCTCATGCCTCCTTTCCCGTCCACTTCTTCCGTTATTTCCCTTGTGTTGAATTTTAGATTGTAAGCTCCTAGGGGGCGGGGCCCTGTCCACTTTTACACCGTGAAGCGCACGGTGATCATGCAACCACAGTATCAGGAAGCCGAATTCCATGTTGCCCATGGCTTTCTGCATGCAGAGAGCCCTCCTCATTCATATGCACGGAGTGATAAACTAGCAACTTTCAAGGAGGGAGGGAAAGAAGGGAGAGAATTAGGGATTCCACGTCCATTTCGGTGCACTTTCCTGCCGCTGACTCCCTGGGTGACCTTGGTCAAATTGCAACCTCTCGTATCTTCCTTTACCCATCTAATATGCATCTAACTCCAATGGTCCAATATTTGTTTAGCTCCTGGGGCTGTTGTGAAGCTTAATTAATGTTTGCCGAAAGCTTTGAGATCAGATGATGGAAGGTGCTTATATAAAGTTCAAAATATGACAAAGACAATGGAGGGGTTTGTGTATGTGTACCAGTGTGAAGGCGGGCGAGTAGGAATGGCGAAGTGCCAGAACAGTCGCTCGGACAAAACCGCTGCTCATATCAGGGTTGTCCATATTTCGGCACCTAGTTTTATCAGTAAAACATATACAAAGTTGTTTAAATAAAGACTCATACATATTCAGCTGTGTACAGAATCAGGCATTTATAGATTTTGGGACAGGAAGATACGGGAAGAAGCTGGGGACAAACCTACAGTTGCAAATACCAGCAAATATGTAAAATGTCAAGGAGGGAAATGAGGTTCCAAAGAGTTAATGGCAGCAGGCTGAATCTTCATTGCTTGATCTCTTTTCTTCTTTAGCAGAAACCTGGGATAGACTGGTATGTCAGGAACATCCAAAGAAGCACTTTGTAAAAGGTAGCAAAAATGTAAATATATATTACAATGCCCTGGCGTTTGCATCTTTGAAAATTCACGACTTACCTCAGTGGTGTGGAACCTGTTCATTTCCAGATGTTGTAGATTCCCATCAACCCTGACCATTGGGCATGCTGGCTGGAGATGCACTTCATTGGCTGCCCAATTCAAAGTGCTGGTTTTGAGCTATAAAGCCTTAAACAAACAGCTCAGGGCTGCAATACCTCCAGGACTGCCTCTCCCCATATGAACTTACCAGATCTCTGTGGTCATCTTCTAAGGGCCTTCTTCGCGTGCCTCCTCCACGAGTTGTCCAGAGTGGCAACACGAGAACAGGCCTTTTCTGCAGTGGCTCCCCTTTGTGAAATGCTCTCCAGGCAAAAACGTACCTCTTCAACCAGGCCTTGGGGTGATTAATATTCTATACCCTTTAAAATTTGTTTGTGGGAGGGGTGCAGGGGGTTATTGGTTTGTTTTGATCATTTTTATGGTGCATTTTGTGTTTTTATTTTGTATTCTTATGCTGTGAACCAACCTGCAGTAAAAATTGTTAATAAATGCTAATCTTCTCTGTATTGTTCCAATTTTTAGTATATGTGCTGTCGAAATGAGCGCTCCAAATTTAATCAATAAAATAATAATAATAACAATAATAATAATGGGAATTGGGAATCCAGATTCCTAATCCCTGTTACAAATGGATTTCAACTTGGTCAGTAACACCTGTGTTGCTTTTTAACCTGCGGATCTCATAGAATCCTAAAATTGTAGTTGCAAGGTACCGCAAGGGTCATCTGCTCCAACCCCCTGCAATGTAGGAATCTTTCGCCCAATGTGGTCTCGAACCCACAACCCTGAGAATTAATTAACAGTCCCATGCTCTCCTGGACTGAGCTATATCCCTGTTCTTTCAAATCAGGCTTGGGGAACCTCTGTGGCCCTCCCTGTTGCTGGACTCCCAACTCCCATCAGTCCCAATGCAGAGTTGGAAGGGGCCACAACTCTGCACCCCCCTCACCCCCTAGCTATACCTCTGGATTTATGTGCACAGATGCACTGCCAATTAGCTACATTTAAGTAGTAAACTGCCTACTTAAACACCTCTTTTGACCTCTCCCCTTCCATCAGCCCTTTAATATCTGTTTGTAAAGTGTACTTGGTGTAAAGTTCCACATCTTTACCATTCCTTAATTTTTCTCTTTCCTAATTACAGCTAAAAACTCTTCTCCCGGTACAAATTCTTTCATTATTTTTTTAAAAACAACAATTTGCTAGATGTTATGTCTCCACAGACTAATTAATGCACAGCTTTTGCATCCGTCACAAAACAATTTTACTTGAATTCAGCTTCTTCTCAGTTTGCCTTTAAAGTTCATTTTGTTATATATTTATTGAAACAGACAGGGAATTCCTAATGTACTTAAAAGCAAATTAAAATCATTTCCCTGTAGTACCGAATGCTTGGAGAGTATGATGCACGGATAGAAAAAGGAAAGCAGCCAGCTCTGCCACGACCTAACCTTCATCTAAGTGTGAGCACCAAACATGGCGGAATTTAGTATCAACAAACTGACATGCCTAAACTTCATTAAGGGTTTAAATATCAACCAAAACAGATGGGACATCCAGCAGTGGTTCACTGTGTTATCTTTTTATAACAAGGCATAGACTCTGAAGTTTGATATCAAAGTTGGCACTATTCTTTTGGTGATGATAGTGACAGATGTTTGATGCGTATAGATTTCAAATACTAGTTTGAACCTTCTCAAATTGCATCTGCTTCAATCAACAAACTTGTGATAATGTTGTTTCTGCTGAATACCAAACTAATGCTTTAAAGATGATTAAAGCAAAACTAAAATAATTGTTAATAGAGGAGGTATTCTATAACAGGAAGAACAGAGTGACTTTAAATCTTTGAATAATTTGCCTGATTTGGTAAGAAAGCCAAGAAAGAAGCATGCTTCAAGGTAATTCAGTTTTTGGAGATTTTTACACACATAAACTCTCCAAATGTACACTTAAAGAGAGATATGTGGTTTTTAAATATGTATACACCCAGTGTAAAAGATGGAATTTTTCCACTGGTACTAGTCAGGAGTAAATGAAAAATGCACTGGAACTTGGTAGTTCCCCTAAATAAATATATTTAAAATCAAAATTGAATCAGATACAAAGAACTACAGGTGGTGCTTTTTTGTGCAACTGTGTTCATAGGTTTCTCAAGGCGACCCGTCTCAACTCCCATTCACCCAGCTTTCAGAGACATTCTCGTGTAGCTTCTGATGCTGCACAAAAGAACTAATTTTTTTTTGGGGGGGGGGGAATCCTGGAACAGGGCAACTCGGTTCTGTGCGGCTTTTATAAATTTACCCAAGAATGGCCAGCTAATTTCAGGTGCAACCATACAGTTGATGGGATATTTCGATGAAATACTGTTTGAGGTTTACATTAACACAGCTTGTTACTTAAAGTGATTGCACAACAATTAAAAAAAATCACCTGTTTTATTCTGGCCTAGAGGCCAATGGGCAATTTAAGTTAAGTGAGGCACTGTTTGTAGCAGTTCTTTGTTATCATTTTGAGTTTTAAACCACTGAAACAAAAGAAAACACTGCCATCTGCTGGTAATAAAGCAATTAACAATGCTTCTCCCACAGAAGTACAGTACAAAGCTACATTACTGATTGGTTCAAATACAAAAAAAGAAAGCAAGCTTTTTCAAGCTTAAAATTAAATCCCCCCCTTCAATTGTTTGTATTCATGTGCTTTCCCCCTACTCTACCATGCAAGGTTAAGTTGGACACTATGTGATAATATGTGGTAAGTACCCTATTGTTTGTCTTTTGAAAAACTAAGTAGGCCGGAAAATAGCAATTTACCCCCCCTCCCGCCTTAACAGACTCAAACTGAGCACACTGTTAATTGATGGTTTTAAAACCGGCTTCTATTTACTGAATACTTTTCTCGGCATCGTTCTTTTCACATAGTTTTCCAACTAGCAAGAGACAATTAAGTCAATTTGACCATTTTGAGACACCACTATTTTACACGTTCGGAAGAAACCAAGCCACGGTGGGATTGTGCTGTTTTTTTATTGTTTTCCATGGAG
This sequence comes from Zootoca vivipara, assembly GCF_965207765.1. NCBI lineage: Eukaryota > Metazoa > Chordata > Lepidosauria > Squamata > Lacertidae > Zootoca > Zootoca vivipara. The sequence continues at coordinate 116,400,702 of NC_142582.1, read as the reverse complement.
AAATACATCATCTGTTTACAAAATAGCTCTTGAAAAATACAAGGAGTACAGATACTATAAAACAAAGCAACTCCAGTCATGAGACACCTACGTACATCATGCGAAAGCAACAGTCTGATCTCCAGGTTATGAAAACTAGAATTAAAAAGTCACTATACAGAAAAGATTCCAAGTTCCCAGCTTGGCAAAACTTGGGTGCAGATACATGAAACGTTTAATAAAATGAAAAGGAAAAAAAAAAACCTCATGTGTAAACAAAACGAGACTAAATTTGTGCCTGGCAAGTTCGATCTAAACTCCATAGCTACACAAAATACACAGACAGTTTGTACACTTCAACTGTTAGTTAAACCTTTTGGACTGGGTCCCAGGGGAGAGGGAGGGTGCAAGGTAATATTACGGGAGCAAAGGTTAGGTCACAGGAGGCTGTACAGGGCGATGGCAAAAATTTTGTATACTAGGTATCGTAGACAAAAGGGCAGAAAATAAAATCTTGGTTACTGCACAACTGGGGAGGTCGGGAGAGTAAGCTGCAATCTCTTGGCTTTGGAAAATTAACTTATGGGGGGGGGGAAGGGGAAGAGCAAGTAATTTTACTTTAACATGGAAATGCACATGTAGGAGGATTGAGCACAATGCAGGGAAGGAAGTCATTAAACATGCTGATCAGAAAATATGGGAAGAGCAATTTAACCATCCCCACTTAATTTTGATTGAATCAAAAGTTATATATAGCTTGTTATCTCCATCTGATAATCACTGGCATTCCTCACTTTCTGCTGCTTAGTCACGTGAGATTTTCATACCTTTTTAAACAAAGTTGCCGCTAGTCATTTTTTTATAGCTCTACAGAACAAAACGAAGACAACTGGGCAAGGAGAGCTTTATCAGGTTTTCAAGTGTCTGCTAGAATTGTGATTTAAAAGAAAACGCTTAGAATGTAAAAACTACTTTCAGGTGAGCTATCTAAAAATAAAATAAAATAAACTTAAAATCCTATAGGGTAAGAAAGATCTGCCTTCATATATATATATATATATATATATATATATTTAAAATTTGAGATGTTTGTAATGCAGACAGGACTTTTATGGAGTGTACAAAACTCTTATATTTAGTGATGAAAAGGCCATCAAGACAGAGTTAAATGCTTCACAGGCACACTTTATTTACTCCATTTCAGTCACGGGGGGCGGGAGGCGGGGCACTCGTGCCTGAAGGGCTACAGAGTTATAGAGCTTTTGTAACCACCATCATGACCAGTTAAAAGAAATACCAGCATTTGACGGATGACATTAGTCCAAATTTAGGCATACAAACTGAAACACAAGTTAAATGCAAAAGCTTTTCTCTCCCCCCCTCCAAGAAATATGATGACAGGTACAGGAAGAGAATAGGAGGGGATCTGATTAGCTGAATGAAAAATTGTTTGCTTTTTGATAGCTGATTTGTATGCACCATAAAATAATCCTATAAATAAAAAATAGACCACTTCTTAATCATGCCCCACCAAATACCCAATTCTTGTTTTCTCAAACTTATAACCTCAAGATTTGACATTTTCTTTTAAAGTTTTACTCTGGGTTATTGGTAACAGAGCTAGATACAGCGCATACTTCGGTACACAATGTAATCGGGCCATTCTCTAATTTGAAGGTTGTAGATATTGAATAATATCTTCAATAAAAAATAAAAAACTATCAAGCTGAAACGCTAAAATTAGTCATATTTCAATAAAAAAGTACATAAAAGTGCATTTTAAGGGATTCGTTTGCCAGTTTAAGCTCTATTTGTGTGTGTGTGTGTTCCAAACAATGCATCAACATAAATCCAATCAGTGTCAAATATGGCTAGAAATAGTATTCCCATTCCTTTTGAAAGGCAGTAATCCTTTGAAGTATTCAATGTAACTGTTGCTAACACATTTAATAGTACTCCTGACTTCACATACTAACCTGGACTTCCAGATCAAGTGATTATAGCCCAGCAAGGGAAGTGCAGAAAACACACCTCAATCCATCTGTGTTCACATTCTCGTCTTGCACTCTCTGTTCTCCATTTCAGCATTTAGAAGACAATAGGTTGAATTGGCAGATACTGTTTATGGACCCCTGAGGTTGGTTTTATCGATTCAATCTTAGTTTTATTGAATTTTTGATAACCGGAATAGGGTTTGCAGGGAGAGCAGGAATATCTGAAAGGTCTGTACTGGGCATTTTCTGATGGAGTGGAAAAGTGAGAAAAAAGTGTTAATTTCAAGCACAAATGGAATTAGGAACATGCCCAACAATGCCAAGTGTGTTGCATTATTAAATTCTCCCACTACCATAGTGGTTTCAGTCAGGCAATACACCCAACCTCTTTATTTTGGCTTTGTAGGTAATAAAAATAAGGAGGATTACATAAAATTTACATGTCAATGTCTGGGTCTTAAACTCGTGGTCCTTCACCCTTCCTCTCTTTGCCATTTGGGTGGGCAGGGGATCCTGGCACAATGAGGAATGCCGTCAATCTACCCTTCTGCTAGGATGTCTACAAAGGCTTGAGACGTCAACTGACATGCTATGGGGAATGCATGAATGCTTGCAGGTGGAGCCATAGAGCTGTAGGGTTGGAAGGGGCCATGAGGGTCATCTAGTCAAATCCCCTGCAATGCAGGACTCTTCTGCTTGAACTCATGGCCCTGAGATTAAGAGTCTCGTGCTCTACCAACTGAGCTATCCAGGAGGATAGCAAACAACAGCTTCTCATCCGTGGCGGTGTGGAACAGGTCTCTGGACCACTTGTAGTATCCCCAAAACTCTACCTATCATGGAGTTATTAATGCCTTGTGCGATTTATTACTATGAAACGAAACTCGAGTACCTGAGGGGCTTGCAGTGATACTGTTGTCTGAAGGGTTTCTGGTTGAGAGGCCATCTCTGAATCTGCATCAAGTGCTTCCTGAAAAAGGCAGAAACAAAAATGGTATGAGCAAGATCCAGCACTAGACGTTTTAAGAGTTGATGCTGTAGCACAGCTGGTAGCACACAAGCTTAATTATCACACAGTATAATAATAACAGTGGTAACGCAGCATCTTCCACAAGCACTTTCCTTCGTTAGAGGCTTTTAAGCAGAAGTTGGAGGGCCGTCTATCATGGATTCTTTATTTCAGATTCCTGCATTGCAAGTGGTTGGGCTACATGACCCTAGGGGTACCTTCCAACTCTACTGTTATTCACTTAAAATGCAGAACATGCTCAAACCTAAGTTTGGAAATAATAGTATTCCCCCCCCCTACACTTACTGCTGTATTTTACTCTGTGTCCTGTTTATACACTACTATTTCACCCCGTTTAATCTGCAGGGTGAAGGGGAAAACAGTGATTCTCTCATATTCCCTGGCACTGTGTGTGGGGAGGATGGTGCCTTTGAAAAGGGCAATGCAGTGGTACCTCAGGTTACAAACACTTCAGGTTACAGACTCCGCTAACCCGGAAGTAGTACCTCGAGTTAAGAACTTTGCCCCAGGATGAGAACAGAAATTGTGTGTTGGCGGCGCGGCGGCAGCAGGAGGCCCCCATTAGCTAAAGTGGTACCTTAGGTTAAGAATGGTTTCAGGTTAAGAATGGACCTCCAGAACGAATTAAGTTTGTAACCAGAGGTACCACTGCATGAACTATTAATGCCAAGGAGGATAGAAATAGTTACACACTATTCCGGGGATTTTCCATACCACCTATTTTAAGCATTCTGGGGTAAGTACTGTAAACTCCTGCCTCTCAGAAGTCTTCCAGGATTAGGTTCAACAACCTATTGCTGGCCAAGTGCAAAACAACAGGCAACAATTCAGCAGTAAAATGTCAGTATCTACACAACACGGGTGCTCCAAACAATCAAAAGCTTCGCGTTGCATCTTAATGACCAACAAATTTATCATGGCACAAGATTTCACGTTGAGAGATGCATGAAGTGAAATCTTAGTTGGCAGGTATATAAAGAACAAAATTTTACGGTGGGAGTTGGATGACAAAAATGATTACAGCTTAAATTTATATTAAACAGGCACACTTTTAACAGCAGAAGATTGGTGATAATTGCTGAGATGACTGTATTAATATCTGGAGGGGGCAGCGAACCATTTGCAAGAAACAATCAGAGATAGCACAGAAACCACAGAATCAGAGTACTGTATAGTGGTACCTTGATTTAAGAACAGCTTAGTTTATGAACAACTTGGATTAAGAACGCTGCAAACCTGGAAGTGGTGTCTTGGTTTGTGAACTTTGCCTTGGAAGCAGAACATGTTCCACTTCCTCTTGAGTGTAATTTGAGTGCCCCACTGCTATGGGAAAGCACGCCTTGGTTGAAGAACACCTTGGTTGAAGAACAGACTTCCGGAATGGATTAAGTTCATAAACCAAGGTACCACTGTACTACAGTTGTTATGAGAAGTTTACCTTAGTTTCTGTTTTATCTTGATCACTCGTATCAAGACAGCTAGCATCTTCATTCACTTCCTCCTGTCAGAAAATAGAACAAAAATTAACATCTTGAAAAAAGGACAGCGGGCCATGATGCAAGACTAACCTACATGGTTGGAATTGGAGAAATGTCAACTGAAGAGGATGAATGGGAGGCAACTTTCCTGTCCCCCTCCTGAGAAGCCGCTCCCAAGGCATAAGGATGTGGATTCCCTGAATCGGATGGAAAGTACCGCATACAAGATGACTGGGCGTATAAGACGACCCCCAACTTTTCCAGTCAAAATAAAGAGTTTGGGATATACTCGCCATATAAGAAATACAACCCGGCATATAAGACGACCCTCGACTTTTGAGAAGATTTTCCTGGGTTAAAAAGTAGTCTTATACGCAGGAATATACAGTATTTCTGATCTTAATTGCTAAAAATCTGGGAGAAGTGCTTTCCATTAACTAAGCTGTGGGAAGTTCCTCCACCTGATTTTTCTCTGATCTCTCACTGCTCCCTGTGCCTGTGTGCACCCTCTGACTTTTGGGAGGGGCTTCTTGAGGACAGCTGGTGGCAGTAAAGTACCCCTCTGCAAACATTTTTCCATTACTGACTGGAACTTTGTCAAAATATAGCTTTACATATAGAGACATAATTGGATAATAATAATAATAATAATAATAATAATAATAATAATAATAATAATTTATTTATACCCCGCCCATCTGGCTGGGTTTCCCCAGCCACTCTGGGCGGCTTCCAACAGAAAAATGAAATAAAATAATCTATTAAACATTAAAAGCCTCCCTAAACAGGGCTGCCTTCAGATGTCTTCTAAAAATCTGGTAGCTGTTTTTCTCTTTGACATCTGATGAGAGGGCGTTCCACAGGGCGGGCGCCGCCACTGAGAAGGCCCTCTGCCTGGTTCCCTGCAACTTGGCTTCTCGCAATGAGGGAACAGCCAGAAGGCCCTTGGTACTGGACCTCAGTGTCCGGGCAGAACAATGGGGGTGGAGACGCTCCTTTAGGTATACTGGACCGAGGCCATTTAGGGCTTTAAAGGTCAGCACCAGCACTTTGAACTGTGCTCGAAAACGTACTGGGAGCCAATGTAGATCTTTCAAGACCGGTGTTATGTGGTCTCAAGTAGATTCAAATATTTTGTTGGAGTCCAAGAACAATATGCTGAAGGAAAATAGTTGGTAGCAGTATTTCATACAGGGAAGGCTTGCAAAGAAGGATTTTGACAGATGGGCAGCCCTGCTACTGTCAAACATTCAGCATCTTAATGATGGCATTTGAGTGACAAGTACATGATCCCACATACCTGTAGGATTTGGCCTGCAAGGCTGGTCCTGATTAGGATCTGCCACCCAAAAGGTTCCCCACCCTTGCCCTAAATCCAGACTAAAGCCAAGCAAGTTCTTTCATCTCAGCAAGAGGCCACCCCCCAATCAAATACAGGTTTCATAAAATGAGCGAGTCTGACCGGAAGTGTTTGACAGACAGAAACATCCAGAACTGTTTTACTGAAACCTTATCTTCTGCAACAGTAAACTATTCAGATGTTAAGCTGTGTGTTGACTGGAACTGGGAGCAACTTTTGCTACATGGGTATCTCCCAACACAAGTTGTGTGCAGATAACACACACATCCCTCTCACTAACCCTGCTAACTCTGGAATCACCTAGGAATCTTCCACAGGATGTCTAAAATAACTGGAAAAAGCAACTTGTAGTGAGAAGGCTGAACTGTGTAAAACCTTTTGCTTGCATTGCATGCTAATTCCTATGTTATTTTCACTTGCATTGAATTGTTCAGAGAAATCTCATTGGCTGTCACAGGCAACCAATGAATTCACCACCTATTAACAACTCTGGTCCCAGCACCGAGGAATTAATCCTATAGTTCTGGTACCACTTCTTGGCAGCATACACAAAAAACTCAAATCAATAGTAAATAAAATTACCTCTTCAGTCTTTATTTTTTTGGGAGACTCTTCTGTATTGGGGGATGATGTCCTCTTCACACCTGCTACAGGGCTAGTTACTTTCGTTGTGGTGTTTCCTGAAGGTCTCTGTGGTTGGTTGACAAGACGGGTTGAAGAAACTACTCTAGAGATGGTAGGCTTTGGTGGTGTAGAGATGGCTGGCTGTGTGGCAGTTTGAGGAATGCTTTCACTTGAAGAACCTTGGGAAATATATTGTAATGATTACCATGAAATCAAATATTCAGCATGTAATCCCGTGAGCAGGGCTGTACATTTAGAACTAAAAATAAATAAATCAAGAGTTCTGTGCCTAAGCAATTCAAGTCCTACACTGAGGAATTTTGTGGCCTGGATAACTTTCTCCATAGTTTTCATATTGTATGTTATTTGTTACCCAAATTTGCTATTTTATACAATTTATTCCAGCTTTCCAAATCATGAGGCTGAGGGACACTATGGGTCATCCTCAATCACCGATAAACTTATTCAACATACCTCTCTGGCACCTGAGATTTCAACAAGCATTGCTTGCACACTTTAAAACATATCTTTATGTCTCAAAAGGCTACCAGCTCTCTTTAAAAACAAAAGAGTCCAGTTTCTCAGGAATCAACATTTTATACTTCTTTTGCACTCCCACAGAATCACCAACATATGTACAGCTCTGCTCAAAGACATTTCAGTTTTCAAGGTCAAACTGCATTCAACACGAACAATAAATGGCTACTTGGAGGAATCAAGTGTTTATGTAATAATACTACAAAACAAGTGTTTATGTTTATCAAGTGTTTATGTAATAATACTACAAAACATGGGTTTCAGTACTTAATCTTGCCCTTGGGAAATCTGGTATTGCATTAAAAACGGTTCTAAGCTTCTTTATTACTGAGCTTTAATCAATGACTGAAGGCTCAATGGCCATGAGTTCTGTCTTTCAGTGCTCAGAGCTCCACAGCAGGAAATACTGCCATCTGAAGGCATGCAATACATTGATTTTATAATTCACAGTATTTATGCTGAGTTTCAAATTTGGGGGTCCTTGGCAGAGCTCTCAATGCCATGACAGAGAATTCCTAATATTGATGACCTGACATTATCAAAAGAATAACTTTGTTTATGTTACTGTCTAAAACAACTACCATATCACATTCCCTAGCATTAAGATACTGACCAGCACTGGACAGCTGGTTAAATAATGGATTATTATTCACATGTTTTATTACATGCACACTCTAGGGCAGGTTAAGATTTTCTGTTTCCATATTGCCAAACTATTTTGGGGGGTGGGAGGGGGGGGCAACAAGGACAATAAAGCTGGGAAATAACTTCAATATTGTCAGAGGAACAATGCCGCTTAGCTGCAGTGCAAACATTGTGTAACCATATTGTGAAGAGCACAAACACCATTTTAAAAGATTCTGAATTTCCAAGAGTAATTCTGCTGTTTGAATTTTGGCTGCTTTATTAGCATGTAATTTCACAATACAAGTTGCAAAGTATATGACAATATTTGTACTGCAAGTAAGTTTCTGCTGAATGGCAAATCACCAACAATTTTAAAGAGAGGAAAAAATGACTTAATGGACAACCAACTTAGAAAGGTAATATTTGCATAGTATTATTATTATGTTCCTACCCCCTGAGCTTTCACTGGAATTTGTTTGTGGCACAGTGACTTCAGAAGCCTGTATGTTGGTCACAGATGCTGCCGTCACAGCTGGAGGAGGACTGCTTCTGCTAAAATATTTTTTTTGAAAAAGCACAACACATTCATGAATTAAAGACAGCCTACACAACTTGCAACTCACCAAGTCAAATAGTTCACCAGCACCTAGAGAGCCTTGATAAGCCTCCTGGATTTACTATCTCCCTAGGGGTGTACCAACAGGGTAGCTGAACCTGGCAAGCCAGAATACATGGCTGAGGGGCTGCATTCAGCTTGGTGGGCCACAATCTGTACATGCTCGAATCACAATTATCAGTATCTAAGTTTCAATCCATCAGAAAGCTTCAACGTGGTGAAACTGTTCACATACACCATAGCGCCTCCACCTGTGAGACAAGGACCTGGACTTCAAAAGCCTAGGCACGCTGTTGCAGCAGAATCCACGCAGCTTGAGTGACCACAGAGAGAGAGAGACATGTTGGCATATTTACAGGCTTTATTAAGCATATCTCAGGTGTGAGAAAAAGATGTCTCCTCTCCTTCGTGATCAGGGCAGAAGGCAAAAGCGAAAGCTATACACAAATGGAAGTGCACAGACATGTGACGTACAACAGCTATATGTCTGTACCTTAAGGTGGAACTGAATTCTCAACAGAAACACCCTCATTGGCAATTCTGCACACAGTGTTAGAAGAGACAGGCCATCAATGATAGAAGACAAAACATAACATAGGGAAATAATGCTTGCTTTTGTCTGAATAAAATACTACTCTAGCACCAGGAAGTTCTTGTAAAAGCACTATGGTTGTGATGGCTGAAACAGCAGCATGGGAAGAAGGAGCAATGATGCTTAATTAATACACCTTGAAAGTAGGGATGGATGTTCTGCATAGGTGCAGAACCCCTATGTGGAAATGTACCGAGACAAAGAAGAATAACAAACCCAGCAAGCATTTCTTTCCTTTTACTTTGAGATAAATACTGTATATTCCTGTGTGTAAGACTACTTTTTAACCCAGGAAAATCTTCTCAAAAGTCGGGGGTTGTCTTATAGGCCGGGTCGTATTTCTTATATGGCAAATATATCCCAAAACTCTATATTTTAACTGGAAACGTTGGGGGTCGTCTTATACGCCCAGTCGTCTTATACACCGGAATATACAGTGTGTGGTTTAGAGAATGTTGTCATCAGATAGCCGAATTCTTACCCCTGAGAGCTTCCAGAACTGTTCAATGGACTTGTCTTCATAGCACTAGTAGGAGAAGGCACAGATGTGCTGTTATCACTATCCATAGATAAGTCGAGGCTGCTGTCGTTCAGTGCTGTCAACTTGACCCCTTCTGTCGAATGCTGAAATCGGTGAGACCATAAATCACAAATGTTATTCAGCAGTAGTAAGAAACTCTACTGTGATTTGGCAGAAAGACAGTGACATCCTATGTGGCCACCTGTCAGCAGGACAGACTTACGATGGTGCAACAGGAATCCCCACCCCGCACTGCCAAAATCAGCCCTGGAAGTGGGAGATCCTCCAGGGCAGATTTGGGAAGGGGATGGGTGAAAGAGAAAGAGAAGTCCGCTCATGCCATGCCAGTTATCTTTAATTCACTCTCTCCTATTTATCAACACAAAAGCTTTGTACATGTGCAAATCTCTCCCCTCACAGAGAAGAGTAATGCCTGATGTGGGCTGTATTGTGCTTGAGTCATAGAATCATAGAGTTGGAAGAGACCACAAGGGCCATCCAGTCCAACCCCCTGCCAAGCAGGAAACACCATCAAAGCATTCCTGACAGATGGGTGTCAAGCCTCTGCTTAAAGACCTCCAAAGAAGGAGACTCCACCACACTCCTTGGCAGCAAATTCCACTGCCGAACAGCTCTTACTGTCAGGAAGTTCTTCCTAATGTTTAGGTGGAATTTTCTTTCTTGTAGTTGAATCCGTTGCTCCGTGTCCGCTTCTCTGGAGCAGCAGAAACAACCTTTCTCCCTCCTCTATATGACATCCTTTTATATATTTGAACATGGTTATCATATCACCCCTTAACCTTCTCTTCTCCAGGCTAAACATGTCTAACTGACACCACATCAGAGAATTCTCCATTATTTCCTAAAACTGACCTTTTTGGAGGGGTAAAAAAGCAAGCTAGCAACTTTGTACAAACTGGATCAGATGCTGCTTTCTTATCACTATGAGGAGGAGTAGAAAAGACCAAGTGTCTTATTACAAACTTGAGTTTGCTTCATATGCAACATTTGAATAGGGACGTAGATGCTTCCATACACCCAACTTTGCAGTAGGTCAGTGATTCCCTCCTCTTTGCCTTTTCTTATGCAATGCCCATCTCTGGACTTTATGTGAAAGGGTATTCCAGATGAGCTGGTACTTTAATACTTGGGGTAACTTCATTTTCTCACAAGTTCAACAGACCTGCTACAGCAAGTCTGAGAATTGCTGCATAAGGCTGAAATCACTGTTGACAGATATCAAAGCAGTATCTCTGCGAATGCCTCTGAGGATTTTTTTTAAAACATTGTTCCTTTTAATCCTTGCCCACTGTTTAAAAAATGAGCAAGTTTCACTAACTTGAAATGCTCCAGGAATTCTGAGCAGTTACCACCCAAACTACAAGTCAAAGATAATCCCAGAATCATGTCAGAGAAGACAAGAAGAGTAGGTTGCCTACAGAGAATTTGGGCATTCTTTAGTTATGACTACAAATATTTTATGACAAGTTAGTATCATCAGAAATCTAGGATACTAGAATATGCTTGTATTAAGAGCATACACACATATATTTGCCAGTTCATTTGAAGTGTTACCTTTTTCTTTTTCTGAAGCACATGACTAGGTAGCAATTGATGAAGTTGCTTCCTTTTAACATGCATTGCAGCAATTTTCATATCCATCTCAAACATCTTGCTGTTTATTGCTTGCCTATAAACTATAGAACGAGAAGACCGTTAAGATGTTTTACATGTGGAGAAAGCCCATTACTTGCCTGCCCTGAAAGAAATTTGCATTCCTGAAAATTCTGCTTTTGGAATGAAAAACAGTACTTTCTTCAATCCTGAGAAAAAGGAATATGCAGAGTGTCGCATCATCATGCCAAATGCCTTTCTCCTAACTTTTCAAAAGGCATTATGTGATTATTACTATTTTTGCCTCAAAGTTTCTCCCAAGGTGGCAAAGGGAATGAGTTGTTACATCTTGTATAGCACCTCCTCTTGGCTGCAGGCAGGGTCACACTGCTCAGACGCTAAGGGACGGGGTTATCCACCTTCCCAGACTGAACTCTCATGGCTAGCAAGTTAACAGGGTTTCGCAGCATCTCATAGTTCAAAAAGCTGCACCTACCCAATCACAACTGGGGGAACAGAGATAACAACCAAGGTGGTGTAAGTAATTCTGCAGAAAAGTTGAATGAAGCCTCTCTTCCTTCTCGCCTTCTTTAAACTTCAACACTGCTACCAGCAATGTTGTTGTTCCTGTAAATCTTTTTTCCTCTCTTGACACCACCAAGTCACAGGACACATTGCAGCTCCCCCTGCTCGTTCTAAGCCCCCTCTCTGGTTCCCCGAAAACCTGGCCTTGAGTATCAACTGAAATTCTCTGCAACAGCATTTCACTAGGGCTTTATGCAAAACAAAATCATCATATGGACACCGTTAAAGAAACACTTTTTTCCTGCAAAATTATGGGCCTGATACAACAATTTATGGCTTAGCAAGGCACTCCCAAAGAGCTGCTCTTAGCCACTTTGCTACTCCCTGCCAGACCTTTTTACTGCCACACTAAGCCAAGGTTTGGCTTGGCATGTTGTCTGAATTTGGTCTTGTGGTTACGATCTCTCCTCATTAACCACAAGCTATAGCCAAGAACAAACCATGGCTTAGTTGGGCAGCTATAAAGACTGTGGGGGAGCTGCAAATTCCTCTTTGGGAATTCATATGTTTGCAGTGTGAACTGGCATTGGAAGTGGGAGTTGGCATTAACAGCAAGATGAGAGACAGGTGTTCCACTATGAAAACATGACCCCTCCAATGCAATACGAAAGTTGGAAAGAAGTAAGTGCAGTGTTAGTGAACCTTAACAAAGGGATGCTAGCGTAAGCTGTACTGCCTTAGTATGATAAACAATGCTTCAGAAGTGGAATCTTTCTCAAGAGAATCCTGAATTTTAGAGCTCTTTCTATCCAGGCTGCCTCTTTATTGTCTTTTTTTTTTTTTTGCTTCACAATTCTCCATTTCTTTCTTTTAAAGAAAAGCTTCTTCGCAAGTTAACACTTTTTTGCAGTGTCGAAAAGTGGAGAGCATTCTGCCTTTTCAGCCCTCACTAACTGCCACTATCATGATCACAGAAAACCAACGAGTTTTAATATTGCTAAGTGACTATTCTGCATGTTATGATTCAGATGGGATACAGACAACTGGTCCACTGTGGAAGCTGCAGCACAGGGCGAGACCAACTTTGCTACAATGGTTACTACTGGCCCTGGTCATAGGATCAGACTACAGTGGTACCTCTACTTACAAATTTAATGCGTTCCGAACGCACATTCGTAAGTCAAAAAAATTCATACGTCGAAGCAACCCTATCTAAACAGCATCCAAGATGGCGGACAGAGCTCCATTCGTAAGTCGAGTCATTCATAAGTAGAGGTACCACTGTATTTATACCAACAAATGTTGAAATAATTGTTACGAAGGAAAATATTTTACTAGCAGTTGTCAATAACTGCAAGGACATCTGTGATCCAAGGCAAATCACAATTAACTTAGCTGTCATATTTTTAGAGATAGAATGATTTCCATGAGTCAACCTTACCAGTGTCAGTAAAAGACTGAATGTCATATGTAAGATCAACACTCAGATTTTCAGAGTTCTCAGTTTTCTTAAACACTAACCCAATCACCCACATTGTACGAAACTCTTCCCTGCAAAAAAATGAAATAAAAACCACAATCACAAATGAAAACAGCAGAAAATTCTAAATATACACCTTTCAGTAACCAACCATTTCCAAATAGTATTAATTAATTACTGCTACTCTTCAGTGGCAAACCACAGAAAAAATCATATTGGATGCTATAAAACAGTCACAAAAAACCTGAATAACTTGAGAAATGTCTTCGGAATATTTCACTTTAAGTCATAATAGATCTACTGATTTACAAAAGAGAATCTGCTAAATGTCACTTTCAATACGTAATTTGCAACAAGCAACGCCTCTCTAAAAATAGATACACAGCAGCATTTGACTGTTTTGACGACAATCAAGTTTTCAGGTGGGACTGTCTGGTGCCTGATCTATAACAGTACAGGTGAAAATCGGAAAATTAGAATATCGTCAAAAAGTGCATTTATTTCAGTAATGCAACTTAAAAGGTGAAACCAATATACGAGATAGATGCATGACATGCAAAGCAAGATATGCCAAGCCTTTATTTGTTGTCATTGTAATTATTTGTTGTTAGTTGGGTCAATTATAAATGGAATGTAATTAATAAAATGTAATAGCGATGTTTATTTTTGTATTTTTGTAACTATTTGTTTTATTACTGTGGAATTTCCAAAAGAAAGCATTTGTAAAAATTATAAGAAAAATAAAAAGTAATAAGTTGCATTACTGAAATAAATGCACTTTTCGACGATATTATGATTTTCACCTGTAAGGCAGAACCAGAGGTGTCCTTCTGACAAGGCCTAGAAAGTTTAGTTTACCATTATGTGCAAATGTGGTCAGTGTCTTCAAGCTAGTTCTTGTGCAACAGTTCATGTAAACAGCACAACTGTTACATATTTTTTTCTACTAGTACATTTCTGGATCTAAACTAGCACTTATAACACAGTAGATGTACATATTGTTTAATGTGCACAGCATCAATCTTTCTAATGGTTTCCATTTCCTGTATTTATTGACAAAGAACATGAGAGTTGCTCTTCCGAATGACGTTTTAATATTAGAAAGAAGTGTAAATCTTGGTAAAGCATTTGGCAATACTAACAGGTAAACCTGATTCCCACCCCTTCACTTTCAGTAAGAAGTTTCTGCCCACAGTCTTATTAAGGAGCCTTACTTGTCAGGATTTTCCTTGGGTGCTGGGAATGACTGAGGATTTACATGAGCCAGTGTAATGAATTCATTCTTCTCCAAGCTTCCAACCAAAATACGGATTTTTGACTCTACCAAGCCAACCCTGGATAAAAGTAAACTTGTTAATACTGAATACTGCAAGTAAAGATATTCGTTTTCTAGTTGAGAAAAGGAAGCTCCAATTCAACTAGTACTGGAAACACACAAAATCTGGAAGGTAAGTACACATGTAATGAAATAATTTTTACTATGTGTACTATGTGTTAGTATCCAGAGATGCCATGAACAGAGTTCCGTTACAACTCAAGGAGGTTGGGGAAACCCTTCAAACAGTGTGGGAGGTGGCAAAAAAGGATGTAGGGGGAATGGGCAAAAAATGCTTATTTCTCCTTCTATCAAAAGGATCAAAAGTCCTTCTGTAAACTGTAAACTGTATACTCCTAAATAAAACTTTCCACCTACAATTTGTTTCTGGATTTTGACCCCTGCCCCACTGCCGGCCATCCCATTAATATTAAACATTTTGGCATGCAGAAATGAGAACTCTCAAAATAGCCCCAAAAGTGCTCATTACTGAATGAACTGCTTATATTAGAAAGAGATTTTTTTTGGGGGGGGGGGTGCTGCAACATAAGACTCTTCCCCATAATCCTAATACTACAATACTATACACAGGTATCTAGGAGTTAACTCAAGGTTATAGGGATTGAGATCTCTGCGTCCCTTAATATTAAGGAAGCCTATGCAGTAGCAGCAGGTTCAACAATGGCTTAGCAAAGTCTGTAAACTATAACACAGCTTTTGCATTTCTAGTGAGCTACAAATCAAACCCTAAGGACCACAATCATTTTAAAATATTTGCTCTACTTAAAAGTTTTACAGTATACTACTTTTTTTTGGAGTAAAATAGCATTAAAAAAAGAGAGTTAAAATATCGTGGCCTTCATGGCACTTTCCCTCATTCCTTGGTTTGCAAGGCTTTCAAGTCACAGATTAGACCAGGCATCCCCAAACTGCAGCCCTCCAGATGTTTTGGCCTACAACTCCCATGATCCCTAGCTAACAGGACCAGTGGTCGGGGAAGATGGGAATTGTAGTCCAAAACATCTGGAGGGCCGAAGTTTGGGGAAGCCTGGATTAGACTGAGAAAACACTTAATTGCTAGCCTGAACTGTGAGTAACTCAGAAAAAGTGCTTCATCAAGCTGAGCCTACCATCTCCTTCCCGTTCCATTATATTTTAAGGCAGGAGTTCCTGATAGCTCTAATTGGCAGGTGCACCCAACTGCTCCTTCAGAGTTACTTGTGCAGCCTGAAACATCTTCACATCCTTAGAATATGCACTAATTATTATTATTATTTAAATTTATATACCGCCCTAAGACCCTCAGGTCTCAGGGCAGTTCACAGGATAAAATCACAATATAAAAACACAAAACATATAATCAAAACAAAAACAAGAACAATGATCCAAATGAAATGTTAACTTTAAAAGGGGAAGGAGGCAAAGGGAGTGGTCATGTACTCACCACTCTAGTCGCTGTTTTTCTGTTGGTGCACTTGCTAGGAGTACAATATAATGCCTTTGAAGATAAAAAAAAACCAACATACTATATGATCTTGATTCTGAAAGTTCAGATTATAACTGGTATATTTTCAACACCTCATGAATTCCCAATAAACTAAATCTCATTCTAAGATTAACAATGCCTTCATAGCTTCAGTCAATGGGAAGTAAATATTAATTATGTCTAAGCTACAATTAAAATTCAGTTGACCTTTATTAAGTTGTTAACATTTATCTGAAAGAGTTGTATTTGTCAAAAATGGGTTAACTAATAACATTAGTAGAATCAGCAGAAATACACTCACCAGCCATGCAACTGTAACTGAGGGCAAACAGGGATAAATCTTAACGGGGGGTGGGACTTTATTGGGAAGGGTAACATAAATGTATTTTTAATCAAAGGAAGCGGGCAGGTGTTATTTTTACAGTGCACTGTTAAGAAATGCTCTTCTAAATATTAGACATCCCCATGATCCATACCAAGAACTGTGACAAGACTGGTAAAGAATCAATCCGGAATACCAAATGTGTTTTGCTGTGTATGCAGGGGTGGTATCCTTCAATTGTGTGCCAACAATGCTATGCTTTTTCTATTGAAATAAAATACTGCATTTGTGGGCACATGATTTCTACATGGTCTATGAGAACACCTGTGGCAAGATGCAGTAGTGCAATGCAGAAAGCAGAACTTAGCAAACTGTCCGCATGTACTGCTGAGACTTTAATATACCTGTAGACAGAAGAGCCGCAGCTCAGTATTTATTTTTCTATCCAATTCATATACCACCTTTCCTCCCTTGCAAAACTGCCAGATCAAGGGAGATTTTCAGGGGAGAATGAGGTGGAAGAATTCAACATCACCAACTGCCCCAGCATATACTGCCCCCACATCAGAATTACAAAGCAAACAGCAGTTCGATCTAGATCTGCTGTTGCACCCACTTTTGTGAGTTCGATCCAGCAGAGGCTCTTGCTCCACAAACTGGATGCTCCCATGGGCAGAAGGTGGCAGTTTTTGCCTTTTTCCACGAGGCCCTCAGCTGTTACAACAACACTTGGGGTGCTGCAACACTTGGGAGCAGATTTTTGTGGACATAGAGGGCTATCAGAATAAAGGGGGAACTGGCCTCTATTGAGCAAACATGATTTACTTGATATGTGAGAATATTGTCTCTCTTCCTTCTGCTGGAGCACCCATTTTTGTAGAGTCCTGCTCCATGCCAATCCTGAACACACCCCAGGACTGGGAATATTGATTTGCAAATGTGGGCCTGTTGGGCATGTTAAAAAGAATAAGGCTTGTGTTTTTCAGAAAGGTTCTTTGTAAGATAGCAGAATCTTATCAGAACCTGTAACTCCATTCTTAGAAACTGGTGCAAAAACATGCACATTAACAACTGATTGTTGTAAGTAGCAATTTAAGCAAGTCCCAGTTTACAGCTCTTAGGGTTAGTTTTAAAATAAAAATGGAAAATAGGGGGAAATTGCCAAAGGTCTGCAATCTTTTCATATACTCAAATTATAAAGAAGAGGCTTGAGCATCTTGGTGCCAATATGTACAGGTTATTTTCTGAGTGAGCGGATATCATCAAGTCGCTCTTCTTCCCGCAGTGGCAGTCTAGTTTTTTGGGTTTTTTTTTACAGGAAGAATATATAACAACTCATAATATACCAGCAGAATATAATAAATATAAATATAATTTTTAAAAATGCTAGAAGCAGGGTTTTTTTTTTGCAAAATAATTTGCAATGCTACCTGAAGGGCAAAGGACACTTTCTGAAAATCATTTTACAATATGAATACTGGTGGAATTAATATTATGGTGATTCTTAAGAGTGTGTTTTTTGTTCCGAGATGCCATGACTGCAACTTTACATACCAGTCTCCTAAATATGCCAATCAAACTATTACATTTGGAGTTAAGCTTTAGCTGGTTTCTGTAAGCGCACAGATGAGAAACTGGCATTCGGAGAACAAACATGGTTTACTTAGCTCCATGTGTAGCTACCAAACACCTTGATAAAAAAAAAATCTGATCTAGATAAATTATGGCTCTAGTAGGCACAACAGTTTATTGAAGAGGACTGTTAGATTGCAAGTCAGCATAATTTGTAAAAGTGCAGACAACTCTGACAAGCAATACAGTTGGATTTCTTATTAGTTGGCATGTAGGTTTTTAAGCTGGAGTCCAACAGTGTAGTCAGGGCTGGGGCTTCAAATTTTTATAACTAGCCCTCAAAGAGCTGTTTGACAGAGGAACAGACTCCCATGAGAGGTGGTGAACTCTCCTTCCTTGGAGGTTTTAAAGCAAAGGTTGGATGGTCACCTGCCATGTATGACCTAGTTGAGATTCCTGCATTGCTGGGGGTTGGACTTAATGACCCTCAGGGTCCCCTTCCAACTTTACAGTCCAAGATTTATCAAACCATTATCCAAGACTGTGAACATTATCCCTCTGAACTGATATTAGACAGGCTACCCTCCATGCTGAACTTGAGAGAGCATGACTTAAGACTTTCTTGTTCCAGCAGAGAAATTCCTATTCTGAATTTTTTGGTGAATCAATTGAGGAAAAGCAGGCTAGTTCGTGTTCATCCTTTACTGCTAGGGGAGCTGTTGTCCAGAACACCACTGGTATAAACAAGCTCTTATACATAAAGGAACCCTCTGGATTCTGACCATTTGAATAGTGTCAAGAGCCTGGGACACGGATATATCATATCATATATCATATGTCATTACAAACATTTTCCTTGATGGAAATTGTTAGCTGGTCTGCTTCGGCCCTCCAGATGTTTTGGACTACAATCCCCATCTTCCCCAACCACTGGTCCTGTTAGGTAGCGATCATGGGAGTTGTAGGCCAAAACATCTGGAGGGCTGCAGTTTGGGGATGCCTGCTCCAGATGTTCTTAAGACCGCAATTCCCATTAGTTCCAGCCTCCATTGCTAATTATCAGGGATGATGGGAGCTATAGGCTAGCAATCTCTGGAATGCCACAGGCTTCCCTTTCCTGATTGAATGCCTAGTCATCAAGATTTTGCATTTGACTCATTAGCCTTCTTTTTACAGCCACTAATCATATTGATCTGGCAACAAGATCTCTGTTTTTAACCCCCAAACATGCTGAGAGGCTACTTTATTTCATTTTCTCACAATATGGTTTTTTTTACCAAAGGAAATTAATATTAAATCATGTGTGTATGCTAATGAAACGGCTGGAAGACAAAAAGGTGATTTAGCACTGGCAGGAGGATCCTAAAACATCTTCTCAAATTAATCATGGGTTTTAACATAACTTCTTTCACATATACCCATATCGTAATGAAATCTCTGCTTATATTGCTATGTAAGTGACAACACATACAGGAACCAGACAGGGAGAAGACTGAACATTATGTTTCGGGCAAGTATTGATGACCTAGTTATCCAACTTTTCAATTTCAAAAACTGGCTAATACTAAATGTATACCAAATCCAGTTTTCTTCCTTGATGGTCAGAAAACCTACTGCAATTACTTATTTTTTATTTTAAAAAAAAATCTATGTAGCACCTGAATTAAGAAACCTAGGGCAATTGAGACACTGATATCATTTATAACTGATGGATAAGAAAGGTTTACTTCATGATAAATTAGTCCTAGCATTCCTTCCACTTTGTCAAAATGAGGTGTTAAGCGGAACATCTTCAATATTCCTTGAAATACCAGGTGTGCACGGTCATTTTCCATTTTGACACAAAGTGGATTAGCCTTCCAAAATTCTGAAGAAGTGTGCATGCACACGAAAGCTCATACCAAAATAAAAACTTAGTTGGTCTTTAAGGTGCTACTGAAGGAATTTTTTTTTATTTTCCTTCCAAAATTGTTTAAGATTCTAGCATTTGTAATGCAGAGTTAGAGGAATCAAAACACAGACGCATTATCATGATCACCAGTCTTTTTTTAATGGGTGAAAAGCTGCATTGTCATTTTGTTTAGATTAATACATAACCACCCAATACAGAAAATGTTTAAATTTCAGCTTGGAGTGGGCATCTGACCAGTTTTAACCAAGGGCAAATAAAATAAACTATGTTACAACTTTCACCCAAATACAAGAAACAGTCAAGAAACTTTCTTATTAGGAAACCTTTAAATACAGTGGTACCTCTACTTACGAATTTCGTTCCGAACACACATTTGTAAGTCGAAAAAATTCGTAATTCAAATCCCATAGGAATGCATAGGGAGAAAATATTCGTAAGTCAAAGCAACCCTATCTAAAAATTTGTAAGTAGAAAAAAATCCTATCTAAACCGCATCCAAGATGGCAGACGGAGCTCCGTTCGTAAGTAGAAACATTCGTAAGTAGAGTTATTCGCAAGTAGAGGTGCCACTGTACCTGGCAAGTCTCAAGAAATCCTCCAGAAGAGAGTGCTTGCATTGCTTGCTTTTAGCGGGTAACTTTTAAAATGTGTTTTACTAGTAAATGATTAGAAGCCACAAATATCTTACATTCAACTGAAATGCATACATGTCCCATCATATTTGGGTAAAATTTTGATCAATGTCATGCAAAACAGGGTCATCACATCTGTTCACTATAACTATTGCTAGTCATGTTAGCCAGTTTAGTGTGAAAGTGTTAAAATACTCATAAAACATCTTTCATGCCATAAAATACATACTTGTATTTTTGAAAGAAGTTTGGAGCTTCAAAAAGTTTGGACCACTCTGCCTTACTCAGCAAAATTTCATCTGTGATAGCAAGACCTGAATTATAAAAACACATTTCAGCCTTTTCATATATTATTTTCTTCATCGGAACAACAGTTTACTGAACACAAGGAGTTAAGAGCATATAAATGAAAATATAGCTACCCAAATGAAAGCCAAATGAGTCAGACCATTAGCCTACCCAGGTCAGCTATGTCACCTTCGACTGCCTAGTGGCCCTCAAAGCTTTCTAGCCCTACCTGGAAATGATAGATCCTGACCTTGGAACCTTTTACATGCAAAGAAAGTGCTCTATCCCTGAGCTATCAGCCTGCCCCATAAGGAGATAATTTTGAAAGTTTGTTCATAATTTAAGTTAGATGGTGTACAACTCTGTACTAAGAAATAACCAACTACAGTTTATCTAAAGTTTCCGACCAAAGCTTCTTTCTGCCTTATCTTTCCAAATGGAAAAAAAAAACTTTAAATAGGAAGTGGTGGGAATTGAACCCGTGACATTATGAATGCTATCACTGAACTATTTACTTATTTATTCAAATTATTACCAGCCCCTTCCATCCAAAGGAGCCAAAAAAACCCAAACCCAAACTAATTTATATAGGCTATGTACAAATGGTTATTAAACGACAATTGTCCATATCATGTTCAATTGTGGCTAAAATAATTACGATAGAACACCATCTTTTCAGGTACTAAAACTGTCTTAAGCGTCCTTTCTGACCAGCATTTTACAGGTGGAACAAGTTTCTAAGAACCCATTTTTTTCTGTATATCCAAACTACCATATATTTCTTCCCAGCTGCTGTAAGCAAAGAGTACTGGGCTACTGGAATACCCAGAAAAGCTGAAGCTGGACAAGAAGCCACACTTAAGAATTGCTGCTTTCCAATTAGTTTGGAAATGCCATTTCTAAAAGCCTTTACAATTAGAAAAAGTGTCAGATTCATATGATGCTACTAGATAAGTATTAGCACAATGCCTGGATCCAAACTATCAACACACACAATCTAAGGAGGGTTATTTTCAATCTTTCGGGAATAGATGTTCAGATTTCCTTACCTTGCTTAAATTCTTCAACCATGACCATACGTGTAGAAACGGACACATTGTAGGTAGAGTTCTGCTGGGGGTATGCTGGTGTAATTATAGGCATAAGATGGTACCTATCACTGGGGTTTACCTACATATAACAACAGCCAATCAGTTTTCTTCAATCACATTTAAGTTAAAAAATGTGGATCTGTCCATTGAAAAAAAAAATCCCTATGTTATATACCACTAGTGACAATGTCAGTGAGGTAATTAATACTGGCAGCACTACTTCAAACTCGGGAAAAGTGACATATTTTTAAGAGCAGATTAAACTTAATTATCCGTTTTCCAATTGCACCTGTACTGAATGCTAGCCTGCCTATAATTATGAAACTGGAGTGATACCCGACTGATACATGAAGAACTTTATTGCCAGGCACACTACTGTCTGCAACCCTTTTGAAATATGTAGTGCATTTCCCCCCTGTAGTATATTAATTGTCATTAAGAGGCCAATTCAAAAAAGTAAAACATAAAAAACTAAGCACCCAACAGGATCAAATGTGTTTAACATATCCTTTATTTAGAACAGTATGTTTGATGAAGGAAACGTGCAGATGCATGTCAATACTTTAAGTTGTAATTATTTTAAGTTGAAACCCTACCATTTCCTTACATGGTTTTCTTTAGCTACTGGAGTACAAAGGACTTGTATTACATACTGCTCATATGCCCAAAGGATAACAAGGCAAAAAACAATCATAACATCTGATGTGGGCTTTTATTAAAGTAAACTTTTTATTGAAAACGAATTGTACAGTCTTCATATACACCAATTTTTGCTTGTGTTGGTCAACCAACAGGCTCCGATTCCACGCACTGTGTAGTCACAATTCTGATATCCAACTGGGTTTCAACAAGCCCATAACTTGATTGTGATAGCCACATTCAATAGGGAGAAAAATACCCTATTTTATAATACATGACGTGTAATTCTTGCAGGAGCCCAGGGACAAGTAATCCTATAGTACTGCTGAAATTAAGGAGATGTGGCCCTAATCAGTGCCTGATAGAAGATTACTGGGAGTCCCGTGAAAGTAACTTGAGTTTTCTAAAGGAAAAATGGGGAAAACTCATGGAGAAAAGTTACTTCCTATTCTTGGTTTAGTATAAACACCTGCCTACAGAATAGACACCTATGGCATAAGTGTACAGTACTGGCCCAACTTTCTATGGTTATCACAGAAATAAATGTTGCAAAGAAATAATATAGGGAATAAATGGATGCAATCCCCAATTTAAGTATACAGTCGAACCTCCGTTTATGTAACCCTCTGGTTACATAAACTTCAGGATGCATGCGTGGCAAACCCGGAAATATTTTACTGGGTTTCACCGCGCACGCATGCGCAGAAGCAGTCCTCATGTTGCGGAAACCTCGAGACCTGACCGGACCTCCGGAACGAATCCCACCCAAAACCGGAAGTATCACTGCATTCCCATTTTTAAGACTGTGCATCTGAGGAATTTTACAGCAAAAAAGAGAAATTCACAGGCCAAAAGCCAGGGTGGGGTGGGAGGAGGCGGCTTCAAGTAAAAACTTGGGACAAAATTAAGTGACAGCCTACATTTTACAGAGAAAGTATAGAAGTGCTGTAATACTAACCAGTATTTGTAATTTGTAACAAAGGTAGATTCCCTAGGGCTTAAGCAATTTCTTTTAAGCAGTTTGATCTTATAGGGGGAAAAAATAATACACTAACCCTTGGGTCCCATACAGGCAAATTAAGATTGCATTCTTCTGGCTGTTTCAATAGCACTGGATTTGGCCATTCCCTGTTTAGAGAGATTGTAGCACTGAGTAAGAAAAGCACTTATTTATAACAAGCAAGCAAGCATGTTTGAATGTGAGCCTTCATTTTCTACACCAGGCGCAGCGTCAGACGAAGCTTCTTTCAAAGAAGAAAACTGCCTACACAGCTTTCTTAAGGAATGAATTTTGTTTTATTCCCTTCAATCCAAACATCTTTCATAGCACTTAACTGACAAATGCTTAAGGTTTGGTTTTTAGCCATTCATCTTCAAATGGATACACCTTTAGAGTGCACTTGTTATGCTAGAAATATTTATGGGGAACATTATTTTAACATTTGGAATCCATCTCATTCCTCATGTCCAGGATGGGTAAGAACAGACAGCAGCAAGATACCAATAGTATGGACACTCCACATAATTTGGCAAATGCATGTAGAATGTCTTCCTATGAATTGTGTCTTTGCTTAAGAGATCCTCTGCCACTTAGACACTGGTGTCATGTGCAAACTGACCCCTAGGACTGATAGGAAGTATTAATTTTTTTAAAAAAGGTATCTTCAATGCGTCAGCTATTCTGCCCATAAAAAGTTATTCCTTCTAAGAAGCTAACCTTATTGCAAGTTTGAACTGCCACTCTAGATTATACTCCGCACACACTATGCTACCCATTTGTCTTATGCCTTAGAAGAATTTGGAACAGGTTAAACAATGGATTATTTATGGAATCCTTGTGTACCAATAGTGCATTGGTGCAATGTACATTTTAAATTTAGTAATCTAAGACACAACTCCCCCAAACATGTCAGTTTTTCCTAGAGAAACCATGCAGCAGCACATGAGCCAAGGTGCTACTATCAATTCAATTCAGCAAATTAACATTAGAAAAATCAAATCTTCAAAGGTTCCAAGGAGGTTTCAGATGATGGGCAGCTAGCATGTGTTGTGCAATGAACTCTGCACTTTTAAATTGAAATCTCATCTCTATATGAGAGCACATGCAGAAATTTGTTAATTCTTGTATATGAAAATACTTCCAGTTATGCAAAATATTTTTGTGCTTTGGAAGATAGGCAGTTCACTTATCCCAGATATTCCCCTAAACATGTAGCACAATCACATCATACATGAACTGGCAAATGCTGTTCACCTTAAAGGGTTCCCATTTTAATACACCAACCCGTTCAGACTAGGTATGAATGCCGTCTGCGGCCCTTTGCTCAATTAGCCCTAAAATGGATAGAGCCACACAAAAAGGCCAGAGCTCCACAAGAGCTCATGTGTTTAAGTGCCTCACATAATGTAAGTAGATGTTTTGCACCGAGGACTATAAAAGAAAACTTGACAGTGTCTTGCAATTTCTTGGAAGGGTGATTAATATTCCTATGAGTACACTTGTTAACCTGACACCATCTGAAGGAATGTCATAGAAACAACACTAAAATTCAGGGTCTATAATAAATTTTATTTTAGTGTAATCTAAAAAGACATACCATTTAGAAAATACCAAGAAAAATTTATGTACAAGAGTTGATGCTATTGCATTTGGATAAAGCTGGCAAGTTCTTGCTACTAGCATAGCCCAGGAAACTCCACCAAGGAAACCTAGTATATTGGAATAGATGTTGTGCCCTGTTGTTGTAGAGATAAAAACAAGACAACTTTAGTCACTTTCATTCAACTGGAAATAAGCATTTTTTAAAAATCCATTTTGTAAAACCCCACTTACGTTTAGCCCATAGTTTGATAGCTCTCAGTGTTAATCTGAAATTGTCAATATTTGGTACTAGATGGAGAATTTCATCGGTTACTCTGCAACCTAGAAAACAGAAACCATGTTTTCATCATGAATATTAAAGAAAAGACATTAGACAAAACTGGAGAGTTTTGGGGTTACTTTGCTATTTTTAGAAGGGGGGGTCTTTTTTAGCCTAATTATTTTTTAGCCTAAACAATACAAAACTATGCACAATAAGGGTTCTTTCTCCAACAAGCACAACACAAACTAAGATCACTATACCCTGAAAGATGGTAATTCAGCATATACAATTGTCACACTAAGGCATGGTTACAGCCAATTTTGCATCAAGCATAGTGGAGACACTTCCACCATTCCATATCAATGAGAATTTGTGCCTTTGTTAAGCCCTTGCTTGACTCCCATTGCAAATTATTGCACTACTTTATGTTATCTCAAATTGTTTGCGGGACTGGGATACACAGGGTTATATCTAACCGTTTTTGCTTAGCTGATAGTAAGGCTTCCATCAGTGGAACCAGGAGGGACACAGATATAAGAAGAGGGAGTTGCAGGGGATCCCCAAGATTGCTTTCCTCTCAATTTATCTGACAGCTAAGTGACAACTCTTAAATACAACCCAAACAGATTAAATGAACTGTCTGATTTAAGAACAAATTCAGATACTTTGTAACTGAACAAAATTAAGAGCTGAAATTGCATAGATTGATATGTATGTTTGCCTCAAGCCATATTAAGGAATGGGAAAACACACACTTTTACATCAATCTACCTTTATTCTGTCTATGGTTAACATTGAACAGACTAATTATCTTTGCAAAGGAAGGTCAGCAGAATTCAGATTCTTGCCGTGTGCAACAATGTCATTAAAACTACCTCTAAACAGTGTTTTGACAGCCACTTATACAATTATTACACTTTTAATCAATGTATACTGAATGACTATTATGCAATACTGAAATATGCAGTATCTTCTGTTGCCACAGAATATATTTGTATGAAGTTTCAAAAAAGCTATCTTCTCAATTATAAAAAAGAATACCAAATGAAATTATAATATAACTTACCATTAAGACTTCGTATGCATCTAATGTCTAAATTTTTAAGAAGACTATCATCTCGAAGGTCTAGGTCTTCAGGAATAGTCTGAAGTGCTAATCGGGCAAACAATATATCAATCTAAAATAAGCAAGAACAAAGAAGGGAAGTATGTTCTCATTCCATTGTTATGCTAGTCATTAAATCTATGAACTGTTTTTTGTTTTTTTAAAAAAGTCCACAAAATGTACTTTGTAGAGACAGTGCTACTTAAGTTTCTCAGTTTCTATAGCCAGTGATTTCAGGATGACCTGCTTCTCTGGACACTGGATGCAAGTTTAAACTGCTGCATCATCGCTGCTTTATAATTAATTATGAGCAAACACCTCCGCAGAACGGATTGCGGTCGCAAACCGAGGTACCACTGTACATTTCACCTGCCAAGCTGCCAGCTCCTTCAAACCCCACCCCTTGCCTACCCATTACTCCCACCATTGCCCAATCCTCATGCCTTCACTGCTTACCCCAAACTTCCCCTCCTCTAGCAGCTCACCCAAATCCTAAGATCCTGCTGCTGTCATTACTCATAGAGAAAAAAAGGGGAAAGAAGAGGAAAGCCTTTTGCTCCTTCACCATGCTCTGCTACCAACAGTCATGCATTTTGAAATGCACGCTTCCTACTGGTGGCTATGGACTAAGCAGAGAAAGACTGTCACCCTCTATCGCGGTAACAGTAACAGGGAGTGTGTGAATGCCGGCCTGCTCACTTGCTCTACTTAACCACCTGCCTGTTGGCTCACTTGGCCAAGCTGCCCACTTGAACCCTGGAGTTCCCTTGAGCTGTTGTACATGCATGAGACTAATGGTGGGGGGCAGCAGCAGCAGTAGTAACAACACCACAAAAGGCAGCCACTAACTGCAGCATGACCTTTTTCTTACAAAGGTATTACATAGCATGTAAGACATATTGTTGACAAATTGGGGGAGCATTTTAGTACGCAGCAACGGGAAGAATGCATTTAGTCAGTAACATTCTCTCACTTCACACTTGACAATAGACCCCATGCAAACATTTTGGGACTGCAATGAACTGTGAATGAGCTGCTACAGGCAGCAGCATCTTTCTGTGTGTGCTGGGGACTGTATATGTGGATGGGTCTGGACACTTTTTATTCCAAGTGAGGTCAATTTTTATGCACCCTACTGCTTCAAGCTGCACAATGTTAATATCTGAAACAGAATCTGAAATGGATGCTACAATTTTCATAACTAAAGTAGCATTTTTTGAGCTGTCACTAAGTTACCGTTGCAAGGTGTATGACCCTTAAAAGGAAACAACTGTTCATACAAATAACTTCCATGTGAGGATGGCCTGTACACTCAGTGTAGGCTATGTGACTAGATGTTTCATTTCTTGCAAAGAATATACAACAGATGGTGGTGCAAAAGCTGTCTTAATTACTCTTACCTCTATTCCATCAAAACAGAGTTTGATAACAGGAACAAATGCTTCTTCAACAGCCTGAAAAATAAATATTTTACAATGACTAGTACTCATACCTGATCTTCAACAGGAACTATTTAAGGGCGTGGCTAGGATAGCTTTTTGATTCCATTCAACTCTAATTCTACATCAGCAAGCAATTCTGTCAGAAATTGGATTCCAATATAGAAACATATATTACAATAACCTTCCAACATCAATGAAACATTATGCTTATTTAAAGCATTATGCTTATCTATAATTCTTAATGTACAATTATTGTAACATTTTGGGGACTTATGTCTTTCTTTAGATAGAGTAATTCACACACCCGTAGGTCTTTTACTTCTTCCTGTAGTTTCAGTTTTTCATAAAACGAGGTGAAAAAATCACTCCTGTCAACATGCCTCGGTGCAACACACAATGCATCAATATCAGCACCTAAAAGAAGTGTGAATAAACAGAGTTAGTTACCACATAAAGCCTACCAGAAAGAGGCAACAGTGCAATGGTACCGTTTTGAACAGAAATTATTGCAGCACAGGCTTCTTTCAAATACTGCACTTAAAAATTGTAATATCTTATTCAAATACAGTCATACCTTGGTTGAGGAATGCCTCGCGACTCGAACGTTTTGGCTCCCGAATGCTGCAAACCTGCGAGTGAGTGTTCTGGTTTGCGAACGTTCTTTGGAACCCAACGTCTGATGCAGCTTCTGGTTGAGTGCAGGAAGCTCCTGCAGCCAATCAGAAGCCGCACCTTGGTTTTCGAACGGTTTCAGAAGTTGAATGGACTTCCAGAATGGATTCCGTTCGTCAACCAAGGTACGACTGTACATTCTTTCACTCAGTATGTACAGCAACTTCCACTTCAAGAAATCTACCATTTGAAATCAACCACCACAAGTATGATCCTCAACTTACAAAGATATAATTCAGGCATCCCCAAACTTCGGCCCTCCAGATGTTTTGGACTACAATTCCCATCTTCCCCGACCACTGGTCCTGTTAGCTAGGGATCATGGGAGTTGTAGTCCCAAAACATCTGGAGGGCTGCAGTTTGGGGACACCTGATATAATTGATAATGGAAATATAAGTTAAAACGAGGCTCAATTTATGTTAGTTAACTTATTGTTTTGCACTGGAACTACTTTTGGAAAGCAGGTTTTTTTTAATATAAGCAAATATAGTTCACATTTTTCAATAGTTTATTTGAAACTAAAATGAAGCTTCAATGCTAGGCTTCTTATCTATACCAGAGGTAGCACAGCGCGAGAGTTAAAAACTCGTATCTCCTCACTCTTAATCTATTACCTGCCTGCAGCAGACACTGGTTGAGGTTGTTTTTTTTAATGGAGTGGCAATTAGGCCGTATTGCATGAAACATTAATGCAAATAAATTCATTAGTGTACCAGACAACTAAAGATGACATAAAGTATACAATGGCCACCAAGAAAAGGCAGCCCCAACTCTACTCCTGACAAGCAATAACATATAATGAAGGACAGGACCACTCTCTGTAGTTCTGATTGACCTGAACTACACAAGGCATAAATATACGGTACTTTTAATCTCATTGCCTTGAATGTATAGATAAGAAGCCTAGCATTGAAGCTTCATTCAGCATTCTACTGAACTGTGGTGGTGCAAAAATCATAATTTATTTCAATGTAATCACATTAAAATAATTAATTTTAATGGAATCACATTAAATGGCGTAGTCAGAACTACCTATGATGCCGTTGTGCTTTGGAGCTATGGCTAATCACAGAAACCAGTTATTGCTATGACTGCTATGGTGCAGCCCTTAGCGATCATCCTTTCCTTATCACATGTTTATGTGAGGGCAAGTCTCCTGTCCAAGCAAGTCATCAATTTCACATGCAGCAGAATCGTAAAAGGTTTTATAGGCTCTTTAGTGAATTATTATACTTCTATTGGCTACCAACTAGGCACTAAGCAAACATATTTTATAAATGTATAAAATATTAGGTACATATCAGGGACACATTACCTTTTGTATGTACACCTAATCTGTATGATCCGAATGTAAAAATTTTCCCTCCAACGTTTTCTATTACAGACTGTGGAAGATTCTAAAAGGGAGCAAACACAGGATTTGAATTTTTATAAGCAATGCAGAATCAGTGAAATAGCAGCACACTTCAAACCCTAGACGCTGGCTTCATGCTTACTGATAGGAGCTTATTTCAGTTGTGGCACACTGATAAGAGGTAAGGGCAAAAAGGTAGCTAGTTATCATTGCTAAGCCACTATGAGAATTTGCTGTCACACCATTTGCAATAGCATCCTGCTAGTTTTATCAACAGAAACAGTCAGTTGCTTAAGCTTGATGCAGCAGACATTCATTAAACTGCATATGCTACAAATCTAATTAAACATCGTATCTGGCTGCTTAACAGCTAAGTATCAATGTATGCAAGACTGAGTTAAAGGATCACAAATAAAATAATCTTTTTCCCACTGATGTCAATTGCTAAATGTTAAATGCAGTGGCTTTAACATTCTGCTGCAGCTAAAGATACAAGTCTTAATGCACATCTACATGAATAAAGAAATTCATACCTTAATTTCACTGATTTCCCGTATCCATTCCTTTACTAGGTTATTTAGTTTCCCCAAAATTAGAATTCTGTTGATGGAACACATTAATAAATTACACAGAATGAAGAAATTGGGTTAAGGCACTTAAACCCCCTATCACAGAAAAGGAAACTAAAAGTGTAGCAGAGGAGCTGGAGAATGTTTCAAGTAATTTGTCAAAGCTAGTCCAGAAATTATTGATTTTATTTATATCCCACCATTTATCAAAGGAATAGGGTGAGGCATACATGATCACATACATTCCTCACACCAGCTGCCCAACAAGGATGGCAACTAACCAGAAAAAAATGGCATAACCTGCTCTTGTGCCTTTCACAGCAGCTTGAGCTGCAGAAACCCACCAGTGAAGCTTTCCAAGAAATGGAGATAACCACCAGCAGCTAACAGATGCAGAACAAACTGAGTTAAAGACACAATAACAGGGGCCTTTTGACATTGTACTTGCAAAGCAGATTAGCTGAGATGAGTGGCCCAGGGTCAACAAAAGTGTGTCATAGTTGAGCTAGTATTTGAACCAGGTCTTTAAAAACTTTATCAATTAAACCACTATTTCAAATTATAATTTAATAGATATTTGGAGGGACGTATTTTCATCCGTGGAATTTTTGGCACCTACTTTTATAGCCGGGTTCCATGCACAAATCCAAGAAACTAAAGGCACTGCCTACACAAGCTTAGTGGCTACAGTAAGCTACAATACTGGCCAAATAGTATTTGGAAGACAAGGGTTCCAAATTACTAAGGCTTCCTTTTCTCCCCCATCATATGCTGGCAGAGTAGGCAGGCGGGGGGACAGGGACGGGGAAGGGGACGGGACATACCTGATATGGTCTGTTCACAAAATAGTGCCTTCCTCCAAACATTAACTTAAGCAGCAAAATTCAGAACCTTATACAGCTCAAAGTCTTGCAGTATTTTATCTTTACTGTAAAGATAAAACACCTATCTGGAATTTTGATAAATCCTCAGCATTCCCCCAATTTTGTAACTGCTACTGAGTGAGAAGAGCATACAAGAACCCCCAAACCAAAATTACGGGATACAGTTGAAATTTCATTTACAAAATTATACACAACTGCATCATTTTTAATGCTCTATTCTTTCCCATTCCCAAGCCAATATATGTCTATTATTTCTTTTACTAGTAAACTCAGGTGGTGAACACTGTTAGAATTGTAACCAAACACCGAGAAACAAGAGGGAAATGAAAGCATGCTTGGGTAATTGAGACTTTCTGAAGTACAATCTATATGGGAAAAAATGTCAGGGTCACCCTTTTTCAACAATCCAATGAGGACTAAACATGCTAAGTCATCACAGAATGTAGAGTGTCTGAGGGAAAATAAACATGGAACAGTAAATGGGAGGGGGAGAGGGGGGGCATGTGGAGAAGAAAGGTGGAATGTCCCTGGCATAGGGGCAATGATTGACTGGAACTCAGAACAGGAGCACTGCTTTCAGGAGGGACGATATGCTGCATCATTCTGTTGCAGTCCCACTTGTTGAAAATATTACGTACTACTATTTCTATGATACCCTTTCACACAAATATTTGTGAGTACAAATCCCCCCCCCCAATTTTGTTAGTGGCTTAGGAATTTCCACAGGAAGGAAAGGGAGGTTCCAAGCAGTAAGTAAAACTAAAACATTTCAGGAGTGGTTTACAAAAATGAATGCAATTCCCACACTGCATACAGCTTGGAATAGATTCTTGTGTTATTGACACATTGCTGACACAGACGGTAATCATGTCATTCACCTGTGCTATGCAATTCCTGGATGTTACCAGCATGACATGGGAGTTGGCTGTGCAGAAACAACAACTATGCTGCAACAATAACCCAAGAACCAATCAATGAACACTAGACATTCCAGAAACTTGGATACATGCACAAATTAAAAGACACACTTTAATGGAATATCGAGCTATTGTTCAGAATTGTATAGCATTTCTATTAATGGGACCAGAAATAATTTGAAAATCTATTTTCAATGTTTTATGATTCCATAACCCAGTATGGATTGTCATCTCTCCACAGTATATTATATATCAATAAATGTCTTATTTACCTGCGTTGCAGTTCCTCCTCCTCTTCGAAGACACCAAAGGGTTTTAGGGTTTCAATTAATTTCTGAGTAAGAACACAGTCAATCTCCTTGGGGGCAGCTAAACTGATAGGTGAGGTAATGCCATAATGCTTCTGTGGTTGCTGTGTCTGTTGTGATCCCTGGGTTGTAACTGGACTAATAAAGGTAAGTAAGACAAAATTAAGAAAGATGCCACATCAACAAATCCATTTATTGCAGTAAAAGAAAAAATACAAAAAATGAAAGCGTTTACTTGGGCACATGTTTGGCTGTTTCTATACTATAAAAACGGTTACTTAAATTGGTTTAACAACCTCTTAACAATAGTCAACAACTCTGCTTTGTTCATAATCAGAGTAGTTAAAATATGGTAAATAAGCAAACCTTCCAGATTAGTGAACATAGTACAAGAGTGTGGTCCTTTATATTGAGATCTTTGACCACTATATGGAATTAAACTGACCTACTTTGTACAGTAACTGCAAACTCAGTCATACATTACCATCACATGTTGTATGCATTTCACTCATGCAATTTCAACCATATGTAATTGAAGGTCAGCTGGTTGAAATTCTGTAAGTTAAATCCAAACAAGACAGAGAACTTAAACGCACTTTCTGTATTATTTCTACTTGGGAGACAAGGCCCTTTCTGTGTTCACACAGAGATGGTTTCAAGTAGGCAGTTTTAGTACACCCATTTTTGTGTATACACCCCATCCCCAGAACATAACCCCAGTGTAAGATGTGATCACACTGTAACTGCAAACTGTTTAGAAAAACATGAAGCCTTAGTACATCAGAGTACCAAGCTGGATCTGGCCAATGGTCCATCTAGTCCAGCATCCTGTTCTCACAGTGGCCAACCTGATGCCTGTAGGAAACCTGCAAGCAGGAACTGAATACAAAACACTTTCCCCTCCTCAGTTTCCAGCAACTGGCACTCAGCCTATCTAGTCCTGCATCCTGGTTCCCCAGAGACCACCCAGATGCCTTGTCTACAAACAGAACACAAGGGCAGTAATCCTCTCCTGCACTGCTTCCCAAAAACTGAAATTAGAAGGCATGCTTCCTCTGAACCTGGAGGTAGAAGTTAACTCTCATGACTAGCCAGTAGTGGCAGCAGCCAGGAGGAGATTGACAGCGGCGAATGGGTGTGTGATTGGTTGCTGCAGCAAGGCCTGCTCACGATTGGCTGCAACAATTGGGCAGTGTATTTACGGCAGCAGTGAGGCGTGTGTTCAATGTGCTGTGTTTGCATCAAGTGGTAAGGTAGGCTTTTGGTGGCGAGCGTGCAGCGAATTGGTGGTGTTGGTGATGCGTGCTATTTGCAGTGGCGGGCAGGTTGTAGAGCGATTTACGGCGGTGACCCCCAAAAAAAGCTCTTTAACTTTGGGCAATCCCCAATTTTTTGCGGTCCAAAAAGGGGGGGTCGTCTTATACATGGGGGGATAATACAAGAAAAAATAAGGTACTTTTGTATGTCCTGTTTTTCTCACCAGTCAGTCATTGGATGAGCCAGTGTTCTGGTTTAGTGATGAAGAAAATTCTAGTATCAACTGCTCTGTGGGAAATATTATAGGTAAAAGAGGAAGGCAGCTGAAGACTATCTTAAGGCATGACACAGATGGACCTTCGCTCCACCACTCACAGGACCATGCACTTCAACTGCCCTGTGATAGATACCAGTAGCGAGGCAAAGAAGACTGAGCTCAAGGTAGCTTAGCTATGAACTGTATCCTCACCTTTACACATATAAGGCTAGTCTACCTGCCCTGTGAGAAAGATTCTGACAACTTTTTATATGCAGATATTGCTTTCCGTGATTTGTAAAAAGGTACTTTAATGTAACTTATAAGTCACCTTAGAAGGACCTGTATCTTGAAAGGCAATATATAACGAATTGTAATGAACACTCTATCCACTTTCTCCATTCCATACATAGTTCTATAAATCTCAATCATATTCCCACTTTCTCTAAAGTAATAAGTCCCATAGGTTAATTGCTCCACTCCGCTGGTAACTTTGTCTGCCCCTTTCAACACCTTCTTGAAATGCGGCAACCGGAACTGTACACAGTATTCCAAACATGCTTACACCAGTATTTTTCAACCACTAGTGTGCCGCGAGATGTTGCCTGGTGTGCCGTGGGAAGGCGACATATAAATTCAATAAAAAATAAATTTAATTAAAATACATTTGTCACTAGGTGCACGATAACTGGCGGGTCTGCGCAACTTCACAACTGCCAAGATCTTAAGTGGCGCCCTTAAAGCTCTACCGCACTCACGGCCCCGCCGCTCTTTACTCCAAACGCCTGCGTCTCGGTGGTTCCCCGAGCACTCGCGCAGCGGCTGCTCTAGGCTTCAGGGAAGGCGGCGGCTCTATCGTCAAAGGCTGCAGCCCTCTCTAGCTCTGGCCTCCGGTGCACTCTATCGTCGCAACCCGCCCACCCCGAGCTCTAGAGCGAGAGTATGCGTGTCCGAGGGAGTGCGTGCTCTTCTCTCTGGTGGGGCCTATTCCCGACAATGCTGGCGGCGGCTCTGGCTTCCCTGAGGCGTTAGGGCGGTGGCGGCGTCTCCGCCGCTTTCCGCCCCCCCCTCACGGGCGCCGCGTAAGACCAAGGCGAAGCCGGCGGCGGTGTCATCTCTCTGAGGTAAAAGCGGGCGCGACTGGCCGCGACTCAATCAGGGCGCGAGGCGAGGCGGACGAATCAACGAGCGCGAGGGAAGGGAAGGAGGGCGGGCAAGAGAGCGAGCGGGTCGGGAAACGCCTTGGGAGGAGGGAGAGGCGGCTCGCGGAAGCAAACAAACAAAATAATAATAATCAGAAGTTGGGAAGCAACCAAAACCTTCGCACAGGTCGCGAGCGAGCTTTCGAGTTGCAGGAGTTTGGGTTGCACTTTGATAAAATATGCATTTGCCGTCTTATTTCCAGCCAGGTTTGCCCACTTGAATAAAAGCGCAGTAAGTACTGACAGTGAGATACTGCAGTGATGGACAAGTTTTTGAAAAGGAAAGAACTGGATATATATACTATATATATATACACTTTATATATAGTCAATATAGGCACAGAGTTAATTTTTTTAACATTTTCTAATTGGTGGTGTGCCTCGTGATTTTTTTCATGAAACAAGTGTGCCTTTGCCCCAAAAAGGTTGAAAAACACTGGCTTACACTATAATTTTGTATAAAGGCATACATATGTAGTTAATTTCCACCCCTTTCTCAATAATCCCTAGCAGACAATATTTTCAATAATTCAACTGAAAAACACTTGAAGAGAAAGTTAGCAGGAACAGGCTTCAGGAATGAGCACTCCTTGCTTTCTTCTCCTTTCCTCTCTTCTTAACAGAGATTTTCCATCACTATTTCTAACAACACTGGAATCCAGCGTAGACAATGCAAGCTCATTTTATTTCTATTCAAGAATAGCTGAGATTTTCATTGTTTCTATATTTATATCATTCGTTAAGGTGTTAGTGCTAAAGTAGGGACTAAAGTGTTTCTCCGAAAATAAGACACCGTCTTATTAAGACACACACCAAAAAACCCACTATGGCTTATTTTCAGGGGATGTCTTATTTTTTCCTCCTCCTCCTGCCGCGGCCGGCATTGCTGCTGCGCCTATCACTATGGGCTCCCAGTACGTTTCCGAGCACAATTCAAAGTGTTGGTGTTGACCTTTAAAGCCCTAAATGGCCTTGGTCCAGTATACCTGAAGGAGCGTCTCCACCCCCATCGGTCTGCCCGGACACTGAGGTCCAGCGCCGAGGGCCTTCTGGCGGTTCCCTCGCTACGAGAAGCCAAGTTACAGGGAACCAGGCAGAGGGCCTTCTCGGTAGTGGCACCCACCCTGTGGAATGCCCTCCCACTAGAGGTCAAAGAGAACAACAATTACCAGACCTTTAGAAGGCATCTCAAGGCAGCCCTGTTTAGGGAAGCTTTTAATGTTTGATGGATTTCTGTATTTTAGCATTTTGTTGGAAGCCGCCCAGAGTGGCTGGGGGAACCCGGCCAGATGGGCGGGGTATAAATAATAAATTATTATTATTATATTATTTTTATTATGTCTTATTTTCGGGGTGTGGCTTATATTCCTTGAATGCTTAAAACTCCTGTTATGGCTTATTTTATGACTATGTCTTAAAATAGGGGAAACAGTGTATTTACTTATCTAGATACATCCAGCTCAAAACAACATGTCTGCAGCATTGTGCCAAGTAGCCTGAGTGTAAGTGAAATCACATATATTGGGAGCACCCTGGAGAGTCCTAGTGGCCTGCAAAGAGACCTACCCCAGAGTCCAAACAGGAGGGGCAGTGGGGCTTTCTTGGGGCTGCTCAGCCTCCCTGCCTAATAGATGGTGTGTGGGGTAGCGCAGCAGCAGTTGCCGCTTCCCTGTGCATCAGCTGAGCAGCCTCAACAATCCTCTGGCTCACACAGAGGTTCTCTTCGGGTTCTGAGGAGGGTCACCTCACAAGCCAGGACTCCTCTCCAGGGTGCTCTCCATTTCCATGTTCCACTTTCAAGTTCCTGGCACCATGTGTGTATGTGCGGTCGCACACAAACAGACCGTGCATAAATGGAGAGTTGCCTGTACTTGTTTTTGCTTCAAGGGACTAACATGGCTTCACCTCTGGAAAGCATTATCTAAAGTTCTATGCTACCATATCCTGAATTACCAACACTGATGCTCCATAAGAATACTGGAAGCTGCCTTATACAGAGACAGATCATTTGTCTATCTAGCTCAGTACAGTACTGTCTACAATGACTCCTACCAGCTCCCCAAGTTTTCAAACTGAGGGCTCTAAGCTCTTTCTGGAAGTGCTGATGATTGAACCTGGGATCTCCTGCATGCAAGGCTATGACCCTTCTTCAGTCATCATTATCAGTGTAGTGTTAACACAAGAAAAGTATCAACCAATGCAAAAATAAAAACAATCTGGACATTAGGCCATAATGAGAAGTATGTGATCAAACCAAGCATACCAACACATAGTTGACTAATTTTTACTCAGAGTAAACCCACTGAAACTTAGTCCTGCTGATTCATTTCAGATGGTAACCTCTTTAGTAAATGTATAGTAAAACATGTGCATCTAGCCTGAAAACTATCACCTCTGCGCTCATTTTTATAAAGAAATATTGGACATTTAATACTTTCATTTTGATTACATTTTTTAAAAAATGCCAATTATCCAGATTAGCCATGGTAAATGACAAACCATCAGGGATCACTGATATTGGCTAACCGTTTTAATGCTCAAGGACCTCTACTGACTTACAGAACAATCTAAAGCCAGTTTAACCTAGAAGTACACCCTACTGACTTCAATGAGATTTGCTCAACAGTAACTGTGCTCAGGATTGCAGCCTAAGATCCATTATTTCAATGTAAAATATCTTTGGGAATCAAATCCTTTTTCCGTATTGCAACTCAATACTATGGCTTAGGGCCCTCGTATTTATGGGACCGCCTCTCCTGGTATGCCCCGCAGAGCACCTTAAGGTCCATGAATAACCAGTTTAGAGGTCCCAGGCCCTAAGGAAATCAGACTATCATCCACCAGGGCCAGGGCCTTTTCAGTGATGGCTCTGACCTGGTGGAATGCTCTGTCCCCCGAGACTAGGGCCCTACAGGATTTAACCTCCTTCCACAGGGCCTGCAAGACAGAGCTGTTCCGCCTGGCCTTCAATTTAAATTTAACCTGATCTTTTATTCCCATTCTCTTCCAACCCCCTCCCCTTTTATAAAGATTACCTGCTCTGGGACCCCACAGGTAACTTTCCCCTGGCCTCCTCGCTGGCCCAAGTACGACTAATTTAGCCAGCTAGCCCAGGTGACCACCTAATGTTTATTGGATGGGTTTTCCTCCAATTTATTTTTGAACTTTGAATTTTATTGTTATTCATGCTTTTATACTGTATTTTATGCTGTTTTTTATGTTGTATCATAATTACGTGTTTTAAATTTGTTGTTAGCTGCCCTGAGCCCGGTTTCTGAACCGAGACGGGTGGGGTATAAATAAAAATTTATTATTACATTATTATTATTATTACCATATCTTTTTTTCTCTATAGTCTCTACCACAAGTTTATGATCATGCCTGCTTACTAGTTCCTAGTTCTTTGCCCAGCTCCCACAAAGGTTGGAAACAGAGCAATCTGAGAATCCTTAATAAGAAGCTATACTGTGTATCTGAAGAAGTGTGCATGCACACGAAAGCTCATACCAAAATATAAACTTAGTTGGTCTTTAAGGTGCTACCATAGCTGCCAAGTTATCCCTTTTTTACAGGGATTTTCCCTTATGCTGAATAGGCTTCCTCGCGAGAAAAGGGAAAACTTGGCAGCTATGGGTGCTACTGAAGGAATTTTTTTTAAGAAGCTATACTGTAAAATAAACTTTGGGCTACTCCATATAATAATTCTCTTGGATCAAAAATATAGGAACTAGAGGGATATGGAGCCAGGAACTAAACTAAACTCAGCTTCATGTGCCTATCGGGAACTAAACTGGAAAAGAAAAACAACCATGTAATAACAATTATAATATACAGTGGAATCTTAGGTTGCGGATGGAATCCGTGACGAAGGCACGTCCGCAACCCACAGCTTTCGCAAGCTGAAGTGCCACATCTCCGCAGGCGCGATTTGGAGCTTCTGCACATGCAGCGAAACCCGGAAGAAACCCGTCCCGGTACTTCCGGGTTTCCTGCGGTCCGCAACCAGAAAACACGTAACCTGAAGCAAACGTAACATGAGGTATGACTGTAGTTACTAAGACTGTGGGGATTTGGGTGAAAATTTCCAGTTTGCATTTGTGATGCCCCCAAAGTGATCTAATTTAGCAAGTTTATTTTACTTGCAGTCAGGAAACAAAGCTAAAAACTTTGAAACTGTCAAACATGTCTAATACTGCATCTGCAACTAGCACCCACTCATTGTTATTAATTAACATATGTTAATGAAAAAACTCTGCAAAAAAGGCCTGGAAAATTTTCTGTTCTCATTGTTAGTTGCACAACAGGCACATACATTGTTGACTTGAATTGTATTTATGAAGCTCTGCCCCACAAGATATTCAAAAGGG
Organism: Zootoca vivipara; assembly: GCF_965207765.1. NCBI lineage: Eukaryota > Metazoa > Chordata > Lepidosauria > Squamata > Lacertidae > Zootoca > Zootoca vivipara. The sequence goes on along the minus strand of NC_142582.1, from coordinate 116,361,271 downwards.
CTTAAATTCCATTGCAAGCTACAAATGAAGAATTTATTTTCCATATAATTCAGTAATAAAAAACACTATAACCTTCACTATACTTGTGTATTTGTGTGACAAGACAAAAATAAGCCAGTTGGTCTATCATATGTTTTCAAAGCTCCATCTTCATTAGAACTAAAATGATACTGCTATGAAGAGACGTAAACCAAGTGGGCCCAGCCTGATTTCTGTCATTTTCAGCAAACAAACACATCCTAAATAAGCCTTTCCTGAGAGGCCGCAATTCTCAGGAGAGGCTTTTATTATGAAGATTAAATGATTTTTATCCAGCCCTGTCGCTAAAAGAAGCAAAGGGTGGAAAACAAGGATGCATTAAAAACAACAACCCCAAAGCCAATCATTATTACAACTAATATTTTCAAAGCTTCCAGAAATAAAATATTTGTCTTTGGGAGTTACATGGCAATGGAAAACCCCTATTCTACATATGACCATACTTTCATACTAAATATGAATTAAACACACTTTAATCACCAACAAGTTTTATAGTAGAAAACAAATTAAACCACTCTCATCTGTGATCCAATTTTTTTCACTCGAGTCTACAACTTGTAGCAAACCAAAAAACTTATGGTTGTCAAGCCCCCAACCCTCCCACAAAGGGAGGAGCTCAGGCTAAGGCTACAGTAAAACTACAGTAATTATAATATGGTTAGATCAATTCCACGAACAATACAAAGACAGTCAAATCAGATGATTAAGCACCATGCAGAAACTATGGATTCTGCCTTCAAAATACATAAATAAATTGTGTAAGGTAAAGGTAAAGGGGCCCCTGACCATCAGGTCCAGTCGTGTCCGACTCTGGGGTTGCGGCGCTCATCTCGCTCTATAGGCCGAGGGAGCCGGCGTTTGTCCGCAGACAGCTTCTGGGTCATGTGGCCAGCATGACAAAGCTGCTTCTGGCGAACCAGAGCAGTGCACAGAAACGCCGTTTACCTTCCCGCCAGAGCGGTCCCTATTTATCTACTTGCACTTTGATGTGCTTTCGAACTGCTAGGTGGGCAGGAGCTGGGACCAAGCAACGGGAGCTCACCCCGTTGCAGGGATTTGAACCGCCGACCTTCTGATCAGCAAGCCCTAGACTCTGTGATTTAACCCACAGCGCCACCCGGGTCCCTAAATAAATTGTGTACTACCCCTTTAATCAGTTGCATTTGATTCTAAAATTCAAACCAAACAATTAAACTAAAATTTCCCCAAAAGATTCTAAGTCTGCAATACACTTCCACAAAGTGCAAAGCTTACTTACTGAGGGAGAAGGGAGCTAATCACTGTTACAACCCAAACAACCTTTCCTCCAGTTCCAGTGCAGAAGAAACAGACAGCAATAGTTTATCTTTTCTGATGCTTATGATTTTATTAATCAAGGACACAACCATAATGAAAGCTTTCCATCCTACCTCCCTTTTATGTATTCTGTCAGTACTGGGAAAACAGTTTTAAAGTTCGTTCACCCCATGTTGCCTTGTTATGGCACTCAAAGATCTAAATAAAACATTGAAAAGCACCACTATGCTCCATTCCAAAGAGACTTCAACCTGGCTTCAAAGAAAATTCAACATTGGCTGCTGGGGAACACCACCTTCACAGCAAAAAGAAGGCACGGGAAAACACTTTTGTTACAGTGGAACCTCTACTTACGAATAACCCTACTTACGAAAAATTCTACTTACGAACGATGTGAATTGGGGCCCGCTTACGAATTTCTTCGCCATCCGAGGGCCGGATCGGGCCCCGCCTCCGCCACGGGCGCCCGGCCCACTGCCGGATCGGGCCCGCCGACGCCGCTAGCGGCCTACCGCCGCCTCGGGCACCCGGCCCACTGCCGGATTGGGCCCCGCCAACGCCGCTAGCGGCCTCCCCCACTTGGCCTACGGCCAGATTGTCACCTCCCCCACTTGGCCTACGGCCGGATCAGGCCCCCCCGCCACCACTAACCTGTCGCCTTGCTGCCACCCGCCCGCGCTCACTGCACTGAAAGGTACAGTAATGTTTTTGTGCATGACTTTAAAGTCTCTTTTAAAGGGTCTTTTTCCTAGGCTCCGGAACGAATTAATCCATTCCCAATGCATTCCTATGGGAAACATCGTTTCGACTTACTAATGTTTCTACTTACGAATGTGCATTCGGAACGGATTAAATTCGTAAGTAGAGGTTCCACTGTATATTAAATTTCGTCTTCCGAGGCACCCTATGGGACGAAAAAAAATCGTCTTGCGAAGCGCGCCATAGGAAACTCTGTCTTGCGAGTCTTCATTGAAATTGCAAAACGCTTTCGTTTTGTGAGTTTTTCGTCTTGTGAGGCATTCGTCTAGCGAGGTACCACTGTACTGGATCCAAGTCCATCAACCAGTCCTCTTAGAGCAGATGGGGGGAGGGAGGAGAAGAGAGGGAGGGGAAATTCCATAGTGTAAGCAGAAGTCCTCTTGGAAACTCAAGACACTAAAAAGGTCCTGTGGGGGAATACAGAAACAGGAAAGCCCAGGTAGATCAGCGTGCTCCGGAGTAAGGCTCCATGTGGTTAGGAGGTAGCCTTGCAGTACCAAGAGTTACTTTTACTTTATTGAATTGTATTATTTTGATGAATTTGTTTTTCTTTGCTTTATTTATACGCTATTGTGTTTGATATTAGGGACCACAATGTTGGTTTTTTAAATGCTATTGTGATTATTGTGAGCCACTTTGAGCTCAACATTTGTTGATGGAAAAGCGGAATACAAATATTATATCAAATTAAAAACCAGTCTCCATATTTATATCATGTATTAAACTGCTAAGTTGTTGAAAGAACCCTCAATTTCTCTCACTTAACTGAGCTCATAAGGGTTTGGATATAGCCTGATCCTCAAAAGTATGTGTGAGGGACAGGGGATATCGTGAAGTCCCTCCCCTCCTGAGTTCAAGCCCATCCCCGAGCACAGGGGGAAGCAGAGAGAGTTCCGATTCCAGTGGGGAAGCAGGAAGTCGTGTCCGAGGCTCAGGCAAGGTAGCGGAGCCAGGGTCCCAGGTGGGACAGGAAGGGGCAAATAAGGGGGGGAGACCCATCCCCCCAACTCCGGAATTGCGCAGAAAGAGGAGAGGAAAGAGGATGGGTCTACCCAGGCTTTTGTGTTGGAGAAAGACGCGCCAAAAGCCATTCGGAGGTTCTGAACCCGACTGAACACATAGCTCCGTGTAAATAGCAATGACTTCAGCACTGTAAATACGCAGCACCAATAAAAGAATAAAATGCAGAGCTGTGTAGAGTCGTTACTCTGAAGTAGCCCGCTCCGGCCACTGTGACAGTATGTATAGCTCTTTATTTTTCTAAAGCGGTCCTCTCAAATACTATTATGATGTTGGCAAACAGGCAGATCAAACTTTACAATATTTCATTGTAAGTTATTCATCTGCTGCAGGCAATGTTCAAATTTAGCCAGGCACATTTTGGAACTGGCTATCAACCACTTGTGACCAAGTAAAGATGCCTGGGTACCTGGAGGTGCACGCCTGGGCATCACTGGATCTTGACTGATTTCACACACCAAGACCCCATCCTATAGAATTCAATTATATTTTATCTGCACAATCAGAATGAATTCCGGAACCAAAATGCTTTCTCTGTGCAGGCTGAGCAGGAGCAGGAGCAGTCACAATTAAGAAAAAGAGGTAGAAATAGGTCAATATGTATGTGGACTGTCCCTGCATCAAGTGACTTTTCTTCTTTAAGTTCTCAAAGTTCTTAAATTAGCTCAAGGTTGTCAGATGTTTAATTGATAATCACAGTCAATCAATCATTTGAAAAATAAGACTTTAGAGGCAACTAGACATTCCATTTTGGTTTAAAGAGCCATTTGGCACCTAGCTTATATACAGTATCTGAGTTTCTAACACAGGCTGTAGGGCAGGCATCCCCAAACTGCGGCCCTTCAGATGTTTTGGCCTACAACTCCCATGATCCCTAGCTAACAGGACCAGTGGTCAGGGATGATGGGAATTGTAGTCCAAAACATCTGGAGGGCCGAAGTCTGGGGATGCCTTCTGTAGGGGATAGTGTCTTAAATTCTTCAAAAGTAAATGTTAATGAAAAATACTTGAAACAAATCCGTATTAGAAAAGAGGGAATGTGCTCATTATCATCACCTCAAGTCACTAACTAGTTTTTCATTCAGGATCTTACAACTTTGTTAAACTTTGCAAAACATTCAGAAAGGAATCTGAAACAACTTTTCCCAAAAACAATGAAAAAACCTATCACATACATTTCACAAACGTATGCCCACTATTAAGAATTGTCAAGGATTATTTACCCAACATATCCAGCACACAACTATGGCAAAGTTCACACAATGAACAACACAATGAACGTTTATTTTGTAGACTCTCCAGGGGTTTCTACAGTAGAATGCAACTAGAACACACAGTTCAACCCCCAGCAAACATTGTGAATCAGAAAAGAGCTGTACACAAAATTATAAATGTAGACTTGGGCTGTGCACATACCATGCATTTAAAAAATACACTCCCACCTACATCCTGGGAACTGCAATTTGTTCAGCATGCTGGGAATTGCAGCTCTGGGACTGGGAGCAGAACTACAGTTCCCAGAATTCTTTTCTGGGGTGTGTGTGTTGTACTTTGAATGGGTTTTAAATATATGGTGTGCACACAGTGCCAGTTACACCAAATACAATTTGTTTTAATTTAAAAAATGCGTTCACGAGCATGACAATGCCTCACAAGGTGTAACCAAACGAGTGCCAACATTTACATAGAACTGTATAGCGAGATGTTAAGCGGCCAACATAAAACCTCTAGTTGGAGAGAAAACAAAACAAAGGAGGACTGGGGGGGGGGGAACGCTAAGGCCACAAAATAAGCTGGCTCTCTCCAGTTATTACTCAACAGAGGCGTGCAACTTTAAAAAGCTGCAGGTGTGCTTCAGGCAAGATCTAAGCTGCACAGGATTTTTCGTTCGCGTTCCTTTTCCCGCCCGCCCACCCCCCTTCAAATAACGTGTGGCGGGGATGCGGGGAGGAAGGTGGGCAGGGATTTCGCAACACCGGCGGGAGGGAGCCGGCGATGGCGCTCCCAGCAGTTGGCAGACTTTTGCCACCATCCGGCTGATTCCGGCGCGCGGCAGGGCCTGCGCACCTCCCCAGATAGGCCTCGGCGCCCGCGAGACGCTGCACATGCGTCCTCTCCCTCCCCCACAAAACACCCACCCCCACAAGGCCTGAGAAAGCGGCAATAGGGCCGAGTGTGAGGCGAGGCGTGAAATGCCCGTCGCCACTTGTTGTGGGGCTACGGCTGAGGGTCGTAAGCGCCGCCGCCCCCCTCCTCCCCCGAAGTTCTGCGCCAGGGCAAAAAAAGGGGGAGCGAGAGGAACGAGGCCCTCAGGCGCCGACACACACACACACACACACTCTCTCTCTCTCACACACACACACACAGAGACACAGAGCGTGCGAAGGGAGAGGACTCGTGCGCCAAGCGAAATGAGGGCCGACGAGGCGGGTTCAAACAGAGGGGCTACACGGCGAGGAGGGGAAGCCGTGGGTCCCGGAAGCGCTCGCTCAGGTTGCCTCCGAAGTCCCCTGCGAGGCTTCCCGGGGCTTCTTCTACCCGCCTTCCCGCCCGCCCCCCCCCCCCTCACGCCAGACCCGGCCTCCACTTACAACGGCATCGTCTCTCCGGCTGTGGGTTAAGCGCCGCCACCTCTTCCCCGGAACAGTCACTCTTCCTGCCCCTGGGAAGCGGGCGACGCGAGCATGATATGGGCCTGGCTCGGGCCCTCTGGGCGAGGGGGGAGAGCCGCTTGCTAGGCCTGGTGGCCGCCGCCGCCGCCGCTGTTGTTGCTGCTGCCGCCGCCGCTTCCTCTAGTCCTTCCTCTTCCCCTCCGGCCTCCTAACATGGCGCCCAGGCGCTACCACAGCAACGTTCTGGGGCGAGGGAGGGGAGGGGGCAGAGGCGTGTGGGGCCAGTTGGCGCGCTGACGCAACGGCGGCGCCCGCCCTGCATCGAGAGACGTGCGCTTCCACGCATGCGCCACTCCTTTGCGTTGGCTGGCGGGAAGTGTAGTCCTCGCAGGCTGGCGAGTTCGAACTTTTGAAAGCTGCTAACGGCTGGCTCGGCTGCTGCGCAGGCGCCAGAGGAAACGACTCGCTTGGTGGCGCACAGTTCGCAATTAACCCGTGCTTTGTTGTTTGCCTTTCCTACGCGGCAAACAGGAGGCGATCCATCTAATACGCGCTCGCAGACGTTGTTTGCATTCTGGTGTAATTCATTGGGAGCCACTACGGCTTCGCGCATAATTTTCACTCATTTAATCCACTTCATAGGAGGACCGTTAAAAGTTTGTAAACGATAGGATTGTTGCAGTGCCGGATTTATTTATAAACTAAACAAGCTATAGCTTAGGGCCCCACTCTCTTGGGCCACCCCCCCCGCCCCAAATTTCACTATTAATATACTTCTTCTTAATTGTTTTCAGTTCAACAATTACTTTGATAAAATACATATTTTGTTATGTGCAAATGGCTTTAGATACCTATTTGGTCCATAATTACCATATAGCCTATATTCAACACAAAAACAGTGACAATTTGTTGTTGACAAAGGACAGCTGGACATATAAAGGGCCCCATTACCTTCAGTAGCTTAGGGCCCCATCATCAAACCTAAATCCGGCCCTGGATTGTTGCCTGCTGAAGACAAAACCATGAAATACAGGGTCACATCCACTCTACATTCACAGCACCTGGATCCCCCCCCCAAAAATTCTGGGAACTCTAGCCCTTACAGAGACAGTTCCCAGCACCATTAAGCTACAGTTCCCAGGAGTTCACATTCCCAGGAGACGTGATTTAAATGTACAGTGTGCAAGTGCTATTTTTCTATAAAAAAAGGTACCGGGCGCACCCTGAACACTTCATTCTCTTAGAACAGCAATGGCGCCCAACTGAGAGGTGCTAGAACTGAGTTCCAGTGGGTTCCAGCTGAAAAAAAGCCCCGAGAATGTGGATGGGCATAGTAGCTAGATGTTGGCATCTGTCCGGCTTGAGAGACAATGGTAGAGTGCGCCTTCAACAGTTGGAGAGTTGCAGTACCTGCTGTGCCTATAGAAACTGATTGAGAGAGATGTTTCCTTGCAGTTGGGGCAGGTGAAGCCTCAGTATTTAGAGACAGCATGTCTTCCAACAGTATCTGGAGGACAAGGAAGAGCAGGTGGCCACTGGCATTACTTACGGGTAGGCTTTCCAGAGGCATCTGGCTGGCCACTGTTAGAAATCAGCTGTTGGTGGATCTTTGGAATGATTCAGCTGTTCAGCATGGCTTGGGCAAGCCAGGTTAAGAAATCCCTCAAGCGCCATCTTTTAAAGCGGCTTCCTCTCTCACACCTATCCCTAAGTGTAACCATAGAATATGAAGGAATGGAAGCTCAGTTGTGCTTTGTATGCACAAGGTCCCAGGTTCAGTCTCTGGCATGGGGGGGGGGGGAAGACCCTAGAGATTTCTTGCCAGTCGGTGGATGGCCACTAATAAGGTATTTATGTTCTCTTTATGCTTTCCTGTCATCTAGCTTGATGGGCCAATTGGTCTGACACAGTAAAAGGTAATTTCTGTGTTCCATAAACTAACACATGATGTTGCCATAACAAGTCAAACCACTGGTCCAGAAATGTGAAATCATGAAGAGAAGTGTCATATGGTGTGTATAAAACTGCCTGGAGTTAAGAGGGCTCCAGCCTTTCCAATATCTAGCTCAAATAGAGAATGAAGGGGTAAGCTGTATGCAACCAGATCATACTTAGACTCACTAAAACTGATGACCATTGAAATTAATGGGTCTACTTTTAGTATGACTTGGCCAGATACAACTCTCTGTGGCAATTGTCCAAGATCATAGATGGTTTAAGCATTGAGTTAAGTTCTTCTGACCAGTGAGAAATACTGCTGAATAAAGTCACATAGGATTGTACTGTATTGTAAAAAGAACTCTTAGTACGATATGAAAGGGAATTGCAAAGTCTTCATGCCCACTCCTTTTGGAGCTTAAGTACATGCTACATATAAGCTTGTGCAACCAAACCTTGATTGTTCTTTTCAGGAAAAGGGACTTTCAGATTTAGAGCAAATAAATGGTGTGGAGGGGCCCAGGTGGCGCTGTGGGTTAAACTACAGAGTCTAGGGCTTGCTGATCAGAAGGTCGGCGGTTCGAATCCCTGCAACGGGGTGAGCTCCCGTTGTTCGGTCCCAGCTCCTGCCAACCTAGCAGTTCGAAAGCACATCAAAGTGCAAGTAGATAAATAGGGACCGCTCCAGTGGGAAGGTAAACGGCGTTTCCGTGCACTGCTCTGGTTCTCCAGAAGCAGCTTTGTCATGCTGGCCACATGACCCGGAAGCTGTCTGCGGACAAATGCTGGCTCCCTTGGCCTATAGAGCGAGATGAGCGCCGCAACCCCAGAGTCGGACACGACTGGACCTAATGGTCAGGGGTCCCTTTACCTTTACCTTTAAATGGTGTGGAGACAGTGCTTAACACTTTATTGCATGTGGCTTCTTATGCTATCAGTTGTCAGAGCACTTTTGAGGGTAAGAGGATAATATGAAACAAACCACAAATTACAGGTATCTTGAACAATCATGGAACTTTTTATTCCAGTATTATTTTACAGTGATAAAGGGGATACATAATAATCTGTAACTACACCTGATAGTGCAATGAGGTTGTATACTTCTTAGTCAAATTCAGGATTATTCTTGAAGAGATATTCTGCCTGTTGATTTAAAATTCACACAAAAAAGTTACAAATTTTTCATACTGTAATATAGCTTTGTTTCTGTACATATAGCACTGAATAGTGGCTTATACTAACATCATTGTATTTATTGAAACCCTCCAAAATTGTGTGATTGTTCACCATTTTCCATTCCTGTGCACTGCTTCTTGACCGCTGGACTCATTATTGGTCTCACCCACTCAATCCGCCAGAGTGGGGACCAAAATAATAATAATAATAATAATAATAATAATAATAATAATAATAATAAAATAATAATAATATAATAATAATAATATCAGCAAACTACCCCAGGACTACAACATGTTCCTCTCCAGAAGTAGTACCCCTCGCCTAAAACCCATAATTAGAATGATATTGCAACACTATGCAGCCAGTTAGATTTGGCTATGTGACAGCGCTATTGGGGGCAAAGAAAACTGTTTGGAGGGTGAGCCAAAAAGAAGCAACTTGGAATCAACTGTAGCGCACAGTTTGATTTTTCACAGTTGAACAAATGAAGCAAATTTCAAAATCCAAGTATTTGGGCTTCAAATACTTACTGGTGAAACTGTAGGTTGCCCACAGTGACTGATGGAATAAAGGCAGGACAGTACAAAAATCTTTGTTGGGTTTATGACAACAATGTAGCATGCCTAGAATTCACAAGTATGTAATAAAAAATGGGACGTACATTTTTTTACTGTAATTGAAAAAGACAGACAGACAAATACTGGGAAAATGCATTTCCTTACCAGAAAGTCAACAGGGTCATCTGGCCTGACCATGCAGCAGTGATTCAAGCCTTGCATAAGTGTTGGCATGACATGCTTCATTAAGTAGTTTCTCAACGGAATGGACTGAGCTTCCAGAAGCTCTTGTTCTTGCCGCTTCACTTCCTCCAAACGTTTATTCTTAAAAAATGCAGAGATAAATATATATTTAGGTTATGCTTAGACAGAATACAAAACCCAAAACAAATGTAGGTCCAGGAATTTGACTTTATAAAATGCATTCCATTTTGTATTACTGGTTCTTAGTTCTTAAATTCTAAATAGATCTAAATACACATTTCTGAAATTTAACACTGCACATGCCTCAAAGAGAATGTTAACACAATAACAAATGATTGAGGTCTGCTGTGATGTTTTCTACACAAATGCCATTCCATGTGGAAAATTCCATGCCAACTGTAAGCGGATTGTTCCATGTAGCAATCACACATATATGTGGCATTCTGTGTTCTTCGTAAAAACAACAACAGATAAATGTATAATCAATCCTCATGTGTGATGAGATGGGACACACAGTTTGCATGGACTTCTGCATATGAACTTGCTGTGTGTGTAAAATGTTTGGTATGCACAACCATTGAGCTATAGTTCCTTCCCATATTCAACTATTATTTATTAGTAGCTTAATCTAAAATTTTTAAGTACTTGGAAATATATTCCAAGTACTATGGTGTACACCACAGACTGAGGTAAGTAGACACAATATTGAGAACTTTTAAAGCCCGGGGGGCAGGGTTTGAATTTTTTTGCTCCAGAAATGCCACATGAAATTTAGAATTTTATACCCCATTATTCAGCCATTCCCAGTGTGACTTACATATACAGTGGTACCTCGCTAGACGAATGCCTCACAAGATGAATTTTTCGCAAGACGAATGCGTTTTTCGATTTCAATGGAGACTTGCAAGACAAAGTTTCCTATGGTGCGCTTCACAAGACGTTTTTTTTTCATCCCATAGGGTGCCTCGCAAGACGATTTTTTTTATTCGTCTTGCAAGGCACCCTATGGGAAACCGCACTTCAATGCGTTCCTATGGGAGCCACTTCGCAAAACGAATTTTTCGCTATACGAAGCGACTCACGGGACAAATTAGTTTTGCGAGGCACCACTGTAATCAATTGTAACAAAAATAGAAGGGTACATAAGAAGGAATTGGAGACATACCTATGAGAAACAGGGTAGATATGAGGCTGCTATTTAGACCAAACCTATTCATCTCAAAATGAACTTCTGCTCTAACTTTAAATAGGAACAATCAATATAGTTATGCAATCCCGGTGCACCCCATTCATTGTGTTGCCATTGCTGCTCTTGAGTATATTTACTAGATATGCAGAAGAAAACCATCTAAAATCTTTCAGTAATCTATTACTGTTACAGTATCTCTTTGCCTGTAAAGTTACATGAGAAAAGCAGTGGCCAGTGCCTCATGTAAAGAATTCTCTCCCTCTCCTATTTTCTTCCCACCTGCAATGTGTGAATAGCCATTTGTGTGTGCCATGTTATTTTTTGGCAGAGGGTGTGTGTGTGTGAATCTCTCTATGTTAGACTTATCTAGTATCTGGGATTAATTTACCCATTCTTCCCAGTTTGCCAATTTCTGAGCCCTTTCCTCAGCTTCTTTTTGTTCCAAATCAGCCTTTTCTTTAGCTTCTCTTGCAAGGCGTTCTTCAGCTTGTTTTCGCTCAAATTCTTCCAGCTCTTCATCTGTCAAACCATAATTTCGAGGCTCGCCAATAGTTTTGATGATTTCTTTCGCTATAACTCTGTTCTCCAGACCTTCAAACTTTGATACATCTTTCAAGTATGGAGAGAGAAAATGAGGAAACTTATTAGTTACACCACAGACACAAGTTTATTTAGTTAAAATCGTTGTCCTACATTATTATCTTAAATACTGTATGACAGTAATTGGAGTTGTGATGATTCAAAGCTGGGCATTTTTTGGAAAATTGAGGCTGTTTGGAACCCTGAGTAACAGCTAGCACCTTGGGATTTACAGTCCTTATCTTGAGGCGGGTACTGAAGTCCCAGGGACACACTGCATTCTTAAGCCATGAGAGACATCTTGCGGATGAGCCTGTCATAAGGGTCCATCTCCTGATTAGTTTCTGGAAAGTTCCAACAAACCTTGAGATTGGTTGAAGAGCAAAAAGTATTCCAACCTAAACTGAACTATTATTTTCTTATTATCTTGGTGTGTGCACTACCGGTAAAATTATTGACTTATCTGAAAACAAAAAAACCCCTCTGCATTGGGTTAGAGCAGGCATGTCAAACCTGCGGCCCTCCAGATGTTTTGGCCTACAACTCCCATGATCCCTAGCTAGCAGGACCAGTGGTTGGGGAAGATGGGAATTGTAGTCCAAAACATCTGGAGGGCCGCAGGTTTGACATGCCTGGGTTAGAGGATCTTTGAATTGGTCCTCTTTTTACTATCTCAAATAAATATTGCTCCTATAGAATTCAGTGTGAGTTGTCAGAAAATTGCCCTGATTATTAGTTGCAGTACTTTGGCCTCTTGGTTCACTGAAGCTACCTTTTCAGAGATTCCCCCCTCCCTTTATCAGTGAGGGATTTCAGAAGAGAGAGAGAGAGCTATGGTGCCTCTCGTCTCTTGGTAGTTCCTTGAAGCTGGTTTCTCAAAGGTGGACTCCTGTTGCTCCAGTAATCTCAGCAGGTGGTTTAGAGAAGTTTTTGGGGACCTCCCTATCATGACAATCATGATAATAATAATAAAAATAATAGTCGTAAGACCCGAAAGAGAAAGCATGGGTGATTATCATGGCAAAAAACACTGTCTTCATATGGAGCTCACACATTCACCTCATAAGCCCATTCATCAGACAGCACGTTATATAAATCACAGTGCTCCCAAATGGCCTAAAGCTACCTCTAAGTGATTTACTTAGCCAAAAAGTATAGTCTCTTTGCTTCACATTACAGGTGTTTTATGCTTGCCAGACAGACACATCCTGGATTTTGTAGAGGGCCTGATTCAGTTTATTACCTCACAACACAGCTGAGGTTCCAGGCTGACTATAGAGGATGATATATCCTTCCTTTAATTATCTCTTGTAAACTCTCACCTGTCTAGAAAAGTGGTTCAAGAAATGGGGAACAAATAATGATCTTCCACTTGTAACTGGTATTATATAAAAGTCTAATTAAACTGACTATGACACATCTAGTTCTCTGCCCTCTTTCACTGTTAAGTTTGGTCTAAAAAAACCCCTAAAGGCATATAGCATTTTCAAAAATCAACACAAATGCATGGCCTGGCTTAAATTTCTTGGCATCTATGACGGCTGAATGATACTAGACTAATACAAAAGGTTAAATCATTGCATTGGTTATTGTAAGAGGAGGGAGATTAAGAAATTAAATGCACTTTCAACTATACCAATATACTGTGGATGTATTTCTATTTCATCAAAATAGTTGAGAACAGTTTCATCTTCTGTGTTTAACTCCCTGAAAAGATTCAGGGATCTCAAATACCGGTCCTGAGCATAATGAGTTCCAGCGACAACAGATTCAGGGAGATTCATGATTCGATTCTTCAGGAATTCATCCGAAGCATTCAAGGAAATTACATAGTCTGTGGAGGAAAACATATATGAGAATTAATCTTCTGAGAATACCACACAGTTAGTTAAGTTAGGTAGAAAACCTGCAGAAAGGGGGCTGTACTTTCAATCGGTGTCCCTTCTTTTGTTGTTAAAAATGGGATACTTTCAACCACCCTCTTATATAACCAGGACATATTTTGGTTTAAATACTTGGAACTGCCACCATCACATCTAGTTTGGCCTTAAGCAAAACAAAGCAAACTTACCAGAAATTATTATTTTGTCATAGTGATGAATTTTGCCTTTTAGATCATCCTCTTCCTCCTCATCTTCAACTTTTAAAAAAAATGCAATTAAGATGTCATGAATAGAAACTTGCACACTAAAGATTACTAAAAATGTCTAGTATCAGTCAGCAGAAATATGACTCTTCTCTTATGTTCTCTAACCATGCCTCAAACACATCCTACCCTGCAGGCTCATGGCATTTTCACAAACCATGGCATTTCCACAAGTTCGAGATATCTCTCAACCAGTTTGCTACCATGTTTATCTTAAATGAGGTCTGATCTGTTGTGTGTCGAGGCTTACCAGAAATTTACCTGAAATAACTCACAACTGACACCAGAATTATGGTTTGGTTTTTGGCAATTAATTTAGGCCACAACTTTATTTAATTACACCAATTAATCCGAGTGTTGGCTTAGGCTTTTGGTTATCCACTCGTCCTTTCTTAAGAAGGACTATCACCATCTGTCCACTGAGGACAGGACTCAACTCATCTGTCCACTTGGGACAGGACTCAATCACCTGTCCCCTTCGGACAGGACTCACCTCATCTGCCCATTTGGGGCAGGACTCACTTCAGCTGTCACCATGGGACAGGACTCACCACTGTCCGCTTGGACAGTACCCGCTCCGACTTCCTGAAGGGAAGTCAAGTGAACATACCTGGGAGAGGAGGTGGCTGAGCCCAGACATTCCCTCCTCTCTTTGCCCAAGAATGTTCCCCAAGGCTCTTACTCTTATAATTGGGCCCACCATCCCCGCCAATGGCGGGATGGTAAGGACAAGAGCGTAAGCCCCGAGATTCCTTTAACGGAATACTTCTATATGGAGCAAACGGTGGGGGGCGTAGGCATCTGGATGCCACACCCCTCTACCAACCGCTTGACCAACCAAAAGCCTAACCGCCAACCTAACAAGTTGTGACAATTTGCTAACGCAGTAGGCGAAAAACCAAGAGGCAAAGCCAATCAGCCAATTGGAAAAATTCCTACTGGCCCCTGAATACAGGCGGCCCCGAAGGCAATAGCAATGTCGTGCTAACCTGCAAGAAAAAAGGGCGGGTGGGAGGGGATTCAAACGCCAAGGCAAAGTGATTCCAAAATGGAGGGCAAGATCTTTAAAAGGGGGACCCTTCAACCAATTAAAACTTCCATATTTGCATACCCACTCCCCCATTACTCAGCATGGCCTGTGGCCTATACAAGGACCCAAACCCTATATTAAATTTCCTAGCAGCCCTACCACAATCCGCTTTATATTGGATGATATAAAGCGCTTTATGATTTTCCTCATACAAGCAGACACTCAACCACCCAAGATCCTCAGGGAGGCTCTGCAGATTCTCCCAACAAGGGTTTGTGTATATACAGCACAATAGTGCCCTCAATGCATTATAATACATTTTGGGGGTGGGGGTGGGAATCTCTGTCAGAAGGCAAAACAGAACAAGATGAGGGAGATCCATGACTGACTCTCCTGCTTCTTTAAATTTTGGCAAAAAAAATTGTAGGACGTACCATATTTTTCTGTCTATAAGACACTCCCATGTATAAGATGCCCCCTATTTTGGGGACTCAGATTTAAGAATGGGGGGGAGAGATATCCGTGTATAAGACACCCCCTAATTTTTGACATTATTTTTTAGGGGTGAAACCTAGGCTTATACATGGAAGAATACAGTAAGTTGTGAGATGACCGTTTTTGCCAAAATTTAATGAGATGGAAAATGTACTCACAGATCTCTTATTTGTTCTCGCCCTTCCTGCCCCTAGGAATAATCTTTTATTTATTTTTCATAATTTATCTCAGAGCGGGAAACAGCAGCACAGTATAAGAAACAGTCAAAATAATCAATTTAGGAGAGGGGGAACAGCAAAATAGTCTTAAATTGTTTACGCTCCCCACCTCAGAGTTGCACTTTTTGATTATATTTTCAAATATCATGATTTCTAAATCCACTTGCAAGCTACGACACTAGAGAACGGGGAAACAAAGGCGAACAATAAAAGATGTAACATAATTGCAACTCTCCAGTGTTTCCAGTGTTGCCCTTAGTGCAGAATCAGTTGTCTGTCTTGATCTTCTGGATTTTCCTAACCCTCGTATCTCTGATATATGAGCTGCTAGTAACTTAAATCCCTAGTGGTCATCAATGGAGAATAGATATTTCAAGTTATAATCATGAACACACTTGTTTCAGCATAATTCCAGTTATGATAAAAACTACTTTATTGTAAATGTGGCCACCAGCACTTGTTACATAGTGCAATGTACAGTAATGACAAATACAGTAGAGGACTCTTACTTACGATTAAAAAGATCCTTTGCCAAGTCGTAGGTCTTTGGAAACCCATCCAAAACATATCCTTGGTTCTTACAAGGCATAGACATTAGCTTTTCTTTCATGAACCTAACCACATAGCTATCATCCAGACGACCTAGATTTACAGGGAAACATTCATTATTAAATTTGCATAATCTTTTATAATTGGGAAGGTGCGACATCCTGTTTTTTTCTCCCCTCTCCCCGAATTCAGTAACAGGACACTGTATCTCATGCTGAATATTGCACTGGAAATCTCATGGACTAGGTTTAACAAGATTCAGAAGGCACGCATGCATTTCACATAAGCTGCATGCAAATAACTAGACTATCTTTTCATCGCAAACAAGATTCACCTGCATTTTGCTCCATGTTTTCTTTAACTGAATCTAATAACTCCTGGGCTTCTTCTATGTTCTCCCCTTCTTCTTCTGCCTCTTCCTCCTCTTCTTCCTCCTCTTCCACCACTTCAGGCTCTACTATCTCTTTAGGAGCAACAATTTTCTCCTAGGGATGTAATAGGAAAGAAAATGCCAGTCAAATTCTGGACTAATTTTGCCTCAGTTACATGAAAATTACAGCAACTAAGCTGAGCCACTCTGAATGGAACCGCAAACCTGCCAAAGTTATTCTAAAGCAACTTCAGCTTCGATTTCTCTTTCCTCCTATCCCATTGCACGACATTGGTTTTTTAGCTTATGGTTTCTATACCCTGTTATGTATTTGAGTTAATGAATTAATCTAAGTACTTATTGTAAACAAAAATAGGAATGGGCAAATCTGTCAATGCTAGTTTCTCTCAGTTTCTCATTGTTCTGGCCTTAACTCAGTTCTTAGGTTGTTGTTTTTTTGTTAGAACAACTCGGCAAAATAAAATTCCAGTTTATTGTTGGACAACACTGTTTTCACACATACATCAAACAGGCAAAAAAATAAAATATATATTTTTTATTGCAGCTTTGTAGACAGAAGAACAAAAAAAAGAGAAAGAAATGAAAGAAAAGCCCTTTTATCTTTGACCTTGCCATCTCATACAAACCCACTAGTTATGGTACAGCTGAAGTAGATACACAGAAAAGAAAGAGAAAGAGTTACTGGAATGCTCAGAATAAAGACTGGACTTCTTTGCACTTTCTATTTTTCATTTTTACAAGGTTGTGTTCCCCCCCCTCTCCTTTTGAGATAAATGTTTTTGACATGGTCACACCACAAGTCAAGAAATATTTCAATTTTTGCTTTTTGCTTTTTTGTTTTGTTTTTGAGGAACAGAGGGAGAGAAAGAGATTTTTTTTAAAAAAAACCCACCACACTTCAAAGCTTCATTATGGAGATCGTAATAAAATTGGTTGGCCTCGTCACAATATATACAAAAATAAAAAACTGCAAATTAAAAATACAAATTATCTTTTAAAGTTACTTTTAAGAATGCAAGCTGGGCCTTGAAGTTTTTCATGGGGGAGGAAAAGAGGCACAGTGGGGGGCAGGACCTTAACTTCTCTGCGCCCCCACCCCATCCCCAAGTGGCATAATGGGTAAAGAAGGTGGAGACCTTTCCCCACTTTCATTCCACTCAGAATTGGGAGAAGGGTTGCCCCCCGCTCTACTTGATAACAAGTGACCACAGCAAAAAGGGGGAGGGGGGAGGAAGAGGAGGGAGACATTTGGCAACAGGAGCTTCAAAGGTGAACTGGTCATGCTGGCCTTAAAAAAAATCCTTCTAAGTTTTTTGAAAAATGTGTTTTTAAAAAATTGTCTCCTAATCGTCTTCATCGGTTTTCTGCTTTTTGGGATCGCCGTCATCATCCTCAGCTGCCTGTTTCGCTGTGGGTCCCTCAGCCTCATCGTCCTCATTGCCATCTTCTTCTTCACCTTCTTCTTCATCCTCGCCAACTTCTTCTTCCTCATCTACCTCACTGTTTGCTTTCTGCTAGCTACATCTGTAATCAGTACAGTTGTTTTTAAACTAGGCTTTCACTCCTTGGGGTGGGGTCACTGCAAGTGGGTCCACAACGTCCCAAACTTTTTTTCTTTGATTTGTGCTAGGGGGCAAGGCAGAAAGGAGGAGTTTCCCAGTTCAATAACAGCACCATCATCCATATATTATACTCAAAAGCACATCTCACTAAATTCAACTACTCTCAGGTAAGTGTGCAAAGGGTTTAAGCCTAAGTTGGAAATTGATGACAGAATCAAGTCAAAATGAAGCCTGTTTCAGCACAACTAAGTTAACTTTTGGTGGACCAGGTTCATAATTGTCTATAAGGTATCTGAAATTGGATCAATATATTATCTTAAATCTACGATCCTTGTATTGATAAGGCTAAGAGCGGCACTATAGTGAAGTTCATTATTTGACAATAGGTCTGTAAATATTCTAATATTTCTACTGAAATAGTGCAGCAGAATACCATGAGTCGTTTGCTGGAGGAATAGATTATAGCAAGCATCAGAACGAGAAAGATAAAATGCACAGTCTGGAGCTATATAATGAACCGTAAACAACTTATTTTTAACTGCATCCAATGGTAATTATGTCTCCTGCCCACATTTTCCTAACAACTTTTCAGTTTATTTCCAAAACAATGAAACAGTGACCTGCTTACCAAATTTTCTATGGCTTTAGCAATTACGTCCTTTATTTTAATATGGTGCACCTTGTAATGTTTACACAGTTCTTCTGCAATGGAAGTTTTTCCTACCCCAGGAGGGCCAAGAATACAAATCTTGACGGGCTGAAAGACATGGAAATGTGTTTATTAAAATAGCTAGTCTTTGCATCCTGTGGCCAGAAGTAAAACGAATGGCAAAGGGTACAACCCTATACTCAAATATGGCCAGCTGGTGAAACGGAATATATAGTGCCACCACAACAAATATGCCAGTGGAACTGTTAATGGAAAACAATGCTGGTGTCACAAGCAGAGATATGGCAGTGGAATGGTTAAAGCGCAGGGAAAGAGGACACTAAATTGTACCTTATTCTCCTAGACTACAACCACCCTCCCTTCCATCAACAGCACTACATTAGCCTAAGACCTGGCACAAAGTATCTCTCCGCCCCCCCTCCCGATTTTAATGAAAGGAAATAGCCACTCTGCTCAGTAAGCCCTACTGAGTCCAATGAAACTTACTCCCTGCTAGCAACATCTTACAATATATAAATAAATATTAAAGGTAAAGGTAAAGGAACCCTGGATGGTTAAGTCCAGTAGAATTTGACTAGGGTAGGGGTGTGGCACTCATATCCGCTTTCAGGCCAAGGAAGCCAGTATTTGTCCACAGATGGCTTTTCTGGGTCATGACGATTGCCAGAGTGCACAGAAACGTTTAACTTCCCGCCACAGTAGTACCTATTTATCCACTCAAGCTGGCATGCTTTCAAACTGCTAGGTTGGCAGGAACTGGGACAAAGCAACGGGGAGCTCACCCCGTCACACAGATTCAAGCTGCCAACCTAACAACTGGCAAGCCCAAGAGGCTTGGTGGCTTAGACCGCAGTGCCACCCACGTCCCTCTAAAAAATAAATACTATGGTTTCCTGGGAAAGTTCACGTTTCCACTTGTAAAAGCATATATTGCACCACCTATGGATTATAAAATAACATAAAACATTATGTATTTACCAGTAAGCCTCGACTTTGCTTGTATTCCTTCACTACTTGATCAATATGCTCCACTATTCCTGCTTGAGCAACCCACTTAATGTTGAAATTCTCCTTCAAATATACAGCTTCCATTCGCAAGTTCACAAGTAATTCATCCAACTGTTCTTGCTAAAGGAAGTGCAATAATTTATTATAATGATGCACTCATCATTAGTATTTACAAATGACTTTTCAACAGAGCATTGATGAAAACAATATAAAGTGTAACACCACAATTGTAAAACTAATTAAAAATAGTAAAATATACATTAAGAGAAATGGAAAATCTCAGTTTTGAACTGCTTGGCAGAATACTTATTTATGAGTATAAAACTAGCAGTTGTTGTGACTCCCAATCCTGACCCAGTCCTGTAAACCCCTCCCCGTAAAAAAGAAAAGCAGTACAAGGCAGTCACCACAAAAGTCATATCAGGGTTCTTTAATCCATTAGCATTAAAGGATGCTGTTATCTTCTCTGGCAGAAAATATTGGAAGAATAAACAAATACCGTTAAATCTTTGTTTAGGAAAGCATTTTCTCTTGGAACCTTCTGTGTTTTTCCTGGGCCAACATTTCTGCTGATGCACTGTTAAAGAAAAATACTGGGTAAGTTTTAAACACAGCAGTAATAAATATCACACATACAGGAATAAGAATAAAAATAGCTTATTAATTGTTTTAAGCCATAAGGCCATAACAATAACAACCAATTATCGAGTAGTCAGGTGCCAACAAAAAAAGCACAGTACACCAAAAATTAATATTTGTTCAGAACTTATCCTGCAACACCGCATCGTATTCCTTTGCACAAAATTGCTGCAAATTTTGGAAGCTGTCATAGTAGACTGAGCCACCTGCTTTGCAGTTAACATATTTTTCCTATTCAGCAATGCTGCAATGGTGTAGCCCTGAGGGGGCAAGAGGATCCATTGTAGTTCCTTTTCTGTAGGTGGAGAAAGAGGTCCACATTAAGCAGAAATCTAACTTTGAATGCATCTTATGAGAGGCTGCAGAACGGTTTGTAGGTGGTTCTTCTCTAACACCAGGGCTTCAAGGTCATCAATGGAAGGTACAACTGTTAATAATAATAATAATAATAATAATAATAATAATAATAATAATAGTAATAATAATATAAACAAACCATAGAAAGAGGAAAAATGCAGACACTCCTTTCACTCTGCTGCATGAAACTGCCACAGGAAAACACTGTTCACCCACCTTCAGTTTTCCTTTCCCCTCCCTTTCAGATTGCTCTCCATGTCAACTTTGTATTACAAAGGCCAATACGAAACATTTTTAGAATAATCTCCAACAGCCCTTCTCTGACAGTTTTGTATAAGGGGTATTCACTGCCCACAAATATTGACCTGCAAATAATGATTTTTCATATAAAACTGCTTTTAGGAATTATTTCAACATAGCTTGGGAAGCTTGGTGCTCATTGCAGACCGTTAAGTTAATCGAGTAATTCATACCATAATGAAGGTGTTACACATATTCTAGTGATCAGTGTTTATCCCCAGGAATTCAGGGCTCTGCTGAATTTTGTTATGCATCCACAGCAGATTAGCCTTAATGGGGCTGGATGTGACCCACCACTCAATCCTATGCACACAGACTGATCAAGGACTAGGGCTGTATTTGTTAAATATGTCGCAGCCCTAGGTTAAGGAGACAATTAGGCAGTGTAGATGTGAGTACTGTTCTTCCTTCGATACATATTATATGGCACAAACTGGCAAGCAGTTGTTCCTGGATGGTTGGTCATAAGGGCATGTGGCTTTCAGTCTGGAAAAGGTTTCCTGCCTCTGATTTAGGACTGCAGTCCTCAATATCTGTTCCAGAGGTTCTAAGTCTTTAAGAAAGTATAATAGAGAGACACATGACAGTCAAAAGTCTTAAACTGCTTTACCTTCACTATTTCACTAAATGTTTGTATGGATTCGTCCACTGCAATAAGGTAATGAGTTCTTGGCCTATGATCTGCTATATTCTGTAACACTCTGCAGGGGAGGAATCAAAATATACAGTTGTCAGTCACTTCACTCACTCTTTAACATTAATATACAGTGGGACCTCGACTTACGAGCTCCTCAACATCCGATGTTTTTGACTTATGAGTGGAAAAAGTGGTCGCGCACTTACGATTTTCTCGACATCCGAACAGAAAACCTGTTCACGGCTAGATGCGGTTTCCTCGACTTATGAGTTTTTAGATGCGGTTTCCTCGTCTTACGATTTTTCCCCATTTCCAATGCATTCCTATGGTAAACCTATGGGAAACTCGACTTACGAAGTTTTTGACCTACGAGTGTGCATTCGGAATGGATTAAATTCATAAGTCAAGGTCCCACTGTAGAATAAATACACAGAATACAAGTACTATAATTCTTCAAACTCGGGAAGACAAGTTTAGATGATGCCTCCTTCCTTCTGCAGCTCCCTAAAAATCTGCTCTAGAGGGTTAGCATGGGAGGGGGCTACAGGAGAAAAAAGTTGGCAAAAGTTGCCTTTCCCTTAAATTTCTGGAAGCCTCCCCTGGACCTAAGTCCATTCTGTGAACGGAATGACTCCTGCAATTTGCAGAAGGGCATTTTGGATCCAACCCAGTCAGTCTAAACTAGCTGGTATTAAATGAAGATGTCCCTCACATGTCACGGCTGAGACATACCCATGCAACTGGAATATCAGGATGGCTCAACCCTTTCAAATGGAAGTTTTGCCGAGGATCTGGTTGGACTCTGCCGCAAGGGATTTGGAAGGAGCACAAATGTACAAAGGTACTCCCCCAAGCCCTCCTTAAAATGTAAGGCAGGAGACTTAAAATACAAATTATGTTGAAGGAACACAAATCAGTGGGTGTAGTTGTAGTCAGATAGCAGCTGGAGGCGGGGTATTGTATTGTTTTTATTATGTATTCCGTGTTTCTATCTTGTATTTTTATGCTGTGAACCACCCCAAGATCTTCAGATGAAGGGTGGTATGCAAATTTAATAAATGACAATAATGGCTTCTATCTCATTTTTAAGAAATTTCTCTTGCTCCATAGTGACTAACTGCAACTACCGTATTATACGTGTATGGAAGAGCCATAGTTCAATGGTGTACATGTTTTTTCATGCAAAAGGTCCCCAATTCAACACCTATTTTCTCCAGGTATGGCTGGGAAAAACTCCTGGAAAGTTATTGCCAGTCAGTGTTGACAATATTGAATAGAGGGGCCAAGGGACTGTTTAGATATATGGAAGCTTCCATGAACTTATTATTAAAAACATTAAATGAGAAAGGTAATAATACAATTTATGCAAGTTTGCCTATTGCTAAGGAAAATGAAGTCTTAGTTTATTTTACAATATTAAGCATGATTCCTTTTTAGGATGTCTCTAAAAATGAAATTAATATTTAAAAGTCATCCTTCTTGGAAACCTGAACAGACAGGCATACGTTTGGGTAACACTGATTTTCATTAAGGAAGAAGATGGAAGCTGAGATTCCTGCATTGCAGGGGGTTGGACCAGAGGACCCTTGTGTCCCTTCCCACTCTACGATACTATGATTCTAACCCTGAAGTGAAGCATGGCTAAGAAGTATACGTACGCTGCTAAGTCAACAATGTGAATGGTTGGAATAGCATTTCGTCCATCACCAAAAATTGGTATTGCTGGAGTCTCACCAAGCCAAGATAACTGAAAAAATAATTGCAGAGTATCACAAGTTGGTAACTTTAGTATTTATTATTATTATTTATTATTTATATCCCGCCCATCTGGCTGGGTTTCCCCCACCACTCTGGGCGGCTTCCAACAAAGATTAAAATACATTAAAATATCACAGATTAAAAACTTCCCTAAATAGGGCTGCCTTTAGGTGTTTTATAAATGTCAGGTAGTTGTTTATCTCCTTGACCTCCAATGGGAGGGCGTTCCACAGGGCGGGCGCCACTACCGAAAAGGCCCTCTGCCTGGTTCCCTGTAGCTTTGCTTCTCGCAGTGAGGGAACCGCCAGAAGGCCCTCGGCGCTGGATCTCAGTGTCTGGGCTAAACGATGGGGGTGGAGACACTCCTTCAGGTATACAGGACCGAGGCCGTTTAGGGCTTTAAAGGTCAGCACCAACACTTTGAATTGTGCTCGGAAATGTACTGGGAGCCAATGTAGGTCTCTTAGGACCGGTGTTATGTGGTCTCGGCGGCCACTCCCAGTCACCAGTCTAGCTGCCGCATTCTGGATTAATTGCAGTTTCCGGGTATATGCGAATGAGGAATCACTCGCTCCAGTTGCTACCTCATCAGCTAGAGGAGTCAAATTAACAACATGTTTTATAGGATCTGAGTTCTACAGCTTTGCAAGTTTTAATATACTTGCAAAAGAAAATGCAAATGAAGGTGAAAGAGTTCAACTTGATGCCTAATGACAAAGCACATGCTCCAGTGACCTGTCACCATTGATGCATCTTCACCAACACAACAGGCCACACATTTCACTGCATTTTTAGGATGCAGAACACATATATGCTAATTAACACTGAACAAATTATTTTGCAAATCTCCTTAAGCCCAGTTTGAGGGGGCCCTGAAGGACCTCTTCCTCAGTTGCTAAGCTCTGCTAAGTAGCAGTAGTCCAATTATTTGAGTCTAGCTGCCATTATAATTCCCCCAGTGCCTCTGGTGGTGTAGTGTCACTTAAGGGCACTATAGAAAATTACAATGGCAGCTAGACTCAGGTACCCAGTAGTGCTTGAAGCCAGAATATTTTAAAGGAGGGAATCAGTAATGGCTCCTGCTGGGGCCCTGGCCTTGTTTAGGGCTACTCATTGCTCCTTCATTCCGATGCTGTTTATAGTGTTTTTCCACACCTGCCATATTTTATATTTTACAGGAGGCAGATTTAGGCCATGCCACACTTGGTCACAGAAAGTCAACTTGTGAGACATGGGTACAAGTTCTGCCTCTACCATGGAGTTATTGTGTGGCACAGGGCAAGTCTCCCAAGTGCTCCATTGCAGTCCTCCTTCATAAACTAGGAATAGCAGCACACCCTCAATATTTCAAAGAAGAAAATAGGACACTCTTGGGGCACTCTTAACACCCAAATATCTGAGAATGGCAATTCCAATAACTCAGATTAAAGACGTTCTTAGAAGGCGTAACTCAAAAGTCCCCTTGGAAGACAAAATAGGGACTATTCCTGTATAAGAAGAATTGGAACATACATAATAGTGGTGGTCTACATAAGATTTGCTGACAGAGGAACACAGTAAGAATTGCAAATTAAAAATGCTCAATAAGAATAGCATAGATTCCATACAGCAACTCACTTAAATTTCCCAGCTCGAACACAGTGCTTGCCACAACATTCTCCTCTCCCTCTTATCTCTTCCCATATTTCCATGTCTACCTTTATTTCTTCCTGGGCTGGCTGTGCCTTCTTTAGTGACTGATAAGCTGGAGAACAGCCTTAATGTACCCAGTAGCAGCAACAGGAAAAGCTGATATCTACAACTCAACCATTTCAGTTCTTATGCTGTTCCTCCATCTGTTACACAGAGGGGAGAACACTGTGGGTGCATACACACCATACATTTAAAGCACATTCCCTCACCCCAGCATCCTGGGAACTGTGGTTTGTTATGAGTGCTGGGAACTGTAGCTCTGTGAGGGGCAAACCACAGTTCCTAGTTCCTTTTCTTTCTTCCAGATGCAATATGGTCAACACTGGTGTCCAGGCAGCTGGAAATCTGCACCCTGCTATATTTTAAGGAATTCTAATATCAGTGCATGGTTTTCTGAACCAGAAGCAAATCCTCTGCTAAACCTGTAAAGACCTAATGCCATTTCATTTTACTGCATAAGAACAATTTTGCTGGATCAAATCAAACATCCATCTAGTCTAGCATCTAATTCCAATAGAGGACATCTTTCCGCATGCTCACAGATTTAAGAATGTATTAAATCCACTTTTTGACAAGTCCTGCAATATTAACTCTCATCATATATTACCTTGAAATATATCTACCTTAAAGAAGTAGTGTAAAAGTTTTTCTTCAGCTCCATACTGAACACCGGAAGCAACAACATACGTATTAAATTTGCTTTTTGCCTGTTGGTAAGAATAAAAGTTATTGTTTTTTAAAAAATGAAAAACATTTTACAAACCTAAGTTAAGGGAAGTTATTGACTTTCTTATTTATTTAAACCATTTATACCCAGCCCTTCCACAACAAGTTCAAGATGACAAATAGCATAAGTCAGGAGTAAACTCTACACAAATCTGGAATGGAGTCACTAAGGTGATTGGAAGGCATCTTGTACGCCTCCTTCCAGCAACTCCTGCAACCAAGCTGGTGTCAAAATATTGCTCTGCTTTCCTTTGGTCCACATCAGTAAGGCTGAGAGTGGGGGACCTTGACATCTGGACAGCCCAGGATCTCCACACACGGCTTGCGCCCCAGGAAGGTAACTTCAGTGCTAACACAGCAGTTTCACTTCATCCCTGGGGCATACTCCATTGTCTCTCAAGGCAGACAGATGCCAACAAACCTAGGTTACAACTGCTCGGCCACCATGCAATAGTCCACTGTTAACACTGCAGGTCATAGGATTAGGTGCCAAGGATTAGGTGTTTTGCCTCCTTTCCTTATGCAGAGATGGAGATAATTCGGATTGTGGTGTTCAGAAACTGGCTGGTGCCCCCTCCAAGTCTCATAATCCATCATAAAATTTATATAATTTTGTAGCGTAGATACACTCTCCATCTTTCTTTCTAGAAACCATATAGAATTTATTTTCCATTAACACTTACGATTTTGCCAAGTTTGGTAATAGTTTTTTCAGCATTAGTGTGTTCTATAAAATTAGGATGGGGTTTTCTTCGACGATAGTCTTCTTCAGTGAAAGGTATTTCTGGATCTTCCTGGGTGGAGAGGAGTAGACACCAGAAATAAAAAGATTTCTAAAACTCTATCCTTTGATATCATTCAATTTTTATTTTGACAAAGCAAAATGATTTTTTAAAGTAAATAATTGCATTCCTAATATTAGTTAATTGAACAGTCATTGTATGGAATAGTAAGAATTAATCCCTGCTTCTTGTGCTAGAAACTATAAAAAAATGGAAATGCAGTTCAAATGGAACTGTGCTAGGCAAGTTTGAGAAATGAGCCTGCACCATACATTCTGTCAGTAAAATTTATGGAAGGCAAATAATTCAAGTGCAGGTTTACCTGCTGAGGTCAATAAATGTCAGAGGTTCCTTGACTTTTTCTACCACTCACCGGATCAAGAGGTTTGCTTCTTGCCCAGGTCATTATTGTTGAAAGCAGAATGAACACTTTCTGCTTCTCAAACTTTGATGATTCCGCTTGTATTGCTGTGTAATTACATTATAGTGTATATGTTACTTAATGTTTTTTTTAATCCTCTTACATTTTATGACAATGTTCTGCAGGCAAAATGTTTTCTTCCCCCAAATTAGGGTCAATGCTGTTGCATGCACATATCAAGACTTCTCACTTTCACCCCTGACAGCAATCCATTGTTATGCATCCAAAGATATTTCAGAAGCTATCTGAAGTTGGGAAAATGGCTTCACGGATGGTGCAAGGCTGCCTGTGAGTGGAGGAGGCTCAGAATGGGAGGTCTTACACACAATTTTGATCCAGCTTGATGGTTCAGCATGTGGATCACTATCTAAATGAATGGTTTTCAGAAAGTCTGAGATTGGTCCACACACAGCCATTTCCCATCCAATGGGAATTGCCCATGTTTACCAGGGCTCTACACCTTGGTTGATGGGATATACACAGTATATCCCAGGCAGAGTCTTTTGGATTAGGCCACAGAGATGGGCATAAACTGCATCAGAAATAGGCAAATCATCTAATTTCAAATTCAGATATTGTGCACCTGTTCAACTTGACCACACCATTTAAACCAGCACAGTCATTTGGGTGAACAGCCACCCAACATGCATGATTAAATTTGTATGTGTGAGCTAAGTCAAACTATGCTCTTCTAACAAGAGGATAAGAAACTGAGATTCCCCCAATACCACCTGGTAAGTCCAAGGCTGAGGGATTTAAACTCAGGTAGTGCCAATTTGAAGACTCAGTCTGCTGAAGCACACTAGATCTACTGCTTCACTTCCCAAAGCTGATAAATGTGCCATACCCATTTCAGATAAAGAACAAATTGTACTAACCAGTAGCTGCCCAGGTTGCTTCCTCAATCTGTTTTACATCTTCAGTGATGTTATAAATAATAATGTCACACTCTAACAGGCGAGCTAGCAGCTCTTCTCGATCAGATGTCTAAAAACAAACAAAAGCTATAAGAAGGAATTATTGTATTTCCCTCTATTTAGTAATAACTTTTATCAATCAATCCTTCATTTTTAAAGAAGAAAATCCTCTATTTTTTATCCTCTAACAATTTTAAAAGAGTGAAAGTTGGGGTTGGGGTGATGAGGATTTTTGTTTATTTGATTTATTAAAAAGGTAAAGGTAAAGGACCCCTGACCTGGACAGTTAAATCCAGTCAAAGGCAACTATGGGGTGCAGCGCTCGTTTTGCTTCAAGCCAAGGGAGCTGGCATTTGTCCACAGACTAAATCGCTTCTGGCACAACGGAACATGATGGAAACCAGAGCGCACGGAAACGCTGTTTACCTTCCCGCTGCAGCGGTACCTATTTATCTACTTGTACTGGCATGCTTTCGAACTGCTAGGTTGGTTTAGAACTACCTTTCACTCCAGGAGGATCCTGAAGGGACCTTACAGTATAATTAGATACGGCCTGCTTTTACTCCCTCCAGTATATATATTCCGTCAAAAATTCAATTTCTTATTACATCATTGTGGCTTTTATCCCCATTGCCATTTCATCCCATCTAACTTCCCTGACTGCTGGCACTTGGATATTGCACTGACTGGGTAAACTTAAGCAGTGAATAAAGGAGAGAGATAAGCAGGGTTAAGCAATAGATATAGCTGAAGGTGGCTGAGGGCTCTTCTTTTACAGTGTGAGAGATTGTAATTCACTCTAGTGATCTGACTGCTGTCTTAACCATGTTTGGAATTCTCAAAAGGTAGACTCAGGCTGTTCTCACATGGCAAATGTCAAAGCCAGGCTCTCAGTCATGATGACTGCCTTAAGTCTCATTGCTTAGCCCTAACAAACTTTAGCTAGACCTGTAGCTTTTATGTTTTACAGAATTATAGTTATCAAATGTTTACATAGCTATACAATATACTACCTTCTTTTGATTTATTGATTTCAATTCCTACCTATATCCCCAATTTTAGTAAATTAAAGAAGTGTAATACTCACTCCATATGCTTCCACAGCAAAATCTGGTTTTGTACTAGTCTCCTGTGAAAGAGTTCCCACTACTTGGTATATTCCTTCCTTTGGTTTCGGAGGTAAAAGTTCAGCAGCTGATCTACCTTCATCTTCCTCTTCCTCTTCCTCTGGTACTTCTTCCAGAGAGGCTCCAACAGTACAGCTCGCTAGATACTTGAAGTATACAAGAAATGACCAGTGAGATAGTGTGAGAGAATTCCATTCATAGTGATTTGGTAATCAGTTTCCTGTTTCATAATTGTTCTCATTTGGACATGGCTGTGAGGGCAAAATTAGGGAAGGGAGAAGAATCATGAAAGTTGCCAGAAGCTCTGTAGAAGAATGAAGGCTGGGATAGAAATGTAATAAATGTATATATTTTAAATAATCTTTAAAGTCACTCTGAGGATAGACATTTTGAAACTTCAACATGTGCAGCTGGACAATACTTTCATTAACAGGACTAAAAGGTAAAAGGTAAAGGTAAAGGACTCCTGGACGGTTAAAGGTAAAAGGGTAAAGGGACCCCTGACCATTAGGTCCAGTCGTGACCGACTCTGGGGTTGCGCGCTCATCTCGCATTATTGGCCGAGAGAGCCGGCGTATAGCTTCCAGGTCATGTGGCCAGCATGACAAAGCCACTTCTGGCGAACCAGAGCAGCACACGGAAACGCTGTTTACCTTCCCTCTGTAGCGGTCCCTATTTATCTACTTGCATTTTGACGTGCTTTCGAACTGCTAGGTTGGCAGGAGCTGGGACCAAGCAACGGGAACTCACCCCGTCACAGGGATTCGAACCGCCGACCTTCTGATCAGCAAGCCCTAGGCTCAGTGGTTTAACCCACAGCGCCACCTGGGTCCCGGACGGCGTATAGCTTCCAGGTCATGTGGCCAGCATGACAAAGCCAATAATTGTGCGGATTCAAACCGCCAACCTTCTGGATCGGCAAGCCCAAGAGGCTCAGTGGTTTAGACCACAGCACCACCCACATCTACAAAACAGCACACACGGTTTCATGTTCTTCAGCTGTGGGCTATGGGATCTGCCCACCCTCTTTCTTTTACGAACCAACGTGTTTCACGTGTGTTGCGTTTTATTTTAAACGACCAGGCATACACCTCACGTTCACTTTTTCTTACCTCCCCAAAAGCAGTTGGAAAACACACACAGGTTCTTTTTGTGTGTGTGGAGGGGAGGAAGTATTAAAAGATAAAAAATGGTTTCTTCACACATTAGATCAGCCTTTCTCAACCTTGCCCCCCCCCCCAGTGTAGTTGGGAGTACAATCCCCAATGCCTCTGAATGAATACCAGCTGTTGGAAACCACAGGTGGCGAGAGCACTCCTGCTTGCATCTGGTTTGAGTGCCAACTTGGCCCCACAACCATGGGTGCCCTGGGGGCTGTGGGTGCATGCAGTGTGCAAGCACCGAAATGTGTGGGTGCCTGGCCCCGGGGAATTTTGTGGGTGCTCTAGCACCCAGGGCCCCAGGGAGTTGGCACCTATGTTGGCCACTACGAGAACAGGATTGACCAGGTGGGCCACTGGCAGGGCCGGCCCCAAGACATTTTGACACCTGAGGCAAACCACAAAAGGGTGCCCTTCCAGGGAAGAAGGGGGTGAGTGAAGATATATATGAAGGAAGGGGGTGGGGAATAAAGAGCTACATCAGGAACTGCCGAGAACCTGCTACCCCTGGGGGTCCTGCACGCCCGAAGCGGTTGCCTCAGCTTGCCTCCTGGAGGGGGAGGCGGCCCTGTCTACCGGGGTGATCCCCTCACCGCCTTCGCTCCTCCTGTGCGCCAACCCACGGACGCTCCGCGACTATCCGCCTCCGGCCCTCACCCTCCCAATGTTCCTGCCGCCGTAGGTGTCCAAGTGGTTCAGGAAGATCCTCTGGCTCCGAATAATCTCCTCCGCCTCCGCCACTGCCTCCTCTTCCTCCGACATGGCTGCGGTTGAGAGGGAAGCACAGGGGTTGCTAGGCAACCCGGGCGCGCGCGCCGGGAAAGGGATGAAGAGGCGGGGCCTTGAGGAGAAAACAGAACGCAGAACACGAGACGGACAGGAGAGTGGGAAGCTCGGGGCGGGGCGGGAGAAAACTGGGCGTGGCTTCCTCCTCGAGGAGAGGGGGCGTGGCCAATGGAATAATGTGAAAACAAAGGCACAAATAAAGCGGACTAGCGCTTGAATGCCCAGATTGCGCGTTAACTTTTTTTCTCCCCCCCCCCTCCGTGGGTGCAGTCTCTACCGCTGCTTTAGGTTTTAGTTAGTCAGCGAAATCTGCGAGTTTAGTGCAGAAATCTAAAAACCCCTCTGTCCATTGTTTTATCTTATTCTTTATTTTAAGAAGCAAACTCACTATGCAGACCACTTTTCTTCTTTTATTTCAAGTGTATAACTGCTAAAATAAACACGGCTGCCTTAGTCAAGGAAGTACAGATAAAATGGACAGAGCACATTTTCTTCATGTATTTTCCTCGTTTTCTTAACTTCCATGCTATAAACCCAGATTGTAAGTGCACATGTACTCAGTTTTCTTAGAAAATGAAATGCACATTAGTCTAATTTTCTATATATGGATAAAGCTAGACATTTCAGCGTTTCAAACAGTAAGAAACGGTCAATGTTTCGTAACACGTTTTACTATAGATTCTTAGTTATTCTATAATTAGCTGAAATAAGACAAAGCTGTAATAAATGCTTCAACTAAGCTGGTACTCCTTCAGTTCCTAGATCAGGTTCTCAGCAAGGTTAAAAAGCATCACTCATGTTTGCAAGTTATAAATTTACATCCATCAAAGAGCTGATGATTGTGTAAATTCACTTTGAGAATTAAAACATCTGTTAGTATTATCTATCACAATGCACAATTACGATAGCTTTGTGGGTGGTTTTTTTGTTTTTTTAACCACCTTTATCCCAAGAAAATATACTGAGATTACAGCACTGGAAAGTAACTACTGTAGTAGTGTACTTAAGACCACCTATTCTTCTCCCAATTCAAATACCAATTTCCTTCTTTGGTTTGAATCAATGCAATGAACCATTGTAAGCTACAGCATTGTTGGGGCTTTGCAGAAATACTCAGTAACTGTAATATAGTAAATATTCAAAAATACTTTTAGATATACTGTACATTATGTAAACAGTCAAAGCAATGCAAATAGTTCTCTTTACACAGTATTAATAGTTTAACAAAAGCAATGCAGGATTGGGCTTTATGCAGAATGTGGCTTTTTATTTTTTCATTACTGTGCTTATTTGTATTTCAGCTGATGAATACATTCATTATGCCAACACTATATCTATTGTTTAGCATTGCCGGTAGCTACCCTCAAGACTACACCAAATACTGCACACTGTTGTTCGGTTACTGAAAAGTACTGGCATAACGTTTTAGTGGATCATACCCTAAGAGATGTTTTATTTAATAATGTTTCGTCTTACCACTCTAATGAATGAGCTAGAGAATGTCTAAATCCACATACAAGAAGTTGAGCTAAATACAAAACTTTTCAATGAAACAAAATCAATTTCCTTAAATTAGCTATGGCAAATATTTGGTTTTCTTAAAACCAAGTTATTTGTGAAGCACACTACTGAACAAATACAAAGGTTGTTAGAAGAATTTTGAAGCTAAAAGTTAAATATCAGAGACCAAAACTATAGACTGTTACATTGTAACTATCTAAAGGAAAGTTTAACAGTAACTATATATGTGACTATGTTACCTTAAAAATAAATTGGGTAACCAACTCCGAACAACAGTATCAAGGACATAGTTTACAACTTGGTGTCACTGGAAGTCATGGAACAAGGGATTTTTTGAAAGCAAAGAGTTCGGGTTAATAATATTCCCCCTCCGCCACCAGGCCTCAGAACAAACTATTTAGATCCAGCAGCAACTTTTGTTGAAGCCCACTTTGATTGCAAATTCTATCATGATTGTCCATCACTTTTCAAAGCCTCTAGTCTTTGTAGCAAAGCATTTCCAAATGCTTCTCGATACGCTGGGCTAACAGAGTCCAACAGAGAGTAGACAGTCTCATGATAGGGATTTTGCACGCTGTCATCCACCTGGTCGAAAGCATAGCCAACCACCTGCAAAGAGAAAATAACATACTTAAGAAATTAAGTGACCAAGTGCACACACACACAAATGCTGATAAAGAAACCAAACCAGCTGTTATGTGAGAAACAGTTCTACTGAGTTGCCCTTCTGTGGGGCTCATAAAGTTTATCAATATCTTATAATCCCAAAAAACTATTTACAAATGGAACTGAAGACATTATATCTGAAAGTTATCGAGTAAAACTTGTGTAGTAAAACTTGTGTAGTAATATTGATACATCGCCCAGGACCAGTCTGAGGGCCAGAGCACGATGGCGGCTTCTCCCAGCAGTATAACACGAGGAAACCCACCACCACTCCTGAATCCCTCCACTGGGCACTGGGGGCGGAGGGACTCCCCAGCACTTGGTGGGAGGAACAAGCTACCTTAGCCCTGCCCCCGTGGGTTGAAAACGCCTCACATCCCTCGGCAGAAGGGGCAGTGTTTTCACCCCAGCGCCCTGCAGCTTGTTCCTTCCTCCATTTCAACATCGCAATGTATCACCTAATCGTGATGTTTGGCTGGTGATACATTGCGATGTTGAAAAGCTGACACCTCCCAGCCCTATTTTGATATTATTATTGGGGGGAAACTGAGTCAAAAAGGAAACAAGAACTCCATATGTATTATTTCAGTTAGAGTAACCGTGACAGTTGAGATGCACACTAATTGTATATGATTATAGTACCGTACTACAGAGCGATTAGTTGGGAAAATATTTGTATTATGACTGCAAGTTCAATTCGTACAGTTCACAGTTAATACTTACTGTACGCAAACAGGTACACACAAGACTTCAGTTGCATTCCTAATAAAAACTTTCATGGAGAAAAAGCTGTCTACAGTGTTGGATATGTGTGGAAAATATGTGTTTTCTTTCACGGGTGATCATCATGCAGTTTGTTTTCAATGGTTTAAAGCTGTGGATCACCAGAGAAGGAAGACTTCATTTCTTTAATCAGAGATGGTTACCTCCTGTGGTCCTCTAGATGCTATGGTCCTCATTGGCTATGTTGTCAGGGCCTGATGGTGTTGGAAGACCAACATCTACAGGGCCACAAGTTCACCACCCCTGTTTTAATTCATGGATGGCTAGCTTTCAACATGGAAGTTCATGTACATTTAAATGTATTCTGGCAGGTGCAGATGCTCGTGCTCCTTGCAGACCCCATGACAAGTAGCACCTGCTAATATTTTCCCTTCCTGTATAATTAGATGTTGAAAGACTGTTATCCATAATTAAAAGATGAAGTAAAGTATTAAATGCAGAATCTTTCAATACATTAGTCATGAAAAGAAAACGGAAGTTTTATTTAGGCAAACTATAGATAGCACCTTTTAGTGAAAAGGCATCTGGGACAAAAAAGCTGCCTAGTAATCAGAACTTCAAAATTTAGGGCCTTCCTACCATGAACCAAGCGACATGGAACACCTTATCTGATGCATTTCTGCTAGTCAGGATCCCTGCAAAGTTAAAAAAAGAAATTGTATAGAAACCCTACTGCAGAAGACTGGAGGGCCAAAACTGGTAACTCCAAACATCTTTTTTCTTAATTAGAAATAGCACTGTGTGTTCTTTACATTCTGCTGGAAGATGCCCAGAGTAGCTGCGGAAACCCAGTCAGATGGGCAAGGTACAAGTAATTAACTGTTGTTGTTATAGTAGGTTTGTTAGCATCTTCTACATAAATATAAACATTCTGAAACACTCGGTACAAAAAATAAAAATTGAAGAGGGCTGCTTTTGTGATAAAGTAGATTGCTAAATAGCCTTTGGCTAACATTTCTTTTATAACTAATCTTCACAAAAGGAAAAATTACCCTAAGTCCTGCTTCTGTGAGCTCTAGGCAATATCTGTTCCTTTCCCTAGTTTCCACGTTGATGTACGCCACATCTTCTGCGCATGGGAGGCTTTTAGAGACAAACATGTTGCTCACAGCAAACAACACATCATTCACAACAGCTTCCGCTTCTAATCTCATGTCCTTCACGTCTGTTCCTTCAAAATCCTTGAATTCAGAATTGTCTTCAACCCCTGTGTTATTGGATAGGTCCATGGAATTGTAGTCCATCTCCATTCTGCACACACAACACAATTCAGACTTTTAAAAAAATGCAAGGTAAAAGATTCTACAATACAGCAATGAAAATGGGATTATGGAATTCCAAGATATATCTAGAAGATCAGCATACAGACCCCTCAAAAACATGGGTTCTTTAAATACAGTATTAATAATCCAAATCAATGATCAAGCCTAAGAAGTCCAAATGGCTAACACTGCATTTCATGCAGCTGTCATTTTACTTATACTCTGTTTTTCTTCTTTAACCAAAGGGCTGCAAAGTATTTTTAACAAAATACTGTACCGAATTGCAATATAATTTTTCAAGTTAATATAATTAAAACCAGCAAACTCCATAGTTGAGAAGTCCTAGTGGGAAAAGAAAACTTTTCAGACATCATTTTAAATGCTTTATTTGGGGAGCTATTGGATCTCATTGGGGAGGGAGTGCCATAGCAGAAGTGCAAACACTGAAAAATTATCTGTTCCTGGTAAATGACACACTCAGCTGCTGATACTAGTGACACCACAAAAATCCAATTTTTCAAATGATCTTTAGTGTGAATTATGTGTGTAAATCCCACCCATGTAGATTTGTGTTAATAAAATGTGGATAAACACAAGCAATCATTAAAAAGGGCTAGATAACAGAAGTGTTAATTTTATTTTATTCAATTTGTATTCTGCTGTTCCTCCAGAAATAGTCCAGGACAGCAGACACAGCAATGATAAAACACAAAAAACCAACTAAAAACTAAAAATGGTTTAAAAACATTATTTAAAAGTTAAAAACATTCTCAACCAGTGATCTAAGGGTTGCCAGAATAGTGTCTTTCAGCCATCAAATGCCTGGGCAAACTGAAATGTTTTTAATTTCCCCCCTGAAAGTCAGAGTAATGAAGGAGAAAGAAGCATCTTGCTATGATGAAGAGGAACCAACACTGAAAAGGCCCTATCACAACTGATACCCAGTGGCGGAGGCAGCACTTGCAGATCATAGAGTGCAAGATTATCAATAATGAGGATGGTGCTCTTTTAGATACTTGGATTCCAAGCCATTAGGAGCTTTAGATGCTAGTACCAACATATTGAATTTGGCCAGTGCAGAGCTTTCCGGACAGGTGACACATGGTCCCATTGAGCTGCCCTACTTACCAGCCTAGCAGGAGCATTCTGCACTAGCCACTGCCCCCTGCAGCCTGCATTACAGTAGTTAATGTTAAAGCAATGTCAGCAGGAAATAGGTTATGATCCAAACAGTATTGACAAGCTGCAATACATTGGTCTAGAAACCGACTTTTTTAAAACTTAGAAGATGAATACACATCTCTGATTGTTAGCCATTTTGCCTAAAATGAGAGAGCAAAATGCCCAGAAGTTCTGCACTCTGTCATGCTCAGCGCCATTGATGCATGAAGAAGAGTTTGGATTTGATATCCCGCTTTATCACTACCCGAAGGAGTCTCAAAGCGGCTAACAATCTCCTTTCCCTTCATCTCCCACAACAAACACCCTGTGAGGTAAGTGGGGCTGAGAGACTTCGAAGAAGTGTGACTAGCCCAAGGTCACCCAGCAGCTGCATGTGGAGGAGCGGAGACAGGAACCCTGTTCCCCAGATTACGAGTCTACTGCTCTTAACTACACCACACTGGCATGCTATGATAAGGTTACCAGGTTTTTTTCAAGGAATCCGGGGACACTTTTCAACTTCAATGGATTTAATACATATATTTATATTATATATTATTTAATATATTTGTATTGAGAAATGTTTTTCTATCGGTTGAATAAAGTATATTGTATTGTATTGTACTTCAATGGATTTTGTATGGGGACTGATTTGTAAATCCGGGGACTGTCGCCGGGAAACAGGGACGTCTGGTAACCTTATGCTATAATTCTCCCCTTTCTGCCTTACACTATTTCACACATCTCTACCATATCCTTTCTCCTTGTTCCCCCCCCCCTCCTCCTCTGGTCGCTCTGCCAGGCATTGGTAGTTACAAACCACCATCACTCCAAAAAGCATAATGGAACATTACTTGAAGAAATGAACAGCTTGGTACCTGTTCTGATTCTGAGAAAGCTGATTTGGCAACTTTCTACTCAGTGCCTCTTCCTCCAGCTCAAAATTATCTTCTACCATCAGTATGCATTTCCACCTATGCATGTCAGAAACATCTCCCCCAGCCCCCCTAAAATCAGTAGGTGTTGTTAGCCATACCGTTTCTTAGGTTGGATAAGACAGACATCTGATTCGGGTGGCGTAGAAATAAATGGTGATGAAGATTCCTTGTTGTACAGTCCATTCCACCTGCTTTCCAGCTTTACCCCGTAGACATACATCTCCTGCCCACCCACCCCCATCTCAAAACAGGATTTATTTTTGTTCACTTTGTTCAAGTTTATGCCTGATGAGTTGCCTAAGTGACTATACACAGGAACAGGACCAACTCTCGCGGGTTCAGGCAAGCACCCACCCGCGCACCCAGGGGTGCCATCTCGAAAAAAATATCGTGTGGGGGGAGCAGGGAAGCACCACATAACCGATCAAAAGATGTGACAATTCAAATGGCAATGCCTATCAACTTTGGGGTGGGGAGTGCGGCTCCTCAAATATTTTATTGGCGGTGGGGATAGGGAACCGAAGGGACCTCAGCCCTAAGGAGTTGGCTCCTACTCACCCACCCACAGAGCACTGAACTGTACAAAAAGAAATAAAAGACCCAGGATTGCCGCCCCTCTCAAAACACCCACTCGCTGCTCGCTTGCTTCCCTCCCTCCTTCCCTTCCCCACACTTAAGGTTACCGCAATCCCACGAAATGCAGAGAAGCACGTCCCCGTTAAACAAGAGCAGGCCCTAGCTCCGAAAGGAGAAGGGCTGCCAACTTCCCAGCCGGCCTCTTTTAAACAGAAGGAAAAGGACCGTGCTCACTTCCACGTGGCAAAGAGCTTCGCCCGCTGCTGGTTTTATTTTTTTAAATATTTTTTCCGCCTTAGTAAGCTGTCGCCTGACAGGCACAGGCACAGGCTGGTATGAGGGTCAGTTGGCAACCTTCACCCAGCACCCCCCCCGCTTTCTCGCCGCCCCCCCCCCCCGCGAGTCTTTCAGAAGCTTTTCTCCCACACAACCCGAGGCACGCGCACAGAGCTCCACCTGCCAATCTAACAAAACGGAAGAGAGAGAGAGAAACAACAGACGCCGAGGACGTACCTGCCCCTACTCCATCCCGTCTCTACTCTCCGGCTCTTTGCTACCCGCGAGCCGCTCTATCCCGTCCTTAAATTCTCGCGAGACGAGAGGCTGTACAGGCAGCCCTATTCCTCCCTCTCTCAGCTGTTTTGCGCCCGGCCACTCTCGCTCTCTTTTCCCTCCTCCCACTCGCGGCATTTTCTCTCCCAGTCACGTGCTGGGATCGACGGAGAAAAAAAGCGCCGAGAGAGTCGGTTGAAAGCAACATCGACACTTCCGACTCTCGACTGAGCGTGCGGGGGCGAGGCAGAAGGACGCACGGCGGCAGGGGGAGGGGGCGGGGGAGTAGGGGAACCCTCACATTTACTGTTGTTGTTTTACATACCGTAGATCAAATAAACAAATGTTTCTCATTGCAACATGCGCTGATGCTTCTGAATGCCGGTTGCTGGAAACTTCAGGAGGGAAGTGTTGTTCTGCTGCTTGCATGTTTCACCCAGGCAGGACCTGGCCCACGTATTAGACAAATTGAGGCGACTGCCTCAAGCAGCAGGATCCACAGGGCAGAGGATCCCGATGTAGAGCTAATGGCATGGCTCTCCCAACTTGAACTTGCCTGGACCCTGAGTTCATCTTCTGAAATCTTCCGCCATGTATCCTCCTCTTTGGAGATGACGAGAGGGCTTTTTTGTCGTCGTCCTCGCCCCAATGCTCTCCCCAACGAAGCTCACCCGGTGCCAATAGCAGCTTCCTTTCAGCACCAGATTGAGGGTTTTTGAGGAAATATAACACCGCTGCTTCTGCGTGTGTATATGAAGGGCGATGGATCTTGTTTTATTGTTATATTTCATTACTTTTTATTGTGCACGTAAGCCCCATGGATAGGTTTTGTGTTGGGCGGCAAATAAATATTGATGATGATAATAATAATAATGCTAGCACGTTATTTAATTTACTACTGTTTATGCAAATGATTTAATGATAGAAGTCTGAAAATTCTATTTCAAACCACAAAAAAGCCAAACAGCGAGACAAGCAGATTGTAATGAAACGCGGAAATGTTTTTATACAGAACTAGCTTGTTTTTATACAGAAAGGTAGGGCGACCCAAGCGCAGGCTCCCCAGCTTCGCTCAGAGGAGGATACGTACCCTCGCGTCATTTCCGCCTCCTTCGCCCCGCCCTCCCTGACGTTACCGTCCCCCCAGCGCCGGGACGGATGACGACGCTCTCCCGTGGGTGAGACGTCTAGCCGAGCGTGCTTACGGTCCCGTGGGCGGGGCCAAATGAGCACAACAACAAGCCAAGCTCCAA
This sequence comes from Zootoca vivipara, assembly GCF_965207765.1. NCBI lineage: Eukaryota > Metazoa > Chordata > Lepidosauria > Squamata > Lacertidae > Zootoca > Zootoca vivipara. The sequence continues at coordinate 116,321,816 of NC_142582.1, read as the reverse complement.
TCTGCGCGCTGATAGGGAGGCGAAGTGCGAGTGGGCGGGGCGAGAAGCGGGCCCCTTGACGGGGTCTCCCGAGCTCAGTCGGAGGAGACTGTGAGGGCAGCGAATAAGGAGGGAGAGAGACCCTCGTGGCTGTTGTGCCGCCGTAAGCCCCGCCCCTTCCCTCCCTCACTCGGGAGGCGGGGTTGCGGTGACAAGATGGCGGCTGCGGCTGCTGCTGCGTGAGGAGGCGGTGGCGATGGAGCCTCTTGTTATCGCTCGCGCGGGAATTCCCTCAGGACTTGGCGCTTTCCTGGACGGCGCTGAATAGGAATTGTGGGGAGAGGAGCCTGGCTCACCGCGGGCTGGGCCTCCCCTCATTCTTCCCAGCCCTCATAACCAGCCTTTTCTTTTCTGAGGAGGGCAGCCCCTTCCTCGTCTTCAGGGCGAGTTCGCCCAGCCGGTGGCTCCTTCCCTGTGAATCCTGCAGCTCCATCCCCTCGCCTGCCAGTCCGTGGGGTCTGGGATCGCAGCCGCCATGCCTTGGCCCTTCTCGGAGTCCATCAAGAAGAGGGCCTGCAGGTACCTGCTGCAGAGGTACCTGGGCCACTTCCTCCAGGAGAAGCTCAGCTTGGAGCAGCTCACCCTGGATCTCTACCAAGGCACCGGCTCCTTGGCACAGGTGCCCCTAGACAAGTGGGTAAGTGGCGCTTCACGCGTCTCTTAGGAGCAGTGGGATCATAGAGTTGGAAGGGACCCTGAGGGTCATCTGCTCCGGCCCCCTGCAATGCAGAAATCTTGGCTTAAGCATCCATGACAGGTGGGCCACACAACCTCTGCTTAAAAATCTCGAGGGAAGGAGAGCCCACCACCTCTCATGGGAGTCTATTCTACTGCCCAACAGCTCTTCCTGTCAGAAAGTTTTTTCTATATGTTTAGTCGGAATCTCCTTTCTCGTATCTTGAATCCATTGGTTCAGGTCCCACTCTCCGGAGCAGGAGAAAAGAAGCTTGCTCTGTCTTCCATGTGACAGCTCTTGAGATATTTGAAGATGACTATCATATCTCCTCTCTTAACCTGACTAAACATGTCCAGCTCCCTCAACTGTGTGCCTTATAAGGCTTGGCTTCCAGACCCTTGATCATCCTCCTCTGCACACATCCCAGATTATCAATATTATTCTTAAATTGTGGTTCCCAGAACTGGACACAGTACTCCCAAGTGTTGTCAGACTAAAGCAGCATAGAGTGGATCTGGACGCTATACTTCTGATGATGCAACCTGGAATAGAATTAGCTTTTCTTTCTTTCTTTCTTTCTTTCTTTCTTTCTTTCTTTCTTTCTTTCTTTCTTTCTTTCTTGCTATGGCATGACATCTGTCAAGTGTCAAGAGCTGTATTTTCACTTTGACAGACATGCCCTAGCCAACTGTTTAAACTTCCTGTATCCTGATTCTGTCATGGTTACTGCTGCAATAATTGAGCAATTTTCAATGCATGGGGGTTATCTGGGGTGATCCAAAGTTGACAAGCAGTCATATTTTTTTTCTATGTGAACACTGCATTTCTCTTCCAAGCACTTGGACTTGTAACCTAAATGTTTCTCCCTACCCAGTCCAATAACAATAATGAAATTCCCATTGATGTGAATAGATCGTCTGCGGCAGCATTCCCCATCCTGATGTCCTCTGGATGTTGTTGCATGTCAAATCTCATCAGCTCTGTCCATTGGCCATGCATGCTGGAGCTTATGGGAGTTAAACAACACATGGAGGGCTTTGATCAGATTTTTTTTGAGGGAAAGGGAAAATTTGGGGTCTGTATGTGTCAGCAATTAACATCTAGTTAAGTGGCTATTGGGGTGTGGAGTGCTATTTGTACAAACTAGCTTGTCTACTGCACTGAAAAGTGTCAGGAAGCACATTACAGTATTTTGGTTATGTGGTTGCTTTCATCTTGGTATTGGTCAACTCAGTTTTCTATGTCACTCCTACCCCCCAATATTTTTTGTTGTACAGTACTCCCAAAGTTTATACTGTATGTATGTGTATAATATACAGTAGGTAGGTAGCCGTGTTGGTCTGCTGTAGTCGAAGCAAAAAAAAAAAATCCTTCCAGTAGCACCTTAGAGACCAACTAAATTTGTTATTGGTATGAGGTTTCGTGCTACTGGAAGGAATTTTTTATTTTGTATAAATATGTATAAATATATGTTTGTGGGAGGGTGTAGTCTGCTCTATTTCTCTCCAGGTGATCTGGAGACCAAATTTAAACATTTTTTCTTTACCATTTGAAGATGCTTAATTTTATGATGTTTATCTATGTTCATTTTTAAAATGCTGGCTAGCTGTGAATCCTGAAAACAATTTTTGTATGATATGTTCAGCATTCGTGTAAACAGTTCGAGTGCAGTTATTTGGATGTAATTGACTTCGTAAGCATAAAGGTTATTCTCATATGACCCTGTGGCACAGTTCAGTTTTTATAGCCAATAGGTAGGCTCTGAATGTTTTGTTTTAAATATCCTCTAGTCTAGTGGACACCCCAGTGACCTTTGCTCCCTTCAGCAAGCTATGCTAGAAAGAATAAGTAAATTAGTAACTGCCTTTTTATATATGCTGATTCTTCAGTTTTGAGTTGACTATTTTGCATGCCTCCTAGATAGATAGTACATATGTTTCTCTTTATAATGTATAAATGCATCTCATAAAGTTTTAAAAACCAGAAGTCAGCCCCAACTGTGAGGAAAAGCCCCCACTGAAGTAGAGGCATGTGAATCAGGGCACAATAGATTACTCACCCGTTACCTTCCATATCATCTGGGGCATCTCTGTCTGTTTCTCTACAGTTACTGTCTGTCATGTCTGCTGTGATAGTTTAGCTGGATAATTTCATTGTGATAATAGAGAGCTGCACCTGAATGCTACAGTCTTGAAATGTGTATGCTGTGGTGGGGGGTATTTTTAATTATGTCTCTCTCCATTGTTTTGTTTCGTCTTCTAGAATGTATAGGATTATGTGGCACACTTGGTTAGCGATGTAGTATAGTTCTATGTTGGGGGAGAGGTGTAGATATTTGAGGTTTATTGATTGTGATCACATTTGACCCAGACTACTCAAAGAGATCATTGGTAGGAGCAGCCAACAATAGGTTGTCTCTTGAGCATTTCTTCCACTGTAGTGTAAAGCAGTACTTAGGAAACCAACACATTGGAACCTCCCTATTCAGTATTTTAACAGATGTTACCTAGTTTCTTTCCTGAAAATGTACAGCTGCACTAAATGGGAAAGGCCTTTTAAAGAAAAATTAATTGAATTAAAATCTAATATTTTCTGCATTTTGATACAGATGTGAAACTGAATGGGGACATATTGACAGGTACCAGTTGTGTTCAAGTTTGTTCATAATCCATGTCACTGAGAATTAAATAATATTACTGCTCATTTAATAGTGCTCTCTGGAACTTTATGCATGGTGAGATAAGGAGCAGGCTTCAGATTTATATATAGTTCCCTTAATTTTGGTGTAGCTAACATTCTCTGGATATTGTGGACTAAAACTCTCATTCTTGCTGGGGCTGATGGAGTTAAAGTGCAGAATGCTGGAGGGGACTGTTTTTGGCTACCTGTGCATTAACTTTCCCCAACCTGATGGCATTCAGATCATTTTGACCTACAACTCTCAGCATCCTTGGCCATTGAACATTATGGTTGGGGCTGATTGGAATTGTAGAAAATAATAATAATCTGGAGGCCACCAGCTTGGCCTGTTGGCTTATTCCTACCCTGTCATAGCATGTGCAGCAGGATTGACTAACTTGTGGTCCTTCAGCTGTTGTTGGACTCCAACTCCTATGAAGCTCAGCCAGCATGGGCAAGCTTCAGGGATGATAGGAGTTGTAGTGTGGCAACATCTGAAGAGCCATTCCTGATTTCAAATGTGAACTTTATTAATGGAAGCATATTTCAGTGAGGATGCTATCGAGCCCAAAACTCATCCCAATCTTGCAACACTTAAAGGTTCTGCGGTTAAAGTATTAGCAGATCTGTAGTCAGTATAGTTTAGTGAAGTGTCATCATTGTCATATGGAGGATGTTCCTACCTATGTCAGTGTTGTTTAGATGAGCGAGGGGATATTGGTCTCTGTCTCCCCCAACAGTGCCCAAGTGGGTTTGTAATTTGGCATCAGCATAGACTTGATAGCCAGGGAGCCAGATTTCTGATAGTTTATCAGGGTAGCATCCTCTCTTTCTGTGTTCTCTGGATAGATACTTGAATTCTGTTACTTTGTATTGTCTATCTACCCCGCTTACTAACATAACTTTCCTGACTGGTAGAGGTGGTCTTGGACTTGATGGCTCCAAATTTTTTAGGTCGTGGGAGATTCCAGCATCCACAGAGGAGCAGTTCAAGCCTTAATGACTGCCATGAGGCGATCCCAAAACATTTTGGACCCAACACATGTAGCTGTGTGTTTGCCCAGTCTGATGCCATAGAGTCTGCCTTAGATCTAGATTACTACTGGTAAAATTGAGGCTGTTAGCAGCTCTTAATGCTTGGTGGGGACAATTCAATTGGTCCTCTTGGGGAGGCTTATGGTTTTGGATGGTTTCCTAGTGTCTCTGCAATAAGACAACTGCATGCGTGAATCATTGCTTCTAGGTGTCCTTTCACACTGACAAGGGCTAAATTGGCAGCATGGTATTTTGGAGTGCTGAAATAGTTGAGGTGATAACTTGAAGGCAGATGAAGGAAAAGATGGGAGAAAACTGCCAGAAGTAACCCGGGGAGTGCAGATTGCACACTTCTGAACAAGAAATAGGAAAAAGGTAGTGTTTCCTGAAGACTATGCATACTGACTGGAGAATGTGCATATTGCCAGAGAATGTACAAAATGCAGCCAAGGTATGTACATGCCCCAAAGCCTGTTGTGGATTATGCACAATGGCTGGAAAATGTACAAAGTTCATCTGAGATATGCACTTCCCCTAAGGCTTGTAGGGGATTATGTATAGTGACCAGGAATTGTGCGCAGTACATGGAAGGCTTATGTGCATGTTTCCCATGAAGCCTGGGGAATATGCACATTGGCCAGTTATTATGCACATTAATTACTCAAAATACATTCCTTCTCTCTCTCTCTCTCTCTCTCTCTCTCTCTCTCTCTCACACACACACACACACACACACACACACACACACACACAATATATGACATACAACCCATTTTCACCAAAACCATGGATCCACAATTCACTTTAATATTTAATGCTAAAGAGAACTTACATTATTTTTGATATAAAATGTCATAGGCATCAACAAAAATTGATCATATTCTGCTTATGTAATATGCAAAGTAATTCTTGATTCTTTTTTCTCTTTGTTTCAGAGTCTTAATGAGATTCTTGAATCAGCAGATGCTCCTCTGGAAGTCACTGAGGGATTTATTCAGTCAATTTCTCTTTCTGTGCCCTGGGGTTCGTTACTTCAAGATAACTGTGCACTTGAAGTGAAGGGCTTAGAGATGGTCTTCAAGCCAAGACCCCGACTAAGTAAGTTAAGAAGGATTATTGACAAAAACAAGTCATGCCTATTTAATTTTCTGAATAGTGGACTATTTGGACATCCCACAGTGAGTACTGATTTCTCTGAAGCAGCAGGGTGACCCCAACTTCAGCACGTTATAGAGAAGCAGATACTACTTTTTTTCCTGGGGAGGCTGATACTTCCGTTGTGAGTGTCACCCACAGCTCAGAGGTACCATTCACATAATTTCTCATTCTTGTATACAGAAGCTGTGCTTCTAATTTATCCCTGTATGCGTGTGCTTTGGTTATGGTTGAACAGTTGCTGAAGGCCATTTATGACAAAGCACCTGAGGCTTATCTCTTCTTTTCTAGCTTCTGGTTCAGAGCCCATGTATTGGTCAAGCTTCATGACTAGTAGTATGCAGCTTGCAAAAGAATGTCTTAGCCAGAAACTGACAGATGAACAAGGAGAAGGTTCCCAGCCTTTTGAAGGGCTTGAAAAGTTTGCTGAAACAATTGAAACAGGTACGACGGACTCTTTGAGCTTACAAAACACTATTCAGTGGTCCCTCGACTTACGAATTACTCGACATCCGAAGTTTTCGACTTACGAACGAGACAAATGGCCGCAAGCTTACGATTTTTTCTACATCCGAATGGAAACCGTTGGCGGTTTTAAATGCAATTTCATCGACTCACGAATTTTAAATACGGTTTTTTCGGCTTACGAATTTTTCCGAATATTTTTTTTCCTATGGGAAACCACTTTTCGACCTACAAATGTGCATTCAGAATGGATTAAGTTCATAAGTTGAGGGACCACTGTATCAAGATGTGCTACGTAAAGCTGAGGGATCTTTTGCCAGCTGAGTTGACCTTGATAATTTATTTCATGTGCAAAGCATAGCAGTTTGCTCAGGTTAGAATATGTTCCCTGTTTGATGGTAACAGCAGTCAACTTTAAAATTTGGGCCATGATGTACCAGTATGCAAATCTTGCTGTGTTCGCAGTGGAAATTGCTGCTGGATACAGTGAGGCCTCTTCCCCCATGTCTGCATGCATGGACCAAAATGCACCAGTCATTATCTAAAAAGGAAAACCAGCTTGTGTGTTCCCTGCAATGTTTCAGCAGTTCTTTCTCTCCCCAGCACCGTAGTCCCAAGTTACTCCTGCCCTGGGAAGGAAAAGAAGAGCTGGGTAGTTTCAGGGCTGCACATACCAGCTGCTCCTTCTTGCATATGTGAGGAGGGGAAGAGGGTTCATAGTATTTTATGTTAATTTCTCTTTATTAGTAGTTCATAGTATTTTATGTTAATTTCTCTTGATTAGTATAGCCAACAGATATCTGCACAGCTGAAATAATACTTTATATTCATGTTTCTATATGACACGTCCCCCTCCATTTTGCTTTCTTCACTATAGTTTTAAGGAGAGTGAAAGTCACCTTTTTAGACACTGTTCTGCGAATTGAACATGTGCCAGATAACTCAAAAAGTGGGACAGCACTTGAAATCCGCATTGAGAAGTAAGTAGTATTGTTCTTCTAAGCAAAGTCTAGAATGTTATCTTGTCCTTCTGTGTGAGAATTTATTTTTTTATTTATTTGATATCTGTCCGGCCCTTTCTCCCTAAGGAGTCTAAGTTGGCGAACAGTAAAGCATTTTAAAACGGCCAAATCTCCTCATTCATGGTTGCTAGGAGCAGTATATTTCAGCCACCAAATATGTCGGTGAACAGGAATGTTTGTAACCTCACCAGGTAGGGCATTCCATAAATGAGGAGCTGCTACTGGGGAATGCATGTGAAGAAACGGGCTTTTGGATGCACATCAGATCAGGTTCTGAATGGACAATAGCTACAGCATGAGTGAAATAGGTTTCCAGCACTCAATTCTCCATGCGGGGTGCTGAGTGCTTGGGTCAGGGTGCTGCAATGGATTTTAAGACTGCAATTCCAATTAGAGAGCAAGGCTCAGTGAACTTATTTTTAAGTAAACAGGCTTAGGATCATGCTGTACATACTCTCACTGTGGGTTTTAAAATTAAAAATTTACTTTTAAATAATTGAAGTAATTATTGATCAACCAAATTATTAAAAGGTAATTATTCCTTCTATACTTACTAGTGCCTCTTTTAAGAAAATCAAGAATGAAACGCTGTTCATCATGGCTGTAGAAGTATTTCATTATTTTATTTCCACTCTTCTAGAACGATGTACTACGATGAAACCGCCGATGAATGCTCTGGAATTAATGTGCATCAGCCCACAGCTTTTGCTCACAAATTGTTACACCTCACAGGTGTTTCTTTCTTCTGGGATGAATTTAGGGCCTCAGCAAAATCCTCTCCAGTGTGTTCAGCTACACAATTGGTAAAAAAAATTACATCTACTTATATGCATATGTATAGTTAATGAAACGTAGAATATATTTTATGGGACGCGGGTGGCGCTGTGGTTTAAACCACTATGCCGCTTGAACTTACAAATCGGAGCTCCCGTTGCTTTGTTCCTGCTCCTGCCAACCTAGCAGTTCGAAAGCACACAGTGCAAGTAGAAAAATAGGTACCACTCCAGCACGAAGGTAAACGGCGTTTCTGTGCTCTGCTCTGGCTTTGCCAGAAGCAGATTAGTCATGCTGGCCACATGACCCGGAAAAACTTGTCAGCAGAAGCGGACTAATGGCGGCTCCCTTGGCCTGTAAAGCGAGATGAGCGCCGCAACCCCAGAGTCCTTTGCTACTGGACTTAACGGTCAGGGGTCCCTTTACCTTTACTAGAATATTTTTTTGCTATGTGAAAAGTTGCTTCCATGCATTTCTTCTAGCTATCTCTTGGACGTATGAACGCAGAAAGTCACCCTGTGCCCAGCTGTTCTTTACTCTCAGATTTATTTCGCTCCTTGCAGTGTTGGGTGTCTCTGCTTCTGCTGCTGCGAGGGCTAAATTGAGCAAGGTTTATAGCTTTGGGTTAATTCCATTTATACATTATGCCCTACAATTTTATAGGAAATGAATTCTGAATGAGGATACCCATCATGATTTTAGTGGCCAGAATGTTCTCTTGACTGTGGGAATTCAGGTTCAAATCACTAGTCTGTCAAGGCTGCTCAGTGAGCAACATTGCTATTTTTAAGTGTAGCCTAATCTAAAATTGCTACTTGGAGGTCTTTAGAGGAAAGAAGAGACTGTACAGATGTAACAAAGTTATGCTAGGAGTTCATCAGGTGCAGTTTGACAATCAGTATGTTCATTAAAATGAGGTGCCATATTTAAGAGTATAAAATGGTCAGTTTGTGTTCTGTACTGGCATACACAGTGATCTTAAAAGCTTATGGAATTAATGCCTTTCCTTGTATTTCTTTTAAAGGCAACAGAACCAAAGCTCTCACCTAGCTGGAACCCAAAAATTGTGTATGAACCACACCCACAATTAGCAAGAAACTTGCCAGAGGTTTCTCCATCTGATCCTGTGCAAATATGTAAGCTGATTGGAAGGATGGAACTGAGCCTTACGTTAAAGCAAAATGAAGTGCTTCCAGGAGCAAAGGTTAGTTGTAGCTTCATGTATTACAGGTAAAAGACTTGTGTTCAGATAGCCAGGGCAGGAGTTCAGTTGTAGACAAAAATTGCAGTCATGCACTTCCCCCCTTGTTATGTGTTACTCCAAGGCTTGAGGTTGATACCTTGCTTTATTCCCTATTCCCTTTTTTCCTTGATACACACAGCTGAGCTCTCCTGGCCAATTTGGTGGGCCTGAAAAAAGGAGAGGAGTAGGCATGTTTAGATCTCCAGGCAATTGCACAACTGACATTTATAAGCATCTAGAAAATTTCCAGAGCATGCAAGCATGCTAGTTTTTGCTTCCTCTCTCCTGGATTCAGCATAAAGGCCAGTCCAGGACAGAAGCAAGGTTAACTGTAGTTTGGGCACCTGGAAGCTGACAGTAGTGTGAGCACCTGGAAGCTGACACCCTGCCACTCTTTCTGCAGGTGCTCCTGCTGCTACTGAATGTTCCTTTTAGTCAGTGGGTGGCCAGGCACAGATTGTATTCCCCCTGTGACCTTTGTTTTTTTTTAATTTCCTAATACATCAGTGGCTGCATTCTGATAGAAAGCTAAGTCATACTTTGTTTTGGCCATGATACACTGAAGAGGCTGGAATCCAGCTCACATGCAAGCAAACCTAATATACAGCTGTCGCCTTAGGTGGTTGGTTGTCTTCCACCCAACCCTGCACTGCCTCTGTGAATGGATAGCTGCTATATGAAAGTATTTTATGGGGTCCAAAGGATCACCAGTTCTCTAACCATTGGCCACCTGCAAAAACAGGGGGAGGGGGTGTAAAAAACTCGTCTCCTCCGAAATCCTTGGCGGCTTGCAGCATGACCCTGAGCCAAAACAAAGTGAAGAAATGACATTCTCTTCCCCATTCCTAGGTACCTCCTTATGAAGGATTACTAGCTTTTTGTATTAGTCCTTTCCCTCTTTCTCACATTCCATTTTTGTAGAGTTCAGTTCCCCACACAGTCATGAAGCTCACTTGGTGACCTTGTCCAGTCACTATCTCTCAGTTTCTCACAGGGCTGTTATGAGGATAAACAATTTAAATGCTGTGTTAAATGCTGTGTTGTGATACCCTATCCATCCTTTGGGTGAATATAGTGTGTATGCAGACCAATAATAAGAAGGAATTAAAGCTGGAAATGAAATGTCTGTTTTGGTTCAATGGTGAGACAGTACATAATCTGAGAATTTGAAAGAAAGAATTCTTTTGATCCGTATTTCTTGAATATATTCTTTATTCTTCTTAAGTTGGATGTAGATGGAGAGATAGATTCGATACACCTATTCCTGTCACCCAGACAGGTACATCTTCTGCTGGATATGTTAGCAGCTATCGCTGGACCAGGTGAGCCAAAGTTGCATTGCCTTGTGTGGTTAGAAAGTGTATGAGCACTGCATTATACATGTTGCACTATTTGCAAGGTTTTGAATAATCTCTAGACTAAGGGCAATATCAAAAGTGCACCTTTAAAGTTAAACACTCTTAAATCCCATATGTTGAACTTCAGAGGAAAGCACATGCTTAGAACTCTTCCTTTGAAACCCAAGGGATTTTAAAACACTTTGACTAGATTGGCCCTAAGTTACTGAAGCTTTACTTGTATTTCAAAAAGTCTAAAGAAAATCTTACGTTAGGGGGGAACTTTCTCATAAGTAGATTTGTATTGTTCCTCCTCCTGAAAGGCAGCTAATAAGAATTGGAAATAGCCAAAAGGATCTGAAACCAATTTAGTAGCTCCATAGTTGTGATTAATATTAGTAACATATTTTTCTCATGCAGACTTTATCTAGTCTTCATCAGTTAGTGTTGTGATTTTTTTGAAAGCCCATAAGGGATGATAAATGTTAGTTTCCCTTTCTCCTTCCTCCTACACTTCCATGCAGAGGACTAGTTGTTTAGGCAACAAAAGAAGATTCAAGATCTCTGGCCAAAAAGTAAATAGTGTATTTTAAAGTAATGCTTGATAGATTTTTCTTAAACAGAGGAATTCTCAAATCAGGAAACTTTAATTCCCTCCTTATATGCCAGAATATTCCTTTTGTACACAAATTTCTAACATATTTCTTTCTGTCTTCTAAAAAAAATCCAAACAAACCCCAAAATTGCCCTCCTGCTAATTTAAGGCAAGCCTGAAATTGGGAGAAAAACATTTCAACCTAAAGTGCTGAAAATGTTCACACAAATTCTGTTGAGTGCCCTTCTTTGTGAAGGGAAAATGTTGCTGGGAGTTAGTTTTCTTTTAGGTAACATTTTTTTAAAAGTGTGATTTTTATTACAGCTAAACGAGGTGTTGTTTGGGGATTTTTTTTTTTCGGTGTTTGGATATCTCTGGGGCTTGGAAATTGAATCGGAGGTCAAGTTGCCACATCCTGCTTTCAATTACAGAGAATCCTAGCAGAATCGAATTGTGCAATAAAGATAGGAGAAACCGGCCAATGCAGCAGGAAGATGAATATCGGATTCAGATGGAGCTCAACCGCTACTTAAGAAAAGACACATTGCCAACAGGAGCACAGTCTGATCCGAGTTTCTATGAGACGGAGGCAGCCAGAACTCCTTCAAGCCGGGGTGAGCAATTGAACATCTTTGGGTGCTTTTTGGTTTCCTCTTTGCTTTGGAGCAAGACTTGCTCTTGGTTGCAGTACTGCTCAACTTAGAGGATGGAGCAGGTAGGTGATGGTCACAGATTCTCCCTTCTCGCTGCAGCACCCTGTAAATTTGCTCTGGAGAGTCGGGGGGCAGAATGAGAGGTGATGCAGGCACCTTCCAGGGAAAGGTGGGATAAGCGAAAGAAGCATTTACCATATCATTCATGCTTTGGTGTGCTGTAGTTGACCTAAATGTTTTTCATTGTGAACAAATCACTCAAGATGATATCTTTTTTCCCCAATTAGAAGAAGAAGTGTTTTTCTCGATGGCTGACATGGAGATGTCTCACAGTCTTTCCTCTCTGCCCCCTCTTGGAGACCCGCCAACTATGGACTTAGACCTTTCTTTAACTAGTACATATACCACTACTCCTGCAGGATCTCCCCGTGGTGCTGCGGTGGTAGGTTGTCTTTAATTGTTTGTCTTTGAGCAAATGAAGAGGGGAAGGGCCATAGCTCAGTGGTAGAGCAGTTTGCTTGTATGCAGAAAGGCCCCCAGGTTCAGTACCTAGGATCTGCAGGAAGGGAGGGGAATGTGCTGTGTCTGAAACCCTGGAGAGCAGCTACCACTCAGTGTAGATAGTACTGAGCTAGATGCACTTTTGTCCAGGCTCTGTATAAGGTAGCTTTCAACGTTCCTATGATTTTTTTATCATATGTGCTTTTTAAAACGGTGGCACTAATCTCTGTTGTGCAAGGCTGCCTGCCTGCCAGTTTCATACCCTTACAGCCAACATCCCAAAGAGTGTCTGCTGCAGGATGGTTATTATTTTTAACAGCATCTCAGTGAAGGCACTATAGCTACATTGAAACCTCACATCTTTCCCCTAATTCACCATGACACTATGATGTCATGTGTGACATCATTCGCTGTGATGTCAATAGGTCCAGTGCCGGTGGGTGAGATAATTTGACAATGCAACCAAGAAATGCTTCAGTTTAAAGCTCTGTGAAATTCGATGTATTGACTATATTTGACAAAATGAAAAGTAGCATCACACTAAGTCAGGCTATTGGTTCATCTAGTTTAGTATTGTTTACACTGACTGGCGGAGGCTGTAGAATGTGTCAGGCAGGAATCTTTCCCAGTCCTGATAGAGATATCAGGGATTAAACTTAGGACCATTTGCATGCAGAGCCTGTTTTCTACCACTGAGTTTTGACCCTTCCCCTTTAGATGCACATATCATAGCTGCCAAGTTCTCCCTTTTTTTAAGGGAAATTCCCTCATGCTGAATAGGCTTCCTCGCGAGAAAAGGGAAAACTTGGCAGCTATGGCACATATTTGATCTCATGGTGGCAACTAGTATCCTACGCCCTCCCACAGTTGTAAAGCTACTTTTCCTATGAAGCCTTTGGCACAGCCTCCCAATTCCCATGTCCTACTGAAACTATTTCTAAGTACATATTACTGAATTAACTAAGTATTCTGCCCCTGCTTTCCTTTCTCTAGACCCAGGGGGAAGCCATGTTAGGGTACAAGCTTCTCAGGGCAAGAACTTGTCCTCTGCAAATTGCTGTGCACATCTATGGCACTAGGTAAAGAGGACCACTGATCGTCCCCTGTAGGCAACATGTAGCAACCGTTGAGTGGGTTTTTTAAAGTATGGAAACAGCGGAACTACAAAATGGACATGTCATAACGATAATATACAGTGGTGCCTCTGGTTACGAACTTAATTCATTCTGGTGGTCTGTTCTTATCCTGAAACTGTTCTTAGCATGAGGCACCATTAGTGAAAGCGGTGCACTTCCTGTTTGGATCCCGGGGCAAAGTTCACATCCGGAAGCAACTACTTCCGGGTTAGCGCAGCTCATAACCTGACACATGCGCAACCAGAAGCGTTCATATCCAGAAGTATCACTGTATGTTGAGGTTCATTTTCTGTTACATTAATTCAGCTGAGGTGATGTACAGGTGTCACTACCAGCTCTCTCTTTTTCCTTTTAGCAGCAGCCAGCCTGGGGAGATTGTTTTGATCAAAACAAACAGGAACCACCACACGTAAGAGGTTCATCCTTTACACCTAGTGTCATCCACTCAGCTCCACTGCGGAGGACTTGTAAGTAAATAAGTCAAGGTGGTTGGGGCCGGAAGCGAAAGTGGGCAGAGCAATTAATGTGACTTTTACCTTAGTATAATAAGACTGCTTTCCAGGAATGAATGTCAGTGGTTACCACTCAATCCAGGCAACCAAGAGACATTATCAGTTCAAGGACACACTTCAGGAGGCTGTAGAGCAGGAAATATGTCCTTATTGAAACAAAGGATAAAAGGAAAGTTTTGCTAACCCAGAGAGGTGACAAGCGATCAGCCAGTCCTTTCTCACCAAATGCTTCTCAGTCTCAGTCCTTTCGCCCTTTTCGAACGCAAAGTAGACAAGGGGACTTTAGATCTCAGCCCTTTCATTGATGTTTTAAAGGGAGGCAAGGGTTCCAGCAGTTCCAGGCTTTCTCAAATGCAAAGACAACCAAACAACGAAACCAATCCGCATCCCGGGTGGGGTGGGGGCCGTCTCTCCAGCTTTCTTCCTGCCTGGCAAAAATCTGCAGAACCAGTAAGGGTGTGGCAGACCCAAGGGCCAGAAAGAGATGTCCATTTTTGGCCCCTGGGCCTGAGAGTCTCCACTACTTTCTGTGGCTTTGGTTTAAAAGGAGAGTATTACTTTTGTGGGAATAAATTCAGAACAGAATGTTAAGCAAGAAGTCGGAGTTAATTTTGCATGTTTTGTTATCTGTAATCTGTAAGGAGATCTGAGCATATTGAAATCCACCATATGTTGGAAAGTGTTGTTTTTATTTGCAATTTGTGCCAAAATACATTTCTGCAAATCAGAGCAATTTATTATTTAAAATGGTGAGGGTTTTTTAAAAAAATTGTTTCTTTGTAGCAAATTTAATACTTAACGACTTTTGTACTCGCCAGAGATAAAATCCTTCATACACTTACCTGAAAATTAGTCCTATTGATCTCATTGAGACTGTGCTATAAAAAAGTGTGTTTATGCACATACTGTACATACACAACACATACACAGAGACCTACTGTATATTACCTTTAAACATTCTTTTTTTCTCATCTTAGCTCTTCCATCCAGATCTGTCTCAGTGGATGAATCTAGGCCTGAACTTCTTTTTCGACTATCAGTGGGTGCTTTCTCAGTATCGGTACTTCATATTGATCCTTTGCCACCCCCTGAAACGTCGCTGAACGCCAGTCCACTTACACCAATGGCACAGGATTTTTTTACCCGCATAGAAAAGGTTGATCCAGTTAAGTTTCCAACAGAAGATTTTCTGTCCCTTCGAGAAGTATTTGCAAAGGCTTGTTCACATGATCACCTTAGGTACAACTTTGCTTATTCATCTGCTAACATAGCAAACAATATGAGGCATTATGCACAAATTCTGTGTCAACTTGAGCTTGCTCAGTAAATATTTGATATGAGTGTTTTTGGAACATACTTGAGAGGCTAAGGTATACCTGGTAGATAAAAGGATAGTTCTCCCTGCCCCTTAATTATTGCAGAAGCAGACACTGTAGGTTGGTGGGGTTGTGCCTGGTGCACATCAAGTCACCACCACAACATAATTTAGATTTTTTCTCTCTCTCTGTGTGTATGCAGGATTAATTATTTATTTTAAAGCATTTATAAAGCACTTAATATTTGTAAAATCTTTAAGCAGCGTACAATATAAGGACAATTAGTGTCATTCAAACACAAATACAACCTAAAACCAATAAGACAGCAGCAGAAAAGCAAATGAAATTTAATTATATAGGAATTCAGGAAATTTACACACATTAAACAGAGTCCGATCTTATGGGTCAGGGAAAGGATGAGTCTTTGCAAGATGTCTGAGTTAACTGATGGTTGCTGCTTTGTGTAAGCACAGCTGTTATTTCGCTATACAGTCATACCTTGGCTGATGAACACCTTGGAACTCGTATGTTTCGGCTCCCAGATGATCGAAAACCGGAAGTGAGTGTTCTGGTTTTCAAATGATTTTTGGAAGCTGAATGTCCAGCGCAGCTCCCGCGGCTTCCAATTGGCTGCAGGACACTCCTGTAGCCAATCAGAAGTGGCATCTTGGTTTTCGAACAGTTCCAGGAGTTGCTCTGGAATGCATTCTGTTCAAGAACCAAGGTGTGACTGTATAGGCTTCTATATAGGCATTAGAAGATATGCACTGAACCGTGCAAAATATAGATCGGTGTAATCATGAGTAGATCTCTTTCTTGAATAATCTCAGATTCAGAAATTCATTTGCCCTCCAGTGTGCACACAACTCCTACAAGAAGTGAGGTTTCCCATTGATTTTAGTAGAGGGTTCAGCATCCTGTAGCATTCTCAGAACTTCTCTCTTGAGTGAAATTTATGAATAACCTTTGTGTGTGCATCAGCTGCCAGAAAGCTGGTTTAGGGCAATGTTGTATTAGAAATCACTGCATTTAATTTCAAAAGTCTTCTACAGTGGAGGAAGGGCGTGGATGTCATTGGTGAGGGGAGGTTTTACATGAATAACTACTTTTCATTATTTATCTTCTGCCTTGCAGTTTTAACCTCTGTATGTTTTGCAAGAAATTAAGCATTAGCATGTGTTGGGAAAAGATCACAAAATTGCATCTTTCTCCTTGTTTTATTTCAATGACATTGACAATTTAATGACTGATGCATTTTTATGATAGTTTAAATAATTTTCAATGCAGAATGACTATAGGTGTTCAGTTTATGCAGTTTTATACCGTTGTTTCTTGCCATAGGTTTATAGGCACAGACATCAAAGTGTCCCATGAACAAAGACAGAGATCGGCTTCCCGTTGTTTGAGTACAGATTTATATATTGGACAGATGGAACTTCTGGAGTGCCTCTTTTCCATGGACTCTCATTCTGACATACCTCACTATACAGAGGTAGAAATCCGTATGGCTTAACACAAACTATTGAAATGCATTGCAAAAACTCTTAATGCTCCAATAGTACTGTCCTATGAAAATTTGCTTTCAAGTAAACTGAGTTCAGTGGCCAAGTGTTCCATAGGAATGCTTATTTGGGGACGAATTAAATGTCACACTTTTCCAGATGTTCCATCAGCACAAGCATTTCATCTTGACTGGCAGAATGAATCCCCCTCCCCTCCCCTCCCCTCCCCTCACATGCTGTTCTAGCGGTCCTTCTGACACCTCCACACTGGGCCAATTTTGCAGTAGTGGCAATCCTTGCATGGGCTTCCACTAGTGAGACCACTTTGTTGAACCTGGCACTTTGTGCTACAACTGGAATTTTTCAATAACCTGAGCCGTTCGATTGGAAATTTCACTTTAAATTAGGCTCGGAGATTAAATATCTCTTACTACATGTGGGTTATGTGGGAAGGATCTCACATATTGCAAGCTTTTGTACTATGTGCCGTAGGTACTGTTTGTGGAATTGGGGTCACTCCACGTTCTGGTATTAAGGGAGCAGTTGGATAGCCTGAGTGCATGTTTCATCAACACTGTAGCTCAGCAAGAGTTTCCCTCCCTTGTCAGCTGCCAATCATGTATTTTCACCCCCAAGGCTGTGTCCAGTGTTCTTGCCTGTGCTGACAGAAGATTCTTTGCCTCCAGCAGAGGCTTCTGCCAACAGAATGGAGAGAGGTGATTTTTGCTGAGTCTTCCTCCGCCCTCCCCCTCTGTGTGTCCCCAAAATCTGCTCCAGAGTGTTGGGGGGCTATTTAGAACAGTGTGGCAGGTGGCACAGCACTGCAGGTGAAGAGGGAATCAGTAAAAATGGTTAACCTCCCATTTCTGCTGGCAGAAGCCTCCATTGGATCAAAGGGCCTGCTGTCAGTGCAAGGCTACAGATACTAGAATATAGAAAAGTTGGCTCCAGGTAAAGGTCATTTTTGTTGACCCCGGTGATGGGGATTAGGGATGCCCCTGGTGCACAATACTCCAGAATTGCTCCATCCCTTCCAGGGCACTCTTGACATCACTGACCAGAGCACGATAAGAAGACCCCCTGGTTCTGCTGGACTACTTCTCCTTTGTCTTTTAAATTTCCCAAAGCTCCATATTCTCTCTTTACACATCCAGCTTGTAGTGTAAAGAGAGATGGCATCTGGGCAATATAATTGTTGCGTCGCTGCAAGTTTCTCTAGACGACTCATAAAATGTAAAAAAAACCCCACAAAGCTCTGTTTAATGGATTAGACCACAGCAGATCATCTGGTAGAGAAACAAATTGAACGAGGTGGCCGCCTAGTAGATAATTTTGTTTTCTTCCCTAATCAATGTATTTGCTTTCTGTAGAATTGTAGAGTTGGAAGGGACCCTGAGGGTCATCTAGTCCAACTCCCTGCAATGCAGGGATTTTAATTACATGTACTTGTGAAATATACTTGCATTTCATCCCTGCCTTTTATTTTGCTATAGCTGCTAATGTTTAACTCTGAAAGACAAGGAAACAAGCTGCACCCTCTCTCCTGCCTCCAGCTCCATTACAAGCACTCGGATAACAGAGGGCCTCAGGTAGATTAGAAAATATGATTTCCTCTTATCTTTTGACTAAAAACAATTGAAATCTTTATACCAAGTTGTGTATAGCTCTGTAGAAAATTCTGTATTTTGCCACTAAGACTATTTTATTTTATTTTTTATTTTATTTTGTAACAGGGTAGCCAAGGGAGATTGAGCTCTGTCCCCCAGAAAGCAGATTTACAAATCAAGTTGAGTCCAGCTTTCTGTGAATTAGATATCAGCATTGTGGACAGACTAAATTCACTGCTTCAGCCGCAGAAGTTAACCACAGTGGAGATGATGGCATCACACATGTACACCTCCTACAACAAACACATTAGCCTGGTAAAGTAATTGTACTCTGGTTACATTTTTGTCACTGATAAAAGGCAAACAACAAGATGGCATGTGGCAGCTTTTCTCTACTGATAACTGTCGGGTTCACACTTCCATGTAAATAATTTAGTAAATAATTGTACAGTGTGTGGTTTTGTCCCACTCAGAAATTGATTACTTGCAACTCAGTGTGTGAACTTCATTGAAAAGTTTGGGGAGGCGAGATGGAACAAAAGTTATACCAGTGGTATTTGATCTATGATGAACCTTTTTTTTTTGCAGTAGGACAGCTATTTGGCTTAGACCTTTGTTAATTGACTTTAGCCAATGTTCCTACATTAAACAACAAACACTGTTAAGAATGCTTGAAATGTACAATGAAGCATTAAAAATGACTATGACGTTCTATAATTTCGACTAAATTGTACATGTTTGCTGTGGACATAGCTGCTTTTGACTGCTGTGCTTGAACCCCATAAAAGCTTCTTTAGAAGGTTGGGAGGGGATCCAAAACCTTGTGAAATTAAGAATTGTTTTAAAAAGATTTCTTTGCCCTCCCCTTATTTTGCGATGGTTTCAGCACAAGGCATTTGCTGAAGTTTTTCTGGACGATTCTCGTACTCCTGCAAATTGCAAAGTGTCGTTACAAGTGACTGCACCAGCTTTGAAGCTCTCTGTTCGCTTCCCAATTCCTGACCTGCGGTCAGACCCAGAACGAGGACCTTGGTTCAAGAAATCACTTCAGAAAGAAATTCTTCATTTAGAATTTGCAGATATGGAACTCAAAACTGAGTTTACAGGAGGACCAACTCCAGAGCAAGTTAAATTAGAGCTCACTTTTAAAGAGCTAACTGGTAAGTGAAGGGATCTCTATTGGTTGCAATGGATGGTTGTAGCCAGTGCTTTTCATTTGAGGTGCCATACAAAAGTTTTTAAAAAATTGTGGTGGAGGCCAGCACAAAATGGCTGGCATGGGAAGCAAAAAACAGGGGTGCTGGTACTCAGCACCACTGAGTACTGTTGCACCTACCCACCCAAAATCCTGGTTGTAGCTACGTTGTTCCTGGGAAATAAGAGGGACGTATTAGTAAGATGATACTTATTTATTGTTCCAGTTTCTATTATTATAGGAATATACAGACTTTCTTCAGAGAGAATGGAAAGGAAGACAGTTTTCATATATATAGCATATGAGATTATAGGGAAATTTGCTTGTTACTTTTTTTTGCAATTTTAGACAAAGCCCAATAAATCTTTGGCATTTGAGACACAACTGTTACACGATAGTTAGAGATATTTGGTCTTGAGTAATCATAGTACGTAGTCTGCACTCCTCTTTTGATGCCAGAGGAGTTCACTACCTAAATTATTTTCAGAGCTAACAAGGAGCTACTTTTTCATTCTTTATGATGGAAAAGGGAAAATTGTTTCAAAAAGGCTGGTTTTGTGTCACTGCTAAATGAAGAAGCTAATCTCTTTATAATTAAATGGCTACACAGTTAATCCTAGGCCTGCACAACATAATCTTCTCCGGTTTCACCATAGCATCATTTGAAGAAGGCAAAGAGGAATCAGCTGTACAATTTTTTCAAGTTTCCAGTGGTGTAGTTGGAGAGATGATCTCATCAGACAACTTTGACTGGCCACGGTAAAACAAAATACTATTTGTTCTCTGTGTAAATCCTAACCGCTTATGATGTGCTGCTGCTGAAAAAACTGTAACTGTTTAGAGCAGAGTTAAATCAAATCTAGGTTGTGTTGGTCTGGTAATTAAGTAGTCTTGATGTTGGAATGGTGTACAGTATTAACATGGAAATAGATTTTGTGTGTGTCGAAAATAGCTGTAGAAACTTTTATGAGAACCTTTTCATTGCCACAAAACATGTAACTATTTCTGGAATTAGTCACAGTTTCCTCCTCTTATCTGATTATTAGGATTGTACTTAAAATAAACCCACTGGCTGTGCACTCCATTCTGGAAAGGATAGCTCCTGAGGATGAAGAGGAGGTTGATGGTCATTTTCAAGAAGAGGAAGAAGGAGGATCTCACTCCCTGAAGGATGTGTGTGACCTTAGAAGACCAAAGCCATCTCCCTTTTCCTCTCGTCGAGTCATGTTTGAGAACGAAGAAGTAAGCACAAAGGGCTTATCCATATGGCGTTTTTTGCATCCAGTTACTGTATTCAGTTTCAACAAATAATTAGCCATCCTAAATTGCTCAACTTACGCTGTTTGGTTAGTTAGCATGGTCTCAACAAATCACTGCAAACCATTTCCCCAAGGCAAGCCTGTGTGACTTACATGAGCATCTAAAAACAATATGAAGTAATATGCTGTTATTTATTCTGTTGTTATTTCTCGTGTTGTTTTTAGCTGCTCTGTCATTGCATTTTGTACATTGCACTGATACATGTTTGAGGACGGCTAATAATAGCCACAGATTATACCTGAAATGATGGGGTTTTTTTCTAGATGGTGATGCCAGGAGACGCATTGGAGATGACTGAGTTTCAGGATAAAGCAATCAGCAATTCTCATTATGTACTGGAGCTCATGTTACCAAATGTGTATTTAACATTCCCAAACAAGACCTTTTATGAAAAGCTATATAATCGGTAAGTACCCATGACCCATGATTTGGATTCAGAGGAGGCCTTTTTTGAGCAGAAGGCAGGGGAAAGCTCTTTCCATCACTTTCACCCTACAGCTAATGCCACCCTTCCTTTTCCTGCTTTGGGCTAGGATCACCTTTCCTAGCCCCTTTTCAGGTTCCACATAATACCTGTTCCATAGTTGTAATAAATCCATACAGTCAAACCTCGGTTGTCAAATGCAATCTGTTCTGGAAGACCGTTCGACTTCCGAAACCTTCGACAACCGAGGCGCGGCTTCCGATTGGTTGCAAGAGCTTCTTGCACTCAAGCGGAAGCCATGTTGGGCATTCGGGTTCCAAAAAACATTTGAAAACCAGAGCGTTTACTTCAGGGTTTTTGGCATTCGGGAGCCAAAATGTTCAAAAATGTTCAAGAACCGAGGTTTGACTGTATTCTGGTGTGCCCAGCCTGTTGACATCAGGCAAGTGCTTTCAATGTAGTCTTTTTAGTGCCTGCTTAAGACATTTTTGCTTAGGCAAGCCCATCCAGATACATAGTAGTTGACGTGCTTCAATCTTTTCCTGTTACTTTTAATTCTTAAATGTTTTTAAGTACAGTGGTACCTTTGGTTACAGATTTAATTCGTTTCAGGGTGCCGTGCACACCCTAAAAAATCCATAACTAGAGGCACTGCTTCTGCGCACACGTGCGGTGTGATAGAGTGCTTCTGTGCACGCGGCGCGCAGAGCACTTCTGCGCATGCGTGAGCGGCGAAACCCGGAGGTGTACACTTCTGGGGTTGCCACAGCCGTAATCTGAAGATTCCGTAACCTGAAGGTTACGCAACACGAGGTACCACTGTACAGTGGGACCTCGACTTACGAGCTACTCGACATCAAAGTTTTCGAGTTGCAAGCGGAAAAAGTGGCTGCGCGCTTACGATTTTTTCGACATCCGAACGAAAAGCCCATCCGAACGAAAAGTTTTCGACCTACGAGTGTGCATTTGGAACGGATTAAATTCATAAGTCGAGGTCCCACTGTATTTGTTTTCAGCTTTGCATAGGTAATTTTAATATTGCTTGTAAACCACTTAGGTGTTTTACTGTAATTAAGTGTTATTTACATTTCGTTAAATAAAATAAACCCATTATCAGTTCATTTTTCCAGATCACAGACCTGCCTTTGTTCAAGTTCTTCCAGGTTCAGATTAATATATTTCTGTATTTCCCCCCCTTTCTAGGATCAGTAATGATTTATTATTGTGGGAACCCACAGCTCCATCTCCTGTAGAAACATTTGAAAATATTTCTTATGGTGTTGGACTTTCAGTGGCCAGCCAGCTGATCAACACATTCAGTAAAGACAGTCAGTTCAAATCTACTATTCACTATGGTAATATACTATACACATCTTACCAGATTATTATGTTTAAGCATATAAAAGTCCAAGTGTATCTCTAATGCAGCTGAATCTACTGAATTGATAAGAGGGAGAAACTATACATAACGGGGTTACTTGCTGTTCCTGAGGGAAAATTTAAAATCTGCTTATTTTTAAACTTATTTTTTTTTTAAAAAAATGTAGTTTGGATTTCTATGATAAGCTGTTTATTGTGCATGGTTAAAGATTCACTTGTTTTTTGCTTTGCCTTTTATAGATGATGATAGTGGGTCTGAGGAGGAAACACTCCAATATTTTTCCACCGTTGATCCAAACTACTGTTCCCGGAGAAAGAAAAAAACTGAATCCCAGAACAGGAACACACAGAGCTTTCTGTCAGTTCTTTTGAACATTAACCATGGATTAGTGTCAATATTCACTGATGTCAAGGTATGACTTCTAGGGTGAAAGAACCCATAATAGCTTGGCTAGAGTTGTTATTTTGACTATACTGCATAAACCACTATGGTAACACGTTGATTGTTCATAGTATGTTAGGGATGATGTTGGTTTTTGTTTTAAAGGATGGGATTGCTTCAGATAAAGTGTGGACTAAGCAGAGGAATCTTTTCAGACAACCTATAATACTCTGATTCTTTCTCCAGCAGGACGATGGCAGTGTATGTGAAGACAAACATGGAGAGTTTTGGTTTGAGTTCAGTAGTGGTTCGCTGTTCTGTGTGACAAAGTATGAAGGCTTTGAAGACCAGCATTACATCTGTCTCCATTCTAGTAGCCTCAGCTTATATCATCAAGGTATGAAATGTCAGTGTAGAAATAATGTTTGTGTTCCAAACTGTAAAAAGGTGAGGGGTTAAGTAAAGGAGAAAATGAGGGATTGTCATCTAGCAAGTTATACAAAACCTTGACAGCTAGGGTTTGTGGGCTTTACAATTTGAAGATCAGTGAGGAGCAACTCCTCCTTCCAATATATGTTTCTCAAATAATTTTGAATTGATTTGATTTAATATTCTACAGCACTTGCCTTTCAGTCCCCCCCCCCAGTACAAATATATGAATCCAAATTGGGAATTATTACTGCAGTCCAATTTATCCACCACAACTGCATTCCATAAGCAAATAATATTAATAATACTAATACTAATAATAGTAATACTAATAATATATTATTTATACCCCACCCATCTGGCTGGGTTTCCCCAGCCACTCTGGGCGGCTTCCAATGAAATATTAAAATACAGAAATCCATCAAACGTTAAAAGTTTCCCTAAACATGGAAAGAAATGTATTCATGGTACAGAGCTAGTCATGGTGCTTATGTGAAACACAGGAGGGTGAATTGCTAATAACAACCAATTCAGAACTGACATATAGAAAGTTTTTTCTAAGTACAGTACACCTATGGTTGTGAAGCCATCTCTTCATACAGTAAGAAAGTTGTGTTGGATGTCTGCAGGTATTACTGCAGAATTTCTGAAGACCTCCTTTCCTAGAAGAGAACTACTCCTAAATGCATTGTTCTATTTTTGAAATAAGTATAGTATTTCTGTTTGTCAGTATACATAACAAAACCAATTGCTGATGATTGACAAGCTTTTAGAAATCTTCCCTGCAATTTTACTTAACAAAGTTTGGGTGTTTAGAACATCAGCCAGATGTTACCAAGCTTTAGAGTAAAATATGTGGATTTTTTTAATACCTCAATTCAAAATGCCTTTGAAGGACCATCTAACCACAAAGCCGTCTTTCTGCAGGTGTGGTGGATGGAGTTGTCTGTCCATCTGAAGTAAGGCTGCCAAGTGCAACGCCACCCCATTGGTTAGAGCCTACTATTTACTTTTCGGAAGAAGAAGGTCTCAGTAAGGCTTCCTCAGATGGTGTGGGAGTGGACTCCTTAAGTATGTTGTCCGTTGCAGTTAAGATACAATCAAATAAGTTGGAGACCAATACAAAGGTTTGTATTTAGAAATTCATATCTACATATCTATAGATCTGTATATACCCTGAAAGTATTTACATGAATACTTTGGATGAACTTGTTTTTGTAGGAGTTTTTAGTTGCTGTTGGACTAAGAGGAGCCGCTCTTCAGCACAGAGTACTTCCTTCAGGTTTAAGCTGGCATGAACAGGTATGTTAATTTGCTAAATTTTCTGTGCTATATGTATAGGGAGATATTTCTCTTGGGGGATGGGGCTATGTTCTAACAAGGAGAAAGATGCCTACTGAGTATTGGAGTTTCTGAAAGCTTGCTTTGTGTGACTTAGTCCTGTATAACTAGGAACTCCTCTCCTTCTGAGTAAAATATACCTTTACAATAAATATATTATCCATCTCTTCTCCTTTTTATGTATTCTGCAAAATCTTTCAGTGACAGCTAATGTTATCTTACTTGATTAGAATACAGTGGGCCTATCTTTACACTTTTGTAATTGTAGATTTTGTATTTTTTGAACATTTCTGATGAGCCTGTGTTGGGATATAATCCTCCAGCTTCTGTTACAACTTTTCACGTCCATCTCTGGAGTTGTGCCCTCAATTATAGGTAAGCTAAACAAATAAAGTGTTTGAATCACCCTATTAAGTCAATTGTCCTGAACCAGTTGTTTAATGTTCAGTTTGTCAAGTTTATTTATGGTCACTTGAAGTTCTGAACTACTTGCTTTTCAAATATGTTTTCGAATAATTTTTTATTTTTTTATTTTTGTGTAGGCCTCTGTTTTTGCCAACTAGATCACTTCTTACCGTTGAAACATTTAGCATTTCAAGTAGTGTGGCACTGGATAAATCATCTTCTACTCTCAGGTAAAGTTTGTTAAGAACTTTAACAAATCCCACATTTAACTTAGGGACCCAGGTGGCGCTGTGCGTTAAACCACAGAGTCTAGGGCTTGCTATCAGAAGGTTGGCGGTTCGAATCCCTGCAACGGGGTGAGCTCCCGTTGCTCGGTCCCAGCTCCTGCCCACCTAGCAGTTCGAAAGCACACCAAAGTGCAAGTAGATAAATAGGGACCGCTGATGGTCAGGGGCCCCTTTACCTTTTACATTTAACTTAGATTTCTTTCAACACTTACAAAATTGTTGGAAAATGCAATTCCTTAAAAAAAACACCTTTTTGTTATAGAATAATCTTGGATGAGGCTGCTTTGCATCTGTCTGACAAGTGTAATGTTACAGTGAATCTCCAAAGAGGTAAGTGCATTTCAGCTTTTAAAGGGATTCATACAATTCTAAGTAACTAGTAAGGATATTAAAAGGTGCTTTTACGTTAAGCAACTGTTAGTTGAGCTGGACATGATTGTCTGATGTAGCATGATGGAGGGAAGAAGCTTTGTCATTCTGAATTTCCCATGCATGTGATTCTTGTTTAGTTATGGTCAACATATTAGAATCAAATAGCCAGCCTGCATCCCAGTATATTAATGAATTCTGGATTTATTACTAAACAACTGTAAAGTTGTCCATGGAAGCTCAAGACAAAATTGGCCACTAAAATAGTCATTCTAAAATCATTCCCATTCATAAGACAAATAAAAGCAGTTACTATCATAGCCCTGGAGGGGGGGGGGGTGCTGTCTGATCGTTTTATGTAGTTTGGAAAGGGCTTGAGTTTCAGTCGTAAAACAATCCATCAACATCAGGGCATTTGAGGTCTTAAATATGTGGCATAAGCAGCAATTCAGGATAACAGATAATTATTTTGTTTTCTTCAGATTATGTTCGAGTTATGGACATGGGACTCTTAGAACTGACTATAAAGGCAATGAAACCTGGATCTGATGGAGAGAGAGTAAGGAATTGAGTTAAAATATAAAAGCTAAATTATGTGTGGTTTAAGTTTTGGATTTTGTGTGTGTGGTGTTTTTTTTAAGGAATAGTATAATAACGCTTTGGACTTGAGATACTTGTTGTGGGGGGGGAATGTCATGATTGAAATTGACTTTGGCTCTTAAACATACTGGGTCATTTTCTAAACACATGTCTGGTTCCTTGGTCGTACATTCAGGACTGACTTAAGAAAAGTGCATCTTCTGCTGGTGTCAGACATGATTTTGAATTATTGTCTGTTTAGAGTAAGCCACGTTTTGAACTCCATTGTTCCAGTGATGTGATCCACATTAGAACGTGCTCAGATTCCTGTGCTGCGTTAATGAATCTTATCCAGTATATTGCAAGTTACGGTGATCTGAACCCGCCTGCAAAGATGGAGAATACTTGTGGAGCAACCAAGCAAAATGTTAAGGTATGAAAAGGCATCTCTCTCTCTCTCTCTCACTCTCTCTCTCACTCCTGTTTCCAGTCACCATAACTTTTTATGGCTTAGCTTTGTCCACAGTTGTGAAAACTTAATTACACAGAGCTTTTTGGGGGGGAAAGGTTATTATCCCTACTAATTCACAATAGGCTATGTCTTACCTTGCATGGACTGGGCTGGCTTTCAGATGTCATTATGCCCTCACCAAATTCGTATTCGTAGCCAGCAGTGGCTTTGAAAATATTCTGAAATCTGTCATATAGGGGTAGCAATCACAATTTCAGTTAATTTGTTTAGCTTGGAACGAAATAACCTAACATTGGTTCCCAAGTGGAGGGGTTGGTGCCTTCAACAGAGAGCACTGGCTACTACAAGGGTTAATTATTAATAGCTAACCTCTGGACCAGAGCATTGAATCAACATTTTTACTGTCTAGATCCGTGGTGGTGAACCTATGGCACGTGTGAGCCCTCTCTGTGGGCACGTGCGCCATCGTCCCAGTAGGGCCGTAGCTTCCGTGCTGGGGGGAGGAAAGGAGGGCTCGCGGGATCTTTCAGAAGTGGACTAGAGGCTTAACATTGAGAGATCCCCACCTCCACTGCTGTTTGCACGCAAGTAGGGACGGGATTGGGCAGCTCAGCTGAGGAGTGCCTAGCTGCCTTCAGGTGGTGCAGGGGCTCACAGATGCAGCTTCCGGGCTGTCTCCACCTTCCCAAACCCCAACAGCTATTCAGCCTGGCTGCCTTCACGGGGTTGCAGGGGATCTGATGTGGAGGTGAAGGCTCCTTTAAACTTCTACCTTGAGGGGAGTGCAGCCGCGAACCCCTCAGTGGAAAGTGTCATGGAGCCTGCACCTCCCCAGCTGAGCAGCCCCGATCCAGCTCCTGTTCCCAAGCAAGCAGCAACACTGCCTAGCGGAGCAGCCCAATCCCACTCCTGCTTGCCTGCAAGCAGGAGGTGGGTGGGGGGGGTGGGGCGTGATGGTGACATCCCTTGCCTGCTCGCTTGCCGCTCTGGCCCAGCCTTCCCTCACTCAGCGCCGGGGCTGCCAGAGCTGGAGGAGGGGGTGGTTGCTGTTGTGGTGGCGGCAGAGGGACCCAGCGCTGGAGGGTGGCAGGTGCTTGCTCGCTTGCCGCCTGGCCCGCCTTCCCTCACTAGAAAAATGGAAGTGTGGCACTCAAAACGGAAGTTATACTCAGAACAGGGCACATTCAGCTTCCCAAAAAAGTTCCAAAACGAGAACACTCGGTTTGAAATGTTCAGGTTCCAAGTAGTTCGAGAACTAAGCTGTTCAAAAACCGAGGTACCACTGTATTTATTTTTCCCAATTTGAACTGTTATTTATTTCCCTCCCAGTGGTGATTTTCTTGAGTCAAAATGAGAGTACCCCTAAACATTTTGGGGGGGGAGAGCACTGAATTATATCATAAAATTATATATCAATGGAAAGATAATTTAATGAAAAATGTAATGCAAAAACTTTTATGAAGGATTATTTATTACAACAGCAATCATAAAGTAGAAATGTGAAACACACAGGAAAAAATAGAGATATACAGAGATATACAGGTTAAATTGCCGTGTTGGCACTTTGTGATAAATAAGTGGGTTTTGGGTTGCAGTTTGGGCACACGGTCTCTAAAAGGTTCACCATCCCTGATCTAGATCACTTTTGCAAAGTTGAGAAACAACACTCTTGTAACAAACTAAGCTAGCATGCAGCATAGATACAGATATTTATCAAGAACTGTACTGTATTTCCTTTATAAGTTTAGATTGGTGTATTTATTATCTTCTAGGCAGATGCCTCTAGCCGGCCATCATCCCAAGGTCCAATCCTGGCAGAAGCTGACCAACAGATTTTACGGGATTTAATGAGTGATGCTATGGAAGAGATTGAAACCCAGCATTTTACTTCCCCCTCTAAGCCACAAGCTAATGGTAGATCTTTCCAGGTTTCTTCTGTTTTTAAAGAGATGCCGTTTAAATACAGTATTTCAAATGAATCCTGTTAAATTAGAGTTGCCATACATCTGGAATTTCCCAGACATATCCAGAATACTGCTATCTCTAGCAGTGTCTGGGTGGAAATCAGAAATATGTCCATGAAAATCTGTCAGCAGTGCTGTTTTCGCCTACTGGTATTTTTCCTAAAAGTAGCTCAAAAACAGTTTTTGCGGATTTGCAAAAAAAAAGCTGAACAACTTTGGGCAAAACTTTTTCTGTCCTGATTTTCACTGTTTAAAAACTGGCAACCCTGTGTTAAATGCCTTCTGCTCATACTTCACCTGCTTAATCTTGATAGAAGTGTCTTGTTTCTCTTCTCCCAGGCATTTTGGATGAAAAGACACAAACGCCAGCACCAACCTGCTCAGATCTCTTCCTGTTTCCTGATGAAAGTGGGAACCTCTCTCAGGAGCCAAGTCCTACCTATGCTTCATTCACTCCCCATCTGATTAATGAAGCAATAGGAGACGTGCCTTCCGAAAACGATGACTTCTGTA
The DNA here is from genome assembly GCF_965207765.1 of Zootoca vivipara. Taxonomy (NCBI): domain Eukaryota; kingdom Metazoa; phylum Chordata; class Lepidosauria; order Squamata; family Lacertidae; genus Zootoca; species Zootoca vivipara. The sequence continues at coordinate 116,292,509 of NC_142582.1, read as the reverse complement.
TTCTTTTTGCACCGAAAGCTGTTGTCTCTGTAAGAAAAACCTAATATTAATAAGAAATAATCAAATGTGAGGGGGGAAAAATACCATTAAAAACTCATAGGTTAACTGATTTGGTTAACAGCTGTTGCATGATGACAATCTGTGTTGGATCTGGAGAGCTTCTCACTGGGTCATCCTTTTGGAATGTGACATGACAGATCTATGCAGAGCAGGTTGATAACGCAATTGCTAAATGACCTTAAAGGCAGTTGCTGAAATTGGGCAATAACTCCAGCATGCTGTGGAGAGAAATGGGTAGTTGCTATTTTGTGCAAAATATAGCATGAAGTCTGCTGCTATGTATTATATATGCATTAGAAGTGCCTTTTTCAGTATTTTTAATGTTAGAATTAGAAGTTATATTTGGGCAAAGGAAAGGAGCCCTTCTGTTTGATTAAAGCAGAGTCAAGCTAAATCAATAGAAAATGCTAGCCACCAAATTTTACCTATGTTAGTCTCCAGCTACCTTCTGATTAGCAGAATTGGTCGTTTTGAAGGCCGTTCTTTCTTGTCACTGGCTACAGGCAAGTGCCTATTTACAAACGTCCAGTAAACGTAACAACTCGGAACCAAGCAATATTTATAGTTTTGCCACAGAAAAACAACAACAAATGGATGATTTTTTTTAAAAAAAATAGCATTTAATGTGCATGCACTTAATATCCTGTAACCTTTTAGGATAAAGTAGAAGAGCCAGTAGTGAAAACTATGGTTGACGATGCGATCCTGATAAAAGAGAACCATTTCAGTCTGCCGGTAAAAAAGGCAGACACAAACAAAGGTCCATTGAGATTTCCTATCCCATTGGTGCGCTACGTTGTGAAAGAAATCTCACTCATTTGGCACCTTTATGGGGGAAAGGACTTTGGAAATGTACCCCCTACATCTCCAGCTAAGAGTTACATGTAAGTACTTCTGGTATTAGTTTATTAACTTCATACAATAGGGAAAAGATGCATTTGTCTTCAAAACATAAAACTGAACCCTGTGTCCTGGTGAGGGGTTGTTTTGCCCTTTCTCATTTACTCTCCCTCAGAATAGTCCATTGCTTTCCTCTGCATTCCACTTCTTAACTTCCTTTATGTAGGAAAAGGATGCATTTGTCTTCAGAACATAAAACTCGCTGGGCTAGTGCATTAAGGGGAGAAAAATGCTCTAGCTTAGTTCCAGCTAGACTTTCCCCTCCTCTACCTTCAGACAGGGTGTTCTGCGAGCAACTAGATATATTTTTTAAAAATGATACTGTTTATTGCAGCTTTTATTCTCTCCCCCGCCCCCAACATGGTTTACTATTTCTTATATGCTGTCTTAGGAGATCTTGTATCCTAAAAGCAGGATATTAATAATTGTAATACATAAAATGGCTATTATTTATCTGTGTAAGGACATATCTCATTCAGTTTCCCCCGGAGATCCATCTGAGCGAGTGGAAGTGTTTTTTTCTTGCTGGCTGGCATTCCCTGGCTGGCATTGTTGGTCAAAACTAAGGTGGTAAAAGCAGGCAATGTACTTTCAGTGAGTCTGTTCTGAAAAGGGTTTTTTAAAAGCCACATTACATTTTCCTAATACTTATAGAATGCTTGTCCGTCAAGTTCTTTTGAAGAGGAAAATGCAGTCTGGTTAACAGTGGCAGCTAGTTGATTCCCCCCCCTTTTTTTTTACTCTTCAGTTTGTTTACTTTTTATAGAAACATTTATAAAACTGTTTGCCTTATAAAATGTCAGCGTAGTGTTGAGAATACACTGAGAATAAAAGTTATAATAATACAGTCATACCTCGGCTCCCAAATGCCTTCTGGCTCCCAAGCGATCAAAAACCAGAAGATTTTCTTTTGGAAGCTTCTTCCCACGGGGCTTCCGCAGCTTCCGATTGGCTGCAGGAGCTTCCAGAACGGATTCTGTTTGACCTCCAAAGTACGACTGTAATACAGTTGAGATGGCCAGTTGAGCCCTGAAATAGTTGTTGCAAGCCAAACTTAAAGTTTAAATGAAAAATAATACCCTTTCTCCTATTCCAGTAGTCCTCAGAGCTCTCCTTCTCACACACCAACAAGGCATGGGCGCAACACAGTCTGTGGTGGAAGAGGAAGGAACCCAGATTTCTTGATGGAAATACAGTTAAGTAAGGTAAGAATAACTGAAATGGCTACAGTTGTTCTTTATTGCTGGGAAGTTCTCGACAACTCATGCGGACCATATTTGCCCATTTGTTTGGCATGCATAGGATATGAAGCACTACAAAAATACAATGTGGCCTTTTCCTCAGGCTCTAAAATCTGAGGACCTTTTTGTGAGCCATAGCAGTATATACTTGGACCTTTTGAACTTAGAAAGGGCAGAGAGTGGAATGGCCATAGCTGGTGTATGGGCCACAGCTGTAAACAGGCACTCCTTGCCACTGAAGCCACCTGAACTTGTAAGTGACAACTCTGTATCAAGAAGCATTGCAAATGCTACAGGGGGTCTTAATAGAGTTCTTGCCTTTTCCCTTTCCTGGTTATAAGGTCAAATTCCAGCATGAGGTATATCCATCTGGGGAAGCAGAGTGTGAGGTCAACCTGCTGGAGCAACCCGTGTCTCGTCAAGTGTTTGTGGTTCAAGATCTTGAGATCAGAGACCGCTTGGCTACATCGCAGATGAATAAATTTCTCTACCCCTATTGCAGTAAGGAGATGCCTAGGAAGGCACATTCTAATATGGTAAGGCTGTGTAACAACTTGCTAAATGTGGAAGTGATGGGGCTGAGAATAGATGTGGCATCCACATACAGCGTAGAAGTATGTGTTCCACTAAAGTTGTGTCTGACCTCCACTTGGACTTGAATAACAGTCCATAGAAATTCACATACACAATGGCTGCAGCTTTTACTGCATGTTGCATTGAATTTGAGTGACAGCAATTTTGACACAAGTTCAAAACACCCAGTAATAAACATATCAGTAATGATGATTCTGCTGTAAAGATTCTTTATCTTTTATACATGCTCTCAGAGCAATTCACAAATATACGTTCATTTTTATTCAGCTTTTCTTTCTCTCTTCGCTTGTTACTTCAGTTGACGGTCAAAGCTTTACATGTTCGTCCAGAGTCGGGCAGATCGCCCCAGGAGTGTTGTTTGCGAGTGTCATTGATGCCACTTCGTCTCAACATTGACCAGGTTAGTTTAGCAAGCTACTGTGTGTGTGTGTGTGTGTGTGTGTGTGTGTGTGTGTGTGTGTATTATAATAATAATTTATGCATTGTAATGATTCCTTAATCACTTGTTCTTATAATCTGTAGTAAACATTTTGGGTCAGAGTAATCCATTCCTTTTCTCTGCATTCCCCTTTTTTATCATGGCAGAAGATTGGCTTATTATAGGCAGGTGTGATGTATATAAAAATGCGAAAGCACTTTCTCTTATCCCTTCCTTCTGTTTAATTCAAGGAAGTGTCTAACAGGGATGGTCAAGATGTTTCTATCCCACTGTTGCTGAACTACAACTCTCATCAGTCTTAGGCAGCATAGCCAATCACCCAAAGGAAGTGGGAGTTGTATTTCAGTAACATCTGGAGAGCCACAGTTTATCCACCCCTGGTATATAAGGCGCTTTCACTTGTTTGTGATTTATATGCTACTTTTATGTTTCAGGATGCCCTGTTTTTCTTGAAGGATTTTTTCACTAGCCTGTCTACAGAAGTAGAAGTCCTAATGACTCCAGATCCTGAGGGTAAATAATTTGTCTTTTATTTTATTTTTGGTAATGAATTCATAGAAACATATACATGGACAGCAGAGCTACAAGCAAATAACTCTTTCATTGGCAGCCTTAGTTTTCAGCATTCATTTATTTATCTGTTTGCAGTTAAGAAGTCTCCTGGTGCAGATGTGACATGTACCTTGCCCAGGCACCACAGCAGCTTCAAAGAGCCAAGTCCAGTCATTTCTTTCTCCTTACACAAGCGAGCGAGCCAGAACGGAAGTGTCGATTCTGTGGATATGCTCAATGGGGATGACCATAACTTTGCACACGAAGAGGCATCATTCAGTGACCAGCCAATCTTTTTCAGGTACCTTGAGACATAGATCACAGGTGATCATCAGGTGTTGTTGGACTCTGGCTCCCATCAACCACAGCATGCATGACCAATGGGCAAGAATGATGGGAGCTGTAGTTGAGCAGCATCTGGAGGTCCACAGATTCCTCCCCTACCACCACCTTAGATCCATGAGATGCTCTAGAGGAATTACAGTCATCTCTTATTTGACTCCTTTGGTAATATCTACAGTCCAGAAGCATATATTTTATAATCAGTGGACTTATTCCATCTGTAGCCCAAGTCCAGAACCCTATATGTGTAGCAAAGCATATATCCATGTATATGCATATGCAGGAACCTCCTGCATATGTAAGGCTCTCCATGGGCAGTGGGGTAAAGATCACGGTCCTTGCACTGTTAATAGCATCCCTGATCTTGACTGCATTGATAGTGAGTGGTTAGTGTGTGTTTGTGGGTGAAAAAGAGAGAAATGGGAAGACTGGGTGTGTGTGTGTAAATGCACCTGCATGTAAGGGGGCAGTTGTTTGTCTTTGTGCCTTCTGTGTAAGGTTGGGAAGGATGTGTGTATTAAAAAAACACTCATTAACGTAAAAAGTGGTGCGGGGGATTTCAGCCTTAGCCACACTCACTACTGAGTCTGGTCCCATCCACTGGAAAGTAAATCCTAAGGGTAAAAAGATTGCCTATCTGATGTTTAAGCCCATCATATTCATACTTCCCCCACAGTGTATATTATGTGACTGTTTTCATCTGATGTTAAACTAAAAAGATAGTAGGAAATACAAGTTTCCTTCACAGGACCAAGCCTTGCTTGCATGTAGTACAGTTGTACCTTGGAAGTCGAACAGAATCCATTCCGGAAGTCCGTTCGACTTCCAAAATGTAACTGCACTTTAATTTTCCTAAAAGTGACTTTTCTGAATATAAACATTATCAAAAAGAATAGAAGTATGAGCAAGATTAAGATTAAGTAGGTCTGGCAACTTTAAAATCCCCTAGAAAGTTGGGGATTTAGCAAATATCGGTGGAGGGTTAGTGATATATATATATATATATATATATATATATATATATCACTAACCCTCCACCGATATTTGCTAAATATCCCATATATATGGGATGTTAGTTTTACTTTTTACCATCTTAGGTTTTATCTGTTGATCCTAATCTTCCAGCTGTGTTTTTGTTTCTGTGTAGCATGTTATCACATATTTTTCCTTTTAGAGAATTTCGATTTACATCAGAAGTTCCAATACGTCTTGATTACCACGGCAAGCATGTTTCTATGGATCAGGTTTGTTGACTTGTTGATAAAATTAGCCTTTTGGAGTGTCATATTCAATAGTTCTTTCTTTAATTTGGAAAGATGAAAAATTTATACGCAAAATCTTCAAATAAATCAAAAGATTGCTAAACTTATGGTCTTGTAAGTAAGTCCAGAAAAGCTGGTAGCCTGCAAAGATTCTTACCAGTCCATTTGCCCACACATACATTTTGAGGGTCATTTGTGGTTTAAAAGAAAAAATCACCAACTTTCTGCTTTGTCACCCGGAGGAGATTCTTGTTCACTGCAGGCAACTTGCAGGTGAGGGGACCTCCAACTTTTATTAATGCAGCCAGAACTCAATATGCCATCAACTTTCAGGTGGCATTCTGCAGTAAGTAGAAGTGAAAGACATTTTGGTAAAACTTAAATAAAGGTAAAGGTAAAGGGACCCCTGACCATTAGGTCCAGTCGTGACCGACTGGGGTTGTGCGCTCATCTTGCATTATTGGCCGAGGGAGCCGGCGTACAGCTTCCAGGTCATGTGGCCAGCATGACAAAGCCGCTTCTGGCAAACCAGAGCAGCACATGGAAACGCCGTTTACCTTCCCGCTGTAGCAGTTCCTATTTATCTACTTGCATTTTGACGTGCTTTCGAACTGCTAGGTTGGCAGGAGCTGGGACCAAGCAACGGGAGCTCACCCCGTCACAGGGATTCGAACCGCCGACCTTCTGATCAGCAAGCCCTAGGCTCAGTGGTTTAACCACAGCGCCACCTGGGTCCCAAAAAACTTACATACCTAACCACAAAACAGACATAATTTCATTGATGGCCCCTCATAGTGATGGCTGTGGAATACTTACTCTAGGAAAGCTAATGCTGTCCTTTCAGTGCTAGGCCTAGACTGCCTTTGTTCTCCCAGGCTATTTAAGATCTTGTACCTGTACTTTAGTCCCTGTTGTGGTTGGTGGCTTCTAACCTCCTGTAACTTGATGGTGATGCCAGCTTCTATGCTTTTGGTTGTATTTTATTCCGTTTTTATTATATTTTGTGTTTGACTTTTGCACCAATTGACTTTCTAAAGCTTTTTGGGGGTGGACTGGTTCACCGCACCACAAACCTCCTGGTGGGCCGGAGTGTGTGTGTGTGTGCAAATGGCAGAGGGGGCTTCTCTCTCTCCCCCCTCTTCCCCAGCCCCTCCAGTCCCCCTGCCTACCTAGGGTGCTGCCGAGAGGCAGAGGCTGGCGGTGGCAAAGGCGGAGGAGGAACGAGCAGCCCAAAAGGTCTGCTTTTGGGCTGCTCGTTCCACCGCTGACAGCCTCTGCTGCTCGCAAGGGCAGGCACAGGAGCAACGCTTGGCAGAGCGGCAGCACGGGTGGTGGCACAAGCAGCGGCAACAAACAGCTTGCTCCGACGAGGGGCTGCTGGAAATGCGCTCGGCCAGCTCAGCCCAGCTCCCTTCCTCCTATCAGCCACGCGCAGCCGCCAGTTGCCCATTGGCCAGGGCCTCAAACCTTAGCAGGCAAATGGCCGGCGATTTGCTGCACCAGGAGGTTCCGCTGCTGTGGGGGGGATGTTGGGGGGGGAATAGTGCCCACACCGCGAGAAACAAACCCCACACCGATCCACGGAACCGACCATGGGCCTTAGGTTGCCGACCTCTGTTCTAAAGGTTATTGTGAATTCTTAAACTAGCATTTCCTTTATTTTCTATACAGCACCCAGGGACTTTTATTTTGGGAGGCCACTTATAAATACAGTTAATTTAGTAAAGAAATAATGGAAAGCAGTCAAGAATACTGTGGTGTTTAATTGTTGCTTATGAACCCCTTGACCCTTTTAACTTTCAGGGTACATTAGCTGGGATTCTGATTGGGCTTGCTCAGTTAAACTGCTCAGAATTGAAACTGAAGAGGCTTTGCTATAGACATGGGTAAGTTTCTCCAGTTGTTCTAATGGGGTTTCTGTGTTAGGCTGTCCATTCCATGAAAACCAACACTGAGCTTTGTAATTGTGGGTGGAATTTAGTGTTGCACTCTTCCAGTGGTTCCATCTGTACAAGCATTGCAACTTGCCATACAGAACTATTCTCCATCTCTCCCCCCCTGTGGGTCCTCTTGACCCCACTAAGACAATTGGGGGGGGGTGCACAGGGGGAGGAAACCAAGAGGGTAGAGGTCCTTGTGCAGGACTTCTGTTGATGGGGCTGGTGAGGTGACTCCTGCCCTGTGTTCGCTGTGAAGGAAAGACAAACAGAACAATTCCACTTTGGGCTGCATAGCTGAACTTTCCCTCCCTCTCCTGTCTCTATGAAACCCCTGTGTGCCCCCTAAATTGCCCCAGAGTGTTGGGAGAACCCCAAAACATATTTAGAGGTACACATGGAGAGGGAAGGAAGTTCCATAGTGCAGCCAACGGTGCTTGCTCTAGCAGAACTGTTTGGTTGGTAACTGGCCAAAGTAATTCAGATCTTAATAGCAATAAGTGATGTAGTCTCTCCATCATACCTTCCTATCATTCTTTAGGTAACAAAATGTTACTTTTGTACACACACAG